>NW_023340268.1:2638508-2642219 GCF_004916995.1 Morone saxatilis
ACGAGAAGTTCGAAGGTACCCCAGTGGTTAACACACACACACACACACACCACACACACACTTTTATCAGGGGGAGCAATTAACTGAAAATGGATGTACAACATCTGTATCAGACGCGCGTGGGTTTGAATAAAAGTGTGAGAGAACAGTGAGACATTATAAAATACAACGTGTCATTTAATTTCACCCCCTCCCTCGCCTCCGCGCCTTTTTCCTTTTTTTGTGTTGTTTTCTCTTTTAAAAGATGTTTTCATTGTAAAAACCACAGAGCCTTTCCAGCCACAACACATTCTCCTCCACAACCGGCTCAACAACAAACAACAGTCGCTTTAAAGACTTTAAAAACGCTCTCGACACTCGGTACCTTCGGAACTTCTCGTCCGGCGAAATGGAGCACGAATGAGCAGACTGGTTTTGTGGAAACAAGAGTCGACTTTTGCAGATACGTATTCGAGTCAGAAAGGGCGGCGGCGCTGAGCTCGTCGACCGAGGCGGCGTCGCGGGATCTCAGGACGTCGTGAATGACCGAATACCAAAAAACGCCGACACGGCGTAAAGCTTCAAGAATTTACATTTTTCAAAATGTTTGGAAAAGTCCTCGCTTTTGGTGAACGTAGCTCGACAGGAAAAGCTGTGATTGATCAACGTCTCTCTCTCTCTCCCTTTGTTCTTTTTTTTAAATTAAACACGACAGGCTGTTTCAGTCTCAGAGTTGATATGAACAACGTGGCGATTTTTTTTTAAATAAAAATCGGCTCCCGTGTGCTGAAGACGCGACCCCAACGACCTCCGGAAGTTTGGTCGAAGATGAGGTTTCCGCAATCGAAGAAGAATAAGAAGAAGACGACACCGACAGAGTTACACACACACCAATGAAAACAGACGCATGTACATTTACACACACACACACACAACACCACACACACAAACACTCCGCGTGACATCATGAGTCAGCACTATGAACTCATCGACACTGGCTTCTGTCATGCGTTTTATTCGTCTTCTCTTTTGATTGCATCGACTCTTTTTCGTTTTTCTTTCGTCTTTTTTTTTGTTGTTTTTTTTTAAATTCCACTAGAAAGTTTGAATATTGAAAATCCAGGATTATACATTAAAATTCACAGAGATTTAAAAAAATAAATACATGTTTAAGTAAAAGACCCCCCCCCCAAAAAAACAAAACAAAAAAAGGGAACAAAAACAAATAGTCGATTCATGATAAAGAGAGTTCATAGTCTGATCAAAAGGGGGGGAATCATAAACCATTAATGTATCGTAGTAAAAGACTTAAAAATGGCCAGCAGGAAGCGTCGCTCGGTCATCAATCGTGTCTGTCTTTATCGAAATGCAACTCCGAGGGGACGCTGAAGACCTCCAACGAGGCCTCGCGAGTCCCTTAAACCCCCACAAATGAGGAGATCCAGCCCTGTAAAGGCCAGAAGGTCCGTCTCACAGCCAGAAAAACAAACAGAAACCAAAACAAAGTGTACAAAATGTGACATCATCATGACCACCTGTTTTCCTCCCACGACAATTAAAGAAAACAAAAAAAAAAGTAACCATGGTCGTGTGTTTGTACATGTTGGCACAGAAGTTCCTTTGCATGTTTATATATTTTTCCTCTCTCCACACAAAAATAATAAAAACTCGGTGAACACGAGCAATGAGAAGCAGACACTGTACAGAGCACAGACACACAAAGATAATTCAGTATAGCCCTTGGTGTGAAGTGTCCGTTGTCCCCCTTTGCCTCGAAACCTATCTGCCCCCCCCCCTTTTCCCTTCATATGAGGTGAGCAGCTGAACTTGCAGGTAACGTGTGGCGTCGTAGAAGAACGGGAGGGGTCTGCTGAACGTAAAAACCCCCCGTCGACTCTCCGCAAACTCACAATGAGAAGTTTCTAACAGTGGCTGAGGGATGTTTGGTCAGTCAGGGTCGATAATAAAAAAATGTTTGCGTGAGGTTGGTGCTTCTTTGTGAGCGGTCTAATTCCAAAACATTATTATTTTTTACAAATTATTACGCAAAAAGGGTCACAGCACAATGTTTCATAGATGATATACACCCACTAGAGTTCACTGTACAAAGGCTTTAAGTTAGCTGAAATCATACTGCAGAGTGGATTTGACTTTGAAGGCCCGGTCACTCCAGAAAGTGGCACAGCGGAAATTAATCTTGCACTGTCTTTTGCAACGTAAGAAGCTTGTATAGTTGAACTACTGTAGCTAACACTCTAGCAAAGCAGCGAGTCAGTCGTAATAGCTGCCCTAGCTCCTTCCTGTTTTCTGTGTACTGCTCTGTCGTCTCCACTCAGTCAGTCTGGAAAGAGAGAAAGAGGGAGAGAAAATAAAAAGGTTTCTGAACGAGCTGACAGCGAAACCGGACGATTTAAAGTTGAAACAGTTCAAAAAGGCGTATGCGTACCGTCGGCTCCTTTGGTGGAGCGGTTTCCACTCCGACAGAGGACGTACGATAAAAGTGATTGGTGCAACACGAAGCTAATAAGCAACAATGGCTTCCTCCGTTCGGCTGAGCTCAAACTCTCTCGTCACAGTCCGCCAGAGCCCCCCCCCCTCCTCCGTAAACAAATGGAAGGACTGCAGCATTTATGTTGAAATTATTCAGATTTTGGTGTGACTGGGCCTTTATAGCAGCGGTTTGTGTTGACGTTAGGTTTATATTTTATCTTTATCTAGAGTAAATCGAGCCTTAAAGGCAATCGAGTGACAGCTACTTGTCTACAGAGAGTGTTACTTTCATTACAGTCCAATCACAGCTAGAGAAAGAAACGTGTCCCGGCCTTTCAGTTACAAACCGTCCGGCTGAAGGTTAAATATGTTGTTAAACTAAATATACACAAAGTCTTACAGGGCTCAGTAATGTTAATACTATTATCGTCATCAGGTTAATTTCATACAAAAGCAACTCGTTTGGTTTTTAAATACTTTTTTATAAATACAAAGACAAGCAAACCGGTCTGTCTCCGTCCTCAGCGCTCTCCGTCCTCCGCAGTGGATTTAAAGACAGATGAATCTGTCAGAGCTCCTGAGGACTCAGAGGACAGTGCAATGAAACTCAAGGACAATTCAACAGATTTGACTCAGCAGGTATCCTTCAATAAAAGTCACAGCGGATACCCAGCAGCCTTTAAGCTGCACTCCAATCGTTTTCTTTTTTTTGTTGCTCTTTTTAAGTGGACATTTCTGTATTTCCTTTACAAAGAATGGCTGAATATTCTTTCTCAATACACAAAGTGACAGGGAGAAAATCAATTGGCTATACTCAGTACGAGATTAGTGTTGTCTTCCACCACTTTCTGTTTAATGAAGGGGAGGGGGGGCAGAGTGTCACCCTGTGAGGCAGCCAGCTGAGATCAAACCTCTTCATCTCTTTTAGTTATCTCGCCTCTTCCTGCTCATCTCTCCACTTCATCTTCCTCACTAAATGCCTCGCCACCTCTCTTTTCTGCTGTCTGTCTCTCCAGCTTCTCTACAAGCGTCAGCCTTCACCTCTCTACTCTTAATCTTCCTCTCTTTACCTCCCTCTTCCTCTCACACTGTCACCTCGTTCTTACTCCCAGTCCGCAGTCCCTGCACGCCTCCTCCTCCTCCTCCTCCGGGGATGAAGTGCAGCTGTTCGATGGTGTTCTGCCTCTTGTTGGCGAAAGCCATCCGCCGGGCGTTGGGGTGGCCTCCGCCCGTCCCTGCTCC
>NW_023340268.1:2642319-2643559 GCF_004916995.1 Morone saxatilis
TCTTTCTTTCTTTCTATCTATCTATCATAACAGTTTAAGCAAGGTACTGAGTCCCCTACCAAATGATTCTGATGTCTTACATTATTTAACTTTATGTTCTGATGTTTTATTCATTCTCACAGTAGAAGGTTGGGTTTAAATATATTAATATATATATTAATAATATATATTTCTATTGTTTATTTGCCAGTGATGTTTTAGTCAACTGCTGTTTCCAAAGTCAAACATGAACTGTTCAGCTTAGCTTATCTGACTCATTTTTAAAAATATCATAAAAAGTTAAAGGTTTTAAATTGGACTGATTTAATTTAATATTGTGTATCCTCACCTTGTCAAACACTATTAAACATTACACATTCTGATTCATCTCTCCTCCATCCTCTCGTATCATCTGATATTGACATTATGATCTCCTCTCGTCTTTCATCTTCCTTTCTCTTTAGAATTTCATCTGCTTCTTTTTATCTGCTTTCATCTGCTCTCACCCTTCCTGCCCTCCGTCCTCTCCCCTCTCCGGTCTTACCTGCGGAGCGCCTGCGAGTTGGAGCCCCTGCTGGTGCTCATCATGGCTTTGTAGTACTGGTGTTGCTGGTTCTTGGACAGGCGGGACAGCGTGTTGCCCTCTCCGAGCGCGAGCAGCTGGTCCTGGGAGCGGACGCGGCGCGGCGGCCTGTCGAAGGACGAGTTGGTGTAGTGACTCTGGGCGGGCAGCGGGTACGGGTTCGGGGTGGAGGCGGGCATGTGGATGCGGGGCCGGGAGCCGTGGAGGGGCAGCGTGCCCCTGGACCCCAGCGTGTACTCGCCTCCCCAGGGCAGGTGGTGCTGCGAGGAGTGGAAGGAGGGCGGAGCGTTGTTGGAGCGACGTTTGGAGTTGTAGTAGCTGGAGTACTCGTCAAGTTCTTTCTCTGGTTCAGCAAAAGACACAGAGAGTTGTGCAATACGTCAGATTATTCTCTTTATTAACATGTCAGTTCACAAACAGGTGTCTGATTGGTTGTAACAGCCTGTGGCTTTAGTATAAAGTCCATCACTGAAATGTTAAATAAATTCAGTGCCTGCTGCTGATGATTTCCTCTTGCGACACATCTAGAAACTGGGAACTGAAACGTCCCAGCTACTTCAAAACCCAAAGATATTTAATTTCATCATCATAAAGAAGCAAATCCTCAAATATAAAAGGAAGCTGGAACTAGAACATTTTTGCTTTTTCTGTCATTGGACTTTTTTTTTGCTAAATAAA
>NW_023340268.1:2643584-2648654 GCF_004916995.1 Morone saxatilis
TCTGCGTATTTCTCGTCAATGATTGTGAAGTTCTTGAAAACAAAAGGATTAAATTAAATATAATGATAAAGATAAAGAAAAAATCAGACAAAATGTAAGTCTGAGCATCTACAATTCCACGACAACTGGGTGATGAAGGTCATGCGATATGATGGAAAGCTAATGGAGCTAAATAGAGTTTGTAGTATGATTGTTTTCTCACATTTCTGAGGTCAACACTGAAATAAAAGATAAAAGTAGAGAGAAAAATGGACAGAGGAACACAGAAATGAGGTAGAAATGAAAACAAAGTGATACGGAAGAGAAGGATAATGTCAAAGATGAATGAAAAAGAGAAATAGAAAGTGAGCTGTCACATGTGAGGCAGGGAGAGGAGGTGAAATACTTCAGAAGAATAAAAAAAGAAAGGTATGAATTGAGTATGAAGTGAGTTAGAGGAGCACTGGAAGTGAAGACGGAAAAAGTGATAATAAAGAGAGATATGCGGCATATTGCATGAGGCATAAAAGAGTAAAGGTAAAAGAGAAGGCCAAGGCCAAAGAGAGGAGGAGCAACAGACAGAAGAATGAGACAGGTCGCTATAAACGACGTGAAAATAAAGAAACAGACACACAGAGTGAAGAGGGGAGCGCAGACGAACAGTTAGCGAGGTTCATTAATAGTGAAATACACCGTTTCTGTGCTTTCTGCTCTACAGCCTGAGACCGCTTTAATCTTCAAAGCATTTCCATGGAAGCAGCTCCCCAAGAGCCAATTTAAACGTGACCTTTAACCAGCCACCTCTCTACCTCTTCCTCCCCTCTTGCCTTTTTCTCTCTCTGTCAGGTCTCTTCCCCTCCTTTCTCCTCTCCTTCCGTTTGTTCCTTTGTCTCTTCCACTCCTTTGTTTTTTTAAATTTTAAACTGTCTTCCTTTTCTTATTCCCTCTTCCTCATCTTCCTTTTTCCCCTCTTCTCTTCCTCTCGAGGTTTTCTTTGTCTCTCTTTTTTTACCACCCTCTTTCTCTCCCTCTGTTTGTCTCATGTCCTCTCCCTCCTTTTGGTCTCTCTCTCTCTCCTCTCTCTGTGTACTCCCTTCCCGTACGGCCAAATTATCTCGAGGTCTCTCCCTGGCTGCCGACCGCAGACAAAGAAGCCTTTATCAGTGTCCTTTATGCAGCAGCGTATGGGGAACTACATCAAAAGGACCAGGTTTCCTACGACGGCTGGTGAGAGGCTGTGCTCCCTCTCTTTGTGTCACAATGACAACATTTTACTTTGCTTTTGAAGGACCGTTCCAACAAAACAACAAAACTGACATTCAGGGTGGTTTTTTTTTCTAAAAAAAGCACACTTAATAATCAGAGAAGTGAAAATACTCCTCTGCTTTCAGTGCCACCGATTGATTCAGTGCAACAGTGATTCAGCCTGTCTCTGGCTAACGGAGGCTTTTACCTCATTCTGCTGAAGTGATCAGCACCTGGTAGCTGTACTCCGAGAAATATCATCTGGAGCACAGGAAGTGATGTCCTTGTGTGTTTATTGTCCGGTTTGGCTCAGCGTCATCAAATTAAGTCTGCGATAATATAAAATGTGCTATGCTTGTCCTATATATCTATATAAAGGCCTATCAGGGATGTATATTGGAAAGAATCTGGTGATATGGTATGTATACTGCGATACTGTAAGTAAGGTGAAACATTGATTTTAATAAAATCTAATTCTAAGAAAAGCGTATAAAGTTTTCTATATAAAGAACACACGACCACTGAGATCTAACATCATCATCATCGTCCTCAGTTTACGTTTACAACTCTGCTGTCTAGTGGTTGGTGGTTTAAACGCTAAAATTAATACACCGTTTTTGAGAATCGATACAATATCACAAAAGAAAATATCATGATACGATATTTCCTTACACACAACTTTCCTATAAGGTTATAAAGATATATAAGCTATATAAAGTCTATGTACGCTCACAACAAAGTAGTAAGTAGAACTTGTCTAACAAACATCACATAACCCATTTTACTTCATTATGTAACAACACCAATAAATGATTGCACTTTTTTAAATATGAAAATGTAATTTTATGGTTTATAATGTAATGTACCAATAAAACTGGAAGTCTACATCTGTACATGTTATATTTTTAACAATGACCCTAAATTAAACTCATCTTACTCTAAACACATACAATTATTTTTATTGAAACTCCTGTTATCTTTCAAACTGATGAACAAGCAGACTCTTTGGATGTCTGCAGAAAGTCCATAGGAAGCGCACTTGAGGCTCCTTGTAGACTTGATGAACTGCATTAAAAAGTTACAGCCACACTGACACCTGCAGAAACAGACGTCACAGCGTGCAACCATGTTATCTGTACCTTTAGAAAACATTAAAGAAATTGGCAGTGCGTAGTAAATTTGAGGGAGTGCAATTCTGTGAAGGAGAGATGACGAGAGAGGTAGAAAAATGTGATTACACAGAATGAAAGTGATGGCAAAAACAAAACGAATGAAGGGAGGAGAATCTGTTCCTGGCTGCCATTTCCTTTAAACCACGACGATCTGAACCATAAAAAGCTCCAGGACGGCTGCGACTGATGCGACAGAGAGGCTGTTTCATAAAAGGAACAGATGAAGGAAGTGGGATGACCTCTGGAGGTCTGATGTGTAACGAGTGGAAGTCTTTTTCCAAACGCTGCACATCGGGGTGTTTTCCTCCTTCTGATTGAATCGAAATAATAACGAGCCTCATCTGGACTTTCACCTCATTATTGCTTCCACTTCAACGTATAGCCGCACACACACACACACACACGATCCCCATGTAGTAACCATCCATCACTCAGCCTGCAGAGGAGACTCCCCTCCCCCTGCAGTCTCCAGCAATCGCAGGGGGTGAGAGAGGTAAAGGCAGGGAGAGAGGGAGGGAGGGAGAGAGGGAGGTTGCCAGCCACTGCCTCTCAAATGTCTTTTTTTTTTATTTTCCCCGTCGAAGGCAGCCAGGCCCCTGCAGACCAGCAGCCAACGCCCCTCCCCCTATCGCCACATCTCTCCTTCCCTCCGATCCTTTCTTTCCACCGCCTCTCCCTTCATTCTTCTCCTGCTGCTCAGTCGACCTCTCTGCATCTCTATCTTCCAGAATATCTCTCTTTTTCTCTTCTCGCCGTATCCTTATTTGCCCAATCTGCTCTTTCACTGCCTCCCCCCCTGTTCCTTCTCTTCTGGTCAAACAACCTCTTTCTCCCTTTTCCTTTCTTCTCGTCATCCACCTCTCACCATTTCTTCCTCTTTCTCCATCGTCTGCTCCAGTCCCTTCAATCCTTTCCCCCCCATTTTTTCCTGTTGCAGTTTGTTTACTGTGCTGTTATGACTGTTTAGCAGAAACAGTTTACACATTCAGACTACACTGAGATGATTCTTTGGCTTCGCAGCTGAGTCACAAATCTCCTGGCGGCCATGCCTGCCTGCTGCCATAATGGAGGTTCGCTTGAGAACGGGCTGTGTGAAAGTCGAACTAACCGGGGCCACGAGAGGACAAATGCCTGGAAAGGAAGTCATGTGGTGGGAGAAGACCTGAGAATAACAGACTCATAGTTTAGTTGGCAGGTACAAGGCCGGCGTTTGCGTGCTAAATGGGTGATGTTTATACGAACATGCAACAGCGAACCACTTCGAGCCAGTTGTTCCAAAATATTAGGTTTCTGACCAGATGCTGTGTGTAACCAAACAGTAAGCAGACATTAAATATTATAGACATAAAGGTCAGTTTACCAGTCACGAGGAGTAGTGTTGCTGTCAGCGGGGTTATATTAGAGCTTGAAGGATGTGGGTGTTTACCAGGCAGGTATGCCCTAATGAATCCAGTGTTTTACAAGGATTGGCCTCATCGAATACTCAGTTACAACATTATAATGGATTGCAATCGAGAAAAAAAAAAAAAAAGAGTGTAATCAATACTTTTTCAACAACATAACTAAATACATGACTTACATCACCTGCTCATTGTTCCAAAACTCCACCACAAGTACCATATTTAATGATTAATTAGAGAGTGTTAAGACATATTCCTGAGGTTCTGTAATACACATATCTATCTAATGTGACCCTGGGTCTCCACTGGAACTAGTTGACTGCAGCTACCATCATTCACACTGAGTAAATTACAAGTTTCTTAAGAGCCGCCTTTCAAAGCTACAGGCAGTGTTTGGTGCTCAATTCCTTTAAACACACAATGTGTCGCATTTTATAGCCACATGATCAAAATTAAACATAATTTATACCTTTGAGTCAAGTTTATAAATGTAATCAGCGACTGTTTAGCCAGAAGAACTCAACACTTAACACGTAAATCTGACGTTTTAGGTCCCAAAAAAAGCCACGAAATCCTGGAGGGACTGATTATGGCTGCTGGCTAGTGTGTTACACCACATGAAAACCCTCAGTGGTCCAGAATAATTAATCAGTCCCCCTCCCTCTCTCCCTCTCTCCAGTTTACCTCCCTTGTTCCCCCTTTTCCCCACATCCCTTAGTCTCCCCCCAGCTCACCCAGCCTCTTCAAGGAGCTGTAGCGGCTGATCTCAGGTTTCATGGCCAACTCGTAGGACGGCGGCAGCTGGGCCAGGTTGTGGAAGGAGTGGGAGAAGGAAGGGTGGCTGCTGTTGTGTCTCATGCCCCCTCCCATGATGCTGCCGCCACCAACGCTGACGCCACCGGGACCTTTACCGCTACCCGAGAGCAGGGTGGGTCCGGAGGACAGCTGGGAGGTGTTGTTCATGCGGGGTCCTCGTTCTGGAGAGACACAGAGAGAGATGGAGGGAGGCAGAGGAAAATGAGGAGAGGAGAAAAAAAAGGGGTAAAGGAGGGAAGAAAGGGAGGTTGGAGGAGAAGAAAAGCATGTGAGGAAGAGAAGGAGGGACAGGAGATTAAAAATAAGGGAATTAAAAAAAAACAGAGGGAGAAAGAGTTTAAGAAACAGATAATTAGGAAAAGATGAGACAGATGGAGGATGAAAACAGGAGGGAGGAGTAGAGGTGAGGATGGAAAATGGGAAAAACAGGGAGAAAATAAAGAGAAATAAAGACAAAT
>NW_023340268.1:2648754-2652927 GCF_004916995.1 Morone saxatilis
GTGTGTGTGTGTGTAAAACAGGAAGTGACCCAGCTAAAATGTCTGAGTGAATTCTAAAGCGGCATTAACTTGTCGTCCTCGTGCACCTGCTCGGCTTTCTGTGGAGTGAAGCATCACAGAGCAGCTGCTCCGGGAAACCTGAATGAGCAGTGAGCGTTTTACTACTTAAAGTGTCGGAGTTAAACGGTTCTCCTGCTGCGATTTCCAGGTACAGAAATTGCGTCCTCACACAGCGGAGGTGGCCTGTATGGTACACAAAGGGCTCACCTTACAGAGTTTACTTAACTGTGCTGTTGTTTTGGTAGTTCTCAATAATGGATGTTTAAATGTTGGTTAAGTGCAGTGAAAAAAATCTAATGTGACATTTTGCAGATCCTTTAAAAGTCAGAAACAACCTGAGTACTGTAGTTATTCGTGTTTTAAACAAAAATGGGAAGTAATGTCGTGTGAAAGGTTGCGACTGTTTACAGCAACATATTTAGCTCAGGTAACACAAAAAAACCTCACTTACATACTGTATCTAAAACATATCTGCTCCCTGAAAGGAACATTCATAATGTATCATCCCTGGCAAATACTTTAATGTTAACATATCAGATATCAGTTCAGCGCTCAGTCGCCGTTTAATATTCAGATTCTTTGTTAAACCTTCACATGAACATCACCGACAACCGCTGACTCAGTGCATCCTCACAAACTCTCTGCCTGCTGTGCTCTTCTCTTGCAGTGTGAACAAGTGGATGTGAACCTGTGAGGAAAAAACAAAAAGACTCGAAGAAGCAGAGACAAGCTGGATCTCCAGAGGACCGTCCCTGGACCACATGGAGGTTTTCTGGGGGATTTTCTCAGCTTCTTTGAAAGTTGAGGCTCCTCAATAACTATTCCTACTCCTTTTCCACTATTTTTACTTTATTGTTGTCGGGGTTGAAGGTCACAGACCTCTTCCCTCCTCGTCTGCTGTTTTGTTCTAAGCGAGACCAAAACCAGGTGCCAAACTGACTGTGTCAAGAGAAGAAGCAAAAAAAAAAAATCTATGAAACTAACCGTCACCAAATCATCACAAGAAGAGTTCATTCATTCATTTATCTTCGAAAGCCTGATTTGTAACTCGAGCACAGCTTTATTTCTCTCCCCTTCAACCCACAAACGCATTAAGACATCCATTAAAGTCATGTTTAATCTCAGCACATTCATCACAGCATATTGAAGAGATATTTTAGAAAACAGATCAGCCGTAAAAACTTAATATCCGTCGTCTTCGGTCAGTGTTTGCATAGTTGCTGCTCTTAATCCTGAAAACGGAGAGATTTTTCCACACGAGGACGATGATTAGTGCATTATTGGTTCAAAGTGCTTTACAAACAGATCCTCCAGCTGATGGTCGGCTCGTGTGGTGAGCAGTGATAACTCGCCGCCGCGCTCTGACGCCGTCCAAACACTTTAAGGCTTCGGCAGGACGGCGTTTTTGACTGATAAATACCGCCACGCCACCGCCGCTCCTCCTCCTCCTGCTGCTGCTGCTATCTCAAACGCTCGGAGATATAAACCGCCGTCTCAGTCTGCGCTGTGAAACACTGACACTTTGCCTATCTCCTTCTTCCAGTCGCTTGTATGAGAGAGGCCTCTCACCCTTTGTCGTCTTCTGTTTCTTCCACGTTCGGCGCTCGATTACGCCGCACTGAAAAAACCTGAAAGCCCCCTCCTCCACTTTATCTAATCCCAGTGACCTCTTCAACTTTTTTTGCATTCTTCCTTTTATTCTACGAAAAACATGCAATTTAAAACCTTTCACTGTATTTACATTTTTTGTGGAAGGAGTTCAAGTTTGTAAAAATAAAAAAAAACTTAAAAAAGGGAAACAAAAGGACATAACCTTTAAGCCATACTGAACACCAGCCATACAGATACCTTTCACATTTACAGAACACCTCACCATGTTTAAGACTTCGTCAGCAAAGTGATCCTCAAACACATCCGTGCACATACGCGTTCAGGGAGCTACCGAGAAGAACCCCAAGTTTCGTACATTTGGATGAAAGAACAGGTTTGTAACTCGAGAGGTTTTTTTTTCTACCTGTGTCTTTCTGAGTGCGCTAAATCTGCGAGCGGACCAGGTGCGGCGTTAAGCGTGGCAGTGAAGGTGAACCCCCGCAGAGCTCCCCCCGTTGTTCCTCTGTGTTGACGGATGAATCCGGACATTTTCATGTCTGTTCTGTGGGCAGAACCTCGCTGCCCTGCTAGAACCGGGCCCAAGCCCTCCTTCGTTCTCTTCTGTTGGGCCAAGCTAAATTCAGAGCAAAGACACTCACACAAGGGTATCGAACGCACATAGAGCCTCCCGTTTAAAAAATCTAATCTTTTCTTTGTGTAATTTTGTTTCTCACTATTGCTCACTCTTTTGTGAATGCCTTGACATGCTCATCTATTGAACTGATCTCGGTCCTCTGGTAGCTGCTGGAAGGACTTTCCTTGAAGATCTGATGCTGCTCAATGCTTTCATTTAGCAGCCGTTTATCCGTCGAGCTCACCGTCCATTCAGTCACCGTTCTACTATAATTTAAACCAAACGTTTCACGCATATTGACCTTTACTGATTCTCTTCCTCCAAACTGTTTGAGAGGAAGAGCTTGTTTATTGGCAAATTTGTGAGCGTGATGTAAAAGGAATACAAATTTAAGCCACAGCTTGTGCCAAATTCAGAGTGACTTCCTCTCAGCTGGTTCACGAAACAAAGCAGAGATCTCCAAAGCTGCCAGCACTGTTGTTTACAGACACGAGACACACACAGCTTGAATATTTGATTAAGAAAAACGTTATTTTTCCATGTATGATTTTTACACATCAGTTATCCACGGGACAACAGAAGTGCCAAACTCAAACCAGAATACACGCGACATCCGTTCGAGCTCATCCAACGTGAAAGATAAAGTTTACATACAGCGCTAAATGTTTACAGACTGCATTTTCCATCGCAAGTTTCTTACGTGAATCGTAACGTTCGTGCCATAAACGACTCCCAGAGAACTCTTCAGTAGGAGGGGTCATTATATTAAAAGAGTTTACATTTTGTTTACAGGAAATGTAAAAAATAAATAAATAAATATACTGCCTGTTTAGAAGATTTTGAATTTTGGCCAGTGGACTGTAAACCGACAGACCAAATTTAAATATCCGACACCCGCTGCCATAAAACAAACCACATTATTCTATATTTATAAACGGTTGGAGTTTTCATTTAAATTGATTATTTCAGACCAGGCAGTTCGTATAGGGCCTAAAAACTCTGAAAGACCTCAATGTTTACAAAAGCTGCTTAAGGGAAGGATTTGTACACAGAGAGAAATGTTTACATTCAGCTGAAAGAGTGAAATGCCAAACACATTCATGATACATCGCTTGAACAAAGTGAATCTGCTCAACTCCAGGAGAAACCCTGTGCGCACAACAACGAGGGATTAGTGCGTCCGACTGGAGTTAAAACTTTTCATACAAAAGGCTTTTTTTACAAGAGGACGCTGATAAGTCACAGCGCAGTTGGAGCCGTTAACGTGAATTCATTTTTTTTGTTAAACGACGGCTCAAGAACTTTGTGATAAAACAATGAAATCATCAATTTCAAGAGGGATGTTTTGCTCGTCCCTCGCTCTCCTGCTTTGCTCCTGCCTGGCTGTTTCCACGGTAACCATCACCACTGAGCGACGCGCTGTCGATGGCGACGTCAGGACTCTGACCGGCGGCAGTGGCTCCGCTGCAGCTGGTAAAAAGAGCACCACCCTGTTCCTCCTGACCGGCTACAAGCGGCCGCTGCCACCGCTGCCCGCCGGACCCAAAGTGGCGCCGAAAGCAGCCGAGGTGGAGGACGGCGACGATCCACCAGCGGTGGCCGAACTCCCTCCAAAGCCCCTCCCTCAGACCATGCTGCCAAGGAACATGACGTCCGACGCCCTGAAGCCTCCGCTCGGTGCGGCTCAGGTGGCTCCACCTCCCAGACAGCTGGTGGATGTGGACGTGTGCAGGTACGGCCAGAAAAAAACTTTCTTTATCCAATCCAACTTTATTTGTTAAGCACTTTTAAAACAACCAAAGCTGACCAAAGTGCATAAATAATCATAAATAAAAGACATAACGGCTCACATGAGGCGCAAAATTACATATAAAATACAACAATAAAAT
>NW_023340268.1:2653027-2653572 GCF_004916995.1 Morone saxatilis
GTCTCACTGCTACCTGTCTGTGTGAAGCCCCGACAGTGAGACAGTGCCTCCCTGCGTGGGCCGAAGTGTCTCTGAGAAAAACACTGCAGCACTGAAAAGAGAGAAAACAACAAAACACAAAGAACAGAAAATAAAAAACTTCTTCATTCTGTCTTCCTCCTCTTCTCTCCATCTTCACTTCATCATTCACCATCCCTCCATCTCCCAGCTCTCTCTCAAACCCTCAAACCCATTCTCAACTCTTCTCTCCTTCCTCTCCTCCTCCTCCTCCCTCTCTCTGAAGCAGCAGCAGCAGCAGCATGCGAGGCGACGCTGCAGTGAACTGTGTGTGTAAAGGTCAGCGCCCTGCCCTTGGTCCTGGCTCCGGGACGCGGTGGTGGAATAAAACCGGCTCAAAAATAAAAATCCATTAATGCAGCCTGTGTTGGATGAATTAACATCAGAACGACTCTCCATAATGTCCTAACGATTTATTCCAGCCACAGCTGATCTGCTGTTTGTTGGGCTCAACGCTCACCAAAGGTCATTCATTCATTCATTCATTC
>NW_023340268.1:2653645-2655740 GCF_004916995.1 Morone saxatilis
ACAGCTTTAATCAACTTCACTTAATGCCACATATTTTATGAACAGCTGCCAGGAGTTAAATAACTCCAACAACTATTATTGATTCTTTCTATAAAATATCAGAAAATGATGCAACGCTTCTTTTCTCCTGACGCAACAAACATGTCACATTTAAAACGATCCATAATTCTCTTTGTGAAACTGAAAAGATTAAAGCGACGTCATCAAATGTCTGCGCCAAATACAGTTTTAAATTTACTCCAACATATTATAAACTACATTTTCTGACTGACTCTGTTTAAACAATGAGGGAGAATCTGAAGAAACAGGCGGAGGATCTAATTTAAGGTGGATTATTGCTCGTAATGTTTCTGTAATTTATTAATAACTTCTGCTTCGTCACTGCGCTCATCTTCTCTCTCCTGGCTTTATAAAATCACCTTTACATTGAATATTAAATGCTATTAAATCGGTTACATGTCTGTTTTTTTCATAAGTTATGATAGAAAAGGTTTTAACATAAACTCTGCTGATACTAAAGTTTCCGTACGTTTCTATTCTTCATACTAAACAGAAACAATCCCCTTTGTTTCATTCAGTAAACTTCTCAAGCACTAAATATCATCTGAACACAAGCAGTTATAAATAATTAATGAACCAATAAAAACGTCTAAACTGATGCAATAAGGAAAGAAAGGTTTTCTTACTTCTCCCTCAAACACAACCTCACAAACCACTGATTGCAGGACCCTCGCTCCTTCCACAGGAGTCAATGTTTAGCCGTTAAGTTCTGCAACACTTTAACATCTCCGGTGCAGCTGGCCCACTTCTCTCTGCGCGTTACATCTCGCCCCACTTCCTGAAGACAGTTTAAAAGCCCTGAGCGAACATCAGGAGAGTTTGGTGGAGAGAAGAACAGAAACTGATTTTAAAGAGACGGATGATAAACTGGCTCTTTAAAGTTTCCGGTCCTACTGGCGTCTTCTCGAACAAACAATGATGATGTTGGAGACTTTAAAAAGGTGATGGAATCACAGTAAGTGGTTTCAGGGCGGCGACAGTTACACTAAATCACTTATTGATTCATTAATTATTGTCTCTGCTGAATTCATTAAGACTCCTGGACACTTAATGAGTCTTTGTTTGACTTCTGAGCATCCAGAACTCTAATTTAGAAATCCACAGTGCGTACAGAACAGCAGGAGATGAGATAAGTAACTTCACTTCTAGTAAAATACTTTAAGTTATCTTTTTATACACGTGTTTGATGGAGAATCCCGACTTTGAGCCCTCAAACCGGAGTTAAACTACCGGCCGCCCTCGGTTGTAAGTTACACGGCAACAGAGTTTAATTCAGTAAAGCATTAAGAAAAAAAACTGAGCAAGAGATAAAACTATAGAGACAAACTATAAAGCAACTATGTGGAATAAGTGATGGATAGTTGTGATGTGATACGTAACCGTGTTGCTCTCTTTGTTACGATCTCAGATCTCTCTCACGTTTCGTCCCGCCGCTCGCTGCCGGCCGGCGGAACCACTGTGAATATTCAGAAAGATGATGAGCTGTGTGATTCCTCAATCTGAACCAAGCGTTAATTATTCCCCCTCCTTTCAGCAGCTGTAAATTAAACACAATGTGTGTGCAGCAGCGGGATGTTGCCACGCCGACCGCTCGGTAAACGCTCTCTGCTTCGCTGAGGAAGCGACGCTGCGGCGGGAATCGACAAAACAAGTCAACAAACAATCTTTGTAACAACAACAACAACAACAGCCAAGAGTCTTCCCGAGGAAAAGAAGATTGAGGAGGAGTTGAACTGTGTGTAACTGTAATAAGAGCGTGAAACACCTGTGGCTGCTCTCTGTTTATAATTAAATGACCAGCGATGAGTCCAACCGTCTGTCAAAGCTTTAATCCAAACGTCTGCCGGGACACAAAATGGGTCATTTAAAGAAAGCAGACACATAAAAGAGGCAGACTGACTGACGGTCACTTTCTGTCAGAGAGGAAGAGGAGTCTGTTTGTTCCTGAAGGTTGAGAACAGTCAAACCCACGTCCCCCTGCTGACGTCAACACCTGAGACTCTCCGAGCCGCTGGTGAAAGCCCCCAACATCCGG
>NW_023340268.1:2655840-2662444 GCF_004916995.1 Morone saxatilis
ATCTGACTTTTTATTTTATATTTTTGTTAAATCACAACACGAAACCCTATTTGTTAGCTAGCTACTACCCCAGTTTTTGTTTGCTTTGGCTAGTTCTTGTTTTTAATCTTTTTTTTTGTTTGTTTATATCACGACTTTTATTTAAAGCTTAAAGCAGGCTAGGGGTTTTTAATACAACATGAAGTTACCTAACGATAAATTATTAATGTTAGTATTAGAAGTTGAGTGTTATTATATTAGCATATTATAATTTGTTAGCCTACAAAAGCAAGAGAGGTTGTGATTATAGTTTATTTTCTTCAATTTGCTTGACGCCCGAACTAAGTCAAGTCTGGTTTAACATTTTATTAGTAACTGAATATTCAGTAGGAATATTTTACATTTTGAGGGGTAAAATGAACTAGCTAGCTGTCCAAAGATAAAAACAGCTGATTGTAAGACAACAAAAACACAATAATTCCTATTTTCAGGTGATTATACACTAATAAAATTATAATATTATATTCCATTTCTAAAATCTAAATGTAATTTTTCAATGCAAAACTCTATTGTACTGAAAACTGGAGCGGGCTGAAATCTGGAAGTATCTCAAAAAGTAAAAACACAATGCTTGCATGATAGCAGAGCCCTAATGTAAAGAAAATACATTGTGTTATAACTGTAAACGTATAATCATCTATTATGGTAATTGACTTTACTAGATTAATACCAGACTAATAAAGGTGTGTGAACTCTCTTCGGTGAATAAATAGGAGCCTTAATATGAATTTAGGTGAGTTTTTTTTGCCCTCCCCCTTCCTCCCTGCTTGGAGCTGTTCAATGGCTGCTTGATGAATGGGAGGAGAAGAGGGAGGATGGAGGATGCAGAAGCGCCAAGTGATAATGCGGTGTCATCAGTTACCTTGACAACCGCAGCCTGTGCATCTAATGTGTTAATTATGATTATTTATTTTTTTGCCAGGAAATTAGCAGAGGCTTGTTCCCTGCGCTTGGCCCGGCCTCTGCAGCCCGGGCCTTTTGCCTCCGTCGCTCACTGCTGACTTCAACAACAAGAGAGAGAGAGAGAAATATAATATGCAAATCTCTACAGCACTCCAGCTCCGGCTTACGTTCTCCCAGCAATGACTAGGTAGGCCCGATGCAAAAAGCAACAGCAGCTATTATATTGGACAGGACATTAACTAAAAAAGTCTGCCAATTGTGGTTGGAAAATGAGCACAAAGAGCACGAGAGATGTTTAAATCCTCAGATAAAGATGCTATAGAGTGGGTTTTTTAAGCAGCAGCCGGCCTGTTGGGTTTGTTACATGCACACGGGCATGTCAGCGGAAAATAACAGATCAAATAAGTGACCGCACAGGTCAGCAGGCAGTAAATAAAGCAAAGTGTTTCATGTCAACGCCTGTGAGTGTTTCAGCCTCTTCCCCCTGATTCTAATGCACACGGAGGCTGGGCTTTAAAGGTTTAGAGTGAACTGGATGTCCCCTCGCAAAGCTTCATCCTTTACTTACTGCGTGTCCTCATTTGTATTACACACGTGTGTCGTTGAGTCTTTGTGTCGTTTTTATGTTTTGTGGTTCACCCCCTGAAGTGTTCGCTCTACCTGGAGGGCTAACAACCTCCAATATGAATTAAATTAACACATTTTCTTAGATTTTAACATATGTATCACCATATATTGTTTCAATCCTGCTTCTTTTCCACCGATGCATCAGTCAGTCAGTGACCCTCTGTGATGTCCTCTCATCTTATGAAGGGTTCCTCTCCGGCTAACAGGGAATTGGATTCATTTTGAGCATTTTATTTATTCATGCAAATGAATTCTTTATTTAAAGGCATAATGCGTCCCCGAGTTTCTCTCACGGTTGAATAAGTCCAACCAGGGATGTAGCAAAGGATTTTAGAGATACTGTGGTGCTATAGTACGGTACAAGCACAGTTTTACACAGATTTTCATATATACATATATAATAATGACCAACCAGTAGACTTATATTTTCAGAATTTGATCATTTTTAAACACATTTCTTAAAAGATTACCTTTTTACAAAAATCCCTGCAGGGATGCAAAGAAATAGATCCCTTTAAGGAAAGTTGGTGATATAAACTATATTAATCAGTTAATTTTATGTTGTTAATTAAATGTGGTACCCATTTTTGTCCACCACATCCCAAAAAAGAGCCAGATACAGAATATTTCCGCACATTATTGTCACTAAAATAGATATTTATACATCCACATCCCCTCAAACACAAAGGACACGACCTCGCAGTGTCCTCAGCGGTTGCTGCTATGCCCTGAGTGCCTGGTAACCTGCCCAAAAAATGTCATCATGGTGGGCAGTGTGTGTGTCCCATAGTCTCTCTGTTAGAGTATAGTTCACCCAGAACACTTATAATACTTAATACTTCAATATTCAGTATACTATAAACCTTCTGATGCACATATTGATGAATAAGCTGCAGTAAATAAGGAACATTCACTAGATAAAGACAGGCTCCTCAGATTTTTGAGTCGAACCTGTCCAGTTTGACTCTTGGCAGCTTTCAAGTTATCATCCATTTTCATGCAGATGAATATTTGATTCCAAGTCTGTAGGTTTTTTTGTAGGAAAGAGCGGCGCTGACCTGAGTTCAGCAGAAACACTGTGGAGGAATCGCAGATGGAGAAGCTACATGTTGGTCTCTCTCTCTGCAGAAATAGCCAGAGGAGTTGGCACACATCTACCCAACCGTTTGCCAGCTGTTCCCTCACCAAAGACAACTCTGGTAATCCTTTAATATATGTCTCACATTATTATACACACATCACAGCGTAAAGACAAGGCACGTTTCAGTGTAAAGAAGAAGCACTGGAGGTCCCTGCAGGTGTGTCATAACAGTGTTAATGATTTCACCACCACAAGAGCTTCAAGTATCAATAGATCAATACCTTCGCTAAACTTACAATCGATGCACTGCTGGAGATCATTTCTGTGCAGCACGCTGGATTAAACATGTGGGGGGTGTCTGTGTGTCTGTGTGTCTCTGTTGGTGGTGTGTGTGTGTGTGTGTGTGTTCAGAGCTCACCTTTTAAGTGCACATTAGATTTTGATTAAAAACATTCATTTAAAAACCATCTCGACAGATTTGGCTTCAACTGTCAGCATTATTTATTTATTGCACTCATGAATAATTAATGACGAGGCATTTCGCCAGTCACGTTCTTTAAAGGAAATCTATGTTCATCAGTTGATTGTATTGAAACAAAGCTGTCACTAAACCCACAGTGCGACTGGAAACCTGAAACTTAAAAACGACTGTAAATCTTTTAAGGTCAGCTGATCGCAAATTGCAGTGTCAGTTTGCTGCCGGAGGGACAACAGCAACACTTAGAGCTGATTCAGGAATCCATCAGTTCACTTTATTGGTGAAAAAAGGTGCTCGGATTACAGAAAACAAACATTTTAGATCCCTAGAAGAGCGATTTTTTAATATTTACAAACTCAGACTTTAAAATACCTAAAAAAAAACATAAATTTGCTTACAGACAGGCAGCATAATAGCTCATCCATTGTTTCCTGCTCTATATAAGCATTGTATACTGAAATACAGTATTTAAATACAATAGTTTTGAGATATTATGTGATTTGGCATTATAAAAAGATCATACACACACAAAATGTCAAAGATTACACGATAAAATACCAGACTTATTTCCATTATAGGCCAGTTTTCTAACAATCTGCTGTGCACTGTTTACGTCCAGTCGCGTTCCAATCAAAACCCAGCAGTTAATGTGCTAACAGGACCACAATCTTTCCTTAACATTAAGAATACTGCAGTTACTGTGTGTATATATGGGAGACAGAAAGCATTTTAAAAACACCGGCACTGGATATTTAAAAAAAAGATGTATTTAATCATTTTGTAACGTCTTTCTATGTATGTTTTTATTTCTCTGCTGATCTTGATCTCAATGGGATTACCTGTCTAAATAACAGTTATATGTATTCATAAAAAAAAACATATTCGCCAAACCTCATGCAGATGACAATAGCAGCGCCTGAAGCGTGTTACACTACACGTCGCATTCACACATTCACACAGAGGCTGCCATACAAGGTGCCAACTGCTCATCAGGAATGAAATAATCCCATTCACACACAGGGAGCCGTTTGGGGTCGTGCAAGGTTGTGCAGACTGGGGGAGCCGGGGATCAAATATGGTACAATCATTCTGTTTTCCAGCAGATCAGAGGAAGGAGGAGCTCAAATATTCTCTGTTTTTAAGCAGGTAATCAGTCACAAACAATTCGGTATTGAGCCGGCTGCAGGTACAAGTGTCTGTTTAGCTTGTCACAGAGCACATTAGGATAAGCTTCAGTTTATAAGCTCATCCTGTTGATGTTTCTGTGAGCTCTGGATGAAAATGTAACAACAGAAAGCTGGAAAAAAGAGAAAGAAGCTCAACAGAGAGAGAGAGAGGTTTTTTCTTTTTTTTCAAGAGCAAAATTAGAGCATGTGGAGGAGGTAGATATGGCCGAGCAGATATGATTCAGAGGGCGCAGCTTGATGTGAGGTACTTCTTGAAGAAATGAACCTTTAATGATCCCCTTGGGGATTCAGTCCGGCCGTCAGCAGAGGATGAGGAGGGACTCCACGGCTCTGATTGGACGAGGAAGGTCAAACTCTCAGGTCTCACGCAAGCCGACAGCACACGGCGTTAGTGGACACCTGATTTGTTTTCTCTGGCCTTTCTCAACCCCCACCAGCCTCCCCCACCCCCACTCCCTCCTCTGGACAGGAAATCAGTAATATTCCCCAGACGCTTTCTGCACTCAATATGGCTGCTGTTGGTAAGTGTGGCAGAAGTTTAAAGATATTAGCATGTGATCCAGACCATGTGAGGCCCACTCTTATTAAAGATCAGACATGATGGAGGTTCCTATCTGACATGAAATTCTATTTTTTAATGATATTTTATTGCCAAGTTTAACACTAGACTAGCCTTTGTTAGCAGGTTTATGGCCACATCATAGAGTTAGATTAGAAGATCAATATCACTCTTCAAATGTCTGTACGCTAAGTATGAAGCTAGAGTCAAGGGTTAAAAAATACATCGACCATCATCGACCTAACGAAACCTTGCACGCTGAGTCCGATGCACTTTATTATTCGTTGTGAAATTCACAATGCAAGCTGGGACTGTGGAGCAGTGAGGATGATTTCGTGGTTCTCTCACTTGAAAGTAGAATATGAATAAGGAAATATTGGGGTCAACAGCGTCAAGAGCAAGGAGAGTTTCACCCGCTGATAAAGGAGCTGTCTGCTGCGACTTCCCAGCAGTGTCCCATTTGCCATTTATTTCATGACCCGTTCCAAACTGACTCTTTAAATATACAACAATAGAAGTCATACAGACTTAGTAGTCCAACTTTTATACATATTTTAACGCGCATGTATCGGAACACCTTTAGAAACCTGCAAGAGTTTATTCCTAAAAGGCTAAAATATGTATCCAACGTGGAAAACAACGATTTTATCAACCACTTCTCAAAAACACACAACAATTGAAACAGAACAGTCTTCAGATGACTCATAACTACAGCAGGATGGTCCACAATGTTCTTTACTTTTGTGCTCATTTTCAGAGCAGTTGTTATTCTGGAAACAAGCTCGGTGCGTCTCAGCTGTTGGACAAACTTCAAGTTTTGGAGGCCATTGTAATCTCGTTACAGTACCTACAGTCCTAACCAGACCAGCCAAAGCAGTACAGTCGCAAAATCAATGAAGACAGTAAAGGAGTCCAGTTCGGGCCTGTTGGAGCATCAGAAGACTGTTGATTGTGGGACAGCTTGTTGATCTCTGCTCTGATGTGATGTTGATTGACTCATAGTTTAGTTTCCCCTGCAGGCTGTTTGCATGTCAGCCTCCAATCAGAGGCCAGAGACTGGAATAACACAGTGCGGGCAGAGGTGCAGACCGACTGTCGACCTGTGTCGCATCTCATACTTCTATCCCACCTACGTCTCCGCTCGATTATACCGTCTTACAAAGCTAAAACTGCATCTAAAGCTCTCCGAGAGGACGCTGGGGGAGTTTTGGCGGCAAGCAGCTGTGCAGAGCCTCCGGCGGTTCACAGAGTGATAGCGGGGGGGGAACTTTTCTCAGGGCATTTTCTGATGTCTGCTCGAGCACCACCACCACCTCCAACGCTCATCTCTGTAGTAACATGTATGAACGGATAAGCGTCAAGGCTAGTAGAATGTAGGTCAAAGCAAAGATGGCGTCCTCTTGAACTAGCACGCTGTAAGGTATGCACGCTCAGGAGCCTGGGAAAAATTAGGAGGATTTCTTTGGACAGTTTCAGTTCATTTGAGAAAACACAATGATCACATCTTTACCCTGAATGTTGATTTAGGGAGCGTTGGAGGAAATGTTGTAACTCACGTACAGCTCGTTCAGCGACGTTTCATAAAGCGTAAGGAGGAAGAAAATTAGGTCTTTGTTTCCGTTCCTCCTGTTTTCTCCTCTTTTTCTCATCGTGTTCAGCCCTTACATCACTTCCTCCGGGGCAGGAGGGAGGGCGGGGGGGCGGGGGGTGTTTGACGCTGCAGTCGGCGC
>NW_023340268.1:2662544-2666835 GCF_004916995.1 Morone saxatilis
ACTAAATGTTTCCACAATGTTCAAACCCTCATAGAAATCTGGTCATTTTCATTCAGGTAACGCTTGCGTTTCAGCGGTTCGCCTGTTGATGGCGTCAATCCCTTTTGTGCCTGCGTCAGCGCTGTGGTTGCTGCCAGAAGCTGTCATACATTGACTGTTTATACCTAGTCCTAAGCCACATTTCTACCCCATCCCTGTTTAAGATCCGTTGGTGCTTTTTAACAAGTACGAGTCTAACGTTCAGCAGCACGCTCGGCTCGCAGCGCCTCCCCAGAACGTCCACGTGTTACTTAACTAGTGCGTGCTTTATTCCAAAAGCCGACACTTCATGAGCTTGGATATAAAGCTGAAGCCACTATTTAGTTCTACTGGTCGCATGAACGAACAGAGATGTATTTATAAGACACAGCTGCTTATTAAATGTCAGTTTCTGTTCCTGTCTCCAGAATCCGCATGTTTTGAAGGTAATTTCCTGTTACTGTTTCAGTTTATGGAGCCTAGCTAAGACACTACAACTAATGATTCTTTTCATTTACTTCATAATCCCTTATTCAATTACTTGGTTTTGTTTATAAAGGATAGTTTAGAGAAGAGTTTAAAAAGCCTTCACTCAAAGACATCTGTTCTCTTACCCTCACAGTCTTATTATCATTTTTATAATGGCCAGAAGGAGTATGTGTTTTTAATGGTGGAAATTTAAACTTTCTTGTGTCTATGATCTATACATGTCTGGAGAGGATCTTTAAGCGCCAAAGCTGCAATACTAATTAGCTCATTTTATCCCAACGACGATCCAAAATGCACATTTCAGAACCTGGAAGCTTGGACTTTTTGGCTTTTCTGCATTTAAATCAATATTGGCTGATTAATGATCACTAAGTGATTTCATTGGAATATCCTGGCTAACTGAACCCAACTAAAAGAGTATCAGCAGTCTTAAAAATAAATAATAAAGGTAACAGTTTACTTTACCTGTCAATTCAGCGTTTTATATGCAGACTTAATTAATATTAAATTGAAGCGTTTACAACACACTCTCAATATAGTAGCAGATGTTTTATAATGTAGCTGTCGACAACATTCGCTGGTTGCCACTTGACTTAAAGTCTTCTGCTTCCAATTTAGAGTGCGTTATTAACCGTTTATTCAATACAGTGCTGGAGGAAATGTTCAGATATTAAAGGTCACTGTGTAAGATTTAGAAACACACACACAGCAGAATCTCGACAGTGTTTGGTTTGGTCCCGTTCTGGGCTACTGTAGAAACATGGCGAACTCCATGATAGGCGACTTAGTCTGTAGATAAAAATGTCCTTTCCAAGGATAATGGAAGAACTCAACTACATAGAGAACGTAGAGCCAGAGTTTATAGACATTTTAATGCAGAAATGTTGCAGATTAGAGCTTTAAATGTGTGATGATGGCTGGGTGCACTCCAGGTCTTATATGACTATATGTTCTCTGCTTTGTTTGACACATTTTTATTGTTTATTACATTTTATGTATCTAGGTCTGTGCGTTTCCCTTTGCTGCACACAAATTTTAAAGTTGAAGTTGAAAAAGTTGCGCAAAACTTGCTTCAAGCGTGGAACTTTTTTCTGGTTTTGATATTCTGGATAAGTGACTTTAAGTATGATCTGTATGATTGTGTATCAGAACCGAGCTGCCTCCACTAAGCACTCAAAAACGGTCTTTTAATGAGTGTTACATTAGTGATTCAGAACATACTGCATGTTAATGTTGTAGCAGGTTAGAATTGTATGGTTGGATTGTAAATATTTGATCAAATTATCATGTTTTAATGTAAAATGTGTGTCTGTAAAATAACTACATCCATCAAACAAACGTAAAAAAAAGCAGCAAAAATGTAAAGACAAACTCTTCCAAACAGTTCAGAATGAAAGTTAATGGTAAATAAAATGTAAATGTACTTTCCAGCTCTGTTGACGGGTGCAGAAACGAGCCAATGAGCAGCAGCGATGGAGACTATATGAATAAAAGGATCTGAACAGCAGCCTTGAGCCAAACACTCCTGCTAATGGGTTTCCCTGACAAGCCGTATGCAGCCACTAAAGCTTCATTAAAGCTTTATTGTTCCATACAGTAGCACATAATGCAGCCACACTTATGAGAGGCACAGCACGGCTCTGTAATGTCCGTGCTGCTCACCGGTGAAGTGACAGGTGCGGCAGTAATGGGTGCTGCAGAGTGTTTCAGGTTTGCCTGTCGAGTCCCAGAAGTGCAGCAGCTGATCTGCAGTTTGTTCCAGATCAGAGAGTCCCTCCTGGTTCCCGGTCTTTGGGACGGCTGTGTATCTCTGATGCTGCTCACCAGTGAGCTGCTGATACAGTAAGAACTCATTTTCCACACACAAAAAAAACACTCCAAAAGTCACATTTTAATGTCTGCGTAGCACAAAATGACCTTTATGTATCTGAGGGGTTTTATATGTGTTATTATTAGTAGTAAGGAGTCATTAGTATTGACGATATCGCTGTAATAATTAATATTAATTACTCTCCAGAATTATTTAGCCTGGTATTTAACTTTGTGGCTCCAGGTCTTGTTTTGGGACCAAACTATTTATTCAATTCTAGTATTTACCTAATAAGGATCTATTATCTACAAACTTACAATTATTAGGCACTTTACTCTTAAACAACATGAAATTAAATCTAATTAACCTATTTATTTATTATAAATCTGAAGAAACCTCCGGAATCGGTCAAACCAGTTTGTTTTTCTTGTCTTTGGGCACATCAGACTACAATGATTGTTCTTAAAATGAAGGAAAACGGCCTAAAATAAGCAATAAAAATGGGAGGATTTTTATTATTTTCAGTACACACATGCAACCGGCTCTATTCCAAATAAATAAAAGTTATACACAACTATTATTAGTTAGACAGCAGCTGTAAACAGTTGCTGTATTAGTTTTGAAACTAATGGAGGAAGTGTGTCCATTTGCTTGTTAGATCTCAAATCTTGCTTTTTTTTATTTAACTTCTAACTCTCAAATACATAAATACCTCTCACACACACTGTACTGTTAGGTACTTGGACAGAGTGTGTAGGTACCACATTTCAGAACTTGAGACCGACCAGAACAAATGTTTATTCCTTATCATACTAAATACAGTCTTTGGGTGAAAATGGGTTCATCGCTTTAGCGTTAAAGGACTATACTGGTGTTTTTGCACAGTGTACAATAGTTCACACTGTTAATGTTAACTACCTTCGGTCTGACCCTCCACGGAGCCATCACTTTATTCCTGTACAATAGACAAATCAATAAAACCCTCCTTGGATTCAGAAAGTTCTTTAACCTGCTCGTTCATTCATTCATCGCTCACCCTAACCGCCCTCAGGTCGACCGCCATCACCACTCTGAATCGTTCTCTCGTCTCTTTCCACACTGGCTGCTCGACATGTACAGATTCAGATGGTGGAAAGTCGGCTACGTTTCTCCTTTAAATATCATATTTACAGATATAATGTGTACAACAGCTGAAGGCATTTGTTACTGGTGTGTTTAAGATAACCTAAAAGAAATAATCTCTGTATGCTGACGGTCTGAGCTACTGGATACCTGAAGGAATAAAGCATCAACACACAACAAGGTTGAACTTTGTCTCTGTAGGTGTCAAAGGTCGGCTGTGTAACATTTAGGAGACTCTGCTGAACACAAACCAACACTCAGCGCAGTTTTCTGAAAAGTAATTCTTTTATTAATATTTTACAATCCTTTATTCATGGTTATGTCATTATTTACTTTTTCAGCGCCACTTTGCAAGTGTCATTAATCCATGCTGTCTGACGACAACAACAACAACAAATAAACAAAACAAAACAAAAAAGGAGAGGTTTGAAGAATGAGAGTCTATACAACACTTTTGTCGAGGGGCAGAGAGAGATTCACATTTCGGCTCTCGGATTGACCTCTCGTCCCTTCCCCCGTAAAAAAAGAAGAGAGTAAACAAAAAGGTTAAAAGCAGGACTGTCAGTCGAGTGAATACGTGTAGTCTGTCTGTCAGTGTCTGTCTGTCTGTCTGTTTGGCTATAAAAAACACTGCACACTCCTGTTGAGAAGTTTCTGATCTTTAAAAACAACAGGGCTCCTCGTTCTCCTCCGCGTTTTAAAATGCTTTCCCCATCTCTGAAAAAAAATACAAAACCAATATCCAATCTACTACGACTAATCCAACAAATACAAAATATAAAGATGGTCTCTCGTTCCAGGCGCTGCTCCAAACATTGGAGGACAATATTTGTGGTTTAAAAAACAAAGAAG
>NW_023340268.1:2666935-2667173 GCF_004916995.1 Morone saxatilis
TCTGAATCTCTCAGTGTCGTTAACCAGCAGATCTCCACCTCCGCACATCAAACGGAGAACTCATTCCCTCTTTCTACGGGAGGAATGGCGTTTGTTTAGTGTCAGAACAACGATTGGTGCAGTGACGTGTGGGACAATGCGTTTTGGGCCGGGAGCAGCTATTATGTGGTTACCAGGCAACCAGCAACCAGGAAGTTAGTGCTCCCAACCAGGAAACAGTCAGACACTTAACTCACGT
>NW_023340268.1:2667269-2673730 GCF_004916995.1 Morone saxatilis
GCTAAGCTAAGCTAAGAGGCTGCTGGCTCGAGTAGTTATGGATCTTCTCATCTTCATCACTTGGTAACAAACAATCGATCGGTTTTTTTTTTTTTATGCACAAATAAGATTCCAGTTACCTGTTCTGTGTCGGAGTGGAGGCAGAACTCTCAAATACCTCAAAACAAACAAAACCAAAACTATAGTCTGAGTAGATCCCACTGGAGAATAATTAGGGGATGTTTTCTGTACTTTGGGTGATTGAATGAAACAAGGTGAAGGCAGTGAGGCAGCTCGTGAAAGCTCGAGGGGCCAAACAAAGACTTTTAAATACAATTCTGTAAATATATTCCGATTCTCCCGAGTGATGATCCCTTTTTGTTTCCAGAGCAAACTGTGATATAACACTGCCCACCAGGTAAAAGACAGTTACTACCAACACCTCGCTGGCTGTGTTGTCACACTCCTCCACTGTGGCTAGATGGGAGTAGGCAGGGCAGGCTATTTTTAGACCACAACGGCTGGTGGATTCACAAAAAGAAACCGGCCGCTTTCACCGCTTCACAAGAATACAGCAGGGCCTCTGAGGACGGCGGGAGAGGCCCGTGGCGGCGACTGCGGCCGGCGTTGGGCAGTCGAGCTGCGAGGGAGACTGGTTGGGTTAACATCTGCAGGTCAGGTCAAGAGAGCCGCTGCACACCGGAGGCAGGTGTTACCGGTTCGTTTGTGAGGCTCATCGGTGTTGAAGTCATGAAGCTCAACAAGCCCTCGTGGTGGCTGCAGCAGCAGGGCAGGAAAAAAACATTATTAAGCTACTGTTGGCTGGCGGAGGAGTTCGTGGTAAGCAGCCGAAACGGACGACGAAGTAAAAAACGTTCATCATGTGGGTTTTTTTTTTTTTTTACCTGAGTCTCGCACAAAACCTCATTCAGTTTGTGGACGATTTGTTTCGAGGTGAAACTCTTCAGAAACTACAAGAACGTTAACGACCGGTGAATTCTGATTCAGATTATCCGACGTGTGCTTTGCTGCCTCGTTGTGTAGTTTATTATGTACAGCTGGCTGAAACTAATGCAGTCTGCAATAAATCCTCCCTTCATGAAGGTTATAACGTTGAATAAGGTTTAGAGGCGTTGATCCGACAGTATCGAGGTCTATGGTCAGTGTTGAACTGCATTGCATTATACTTTAGTTATACTTGGGTAAAATGGCAGCAACACGTCTCTGTATAATACAATACAGTTCAGAATGACTCCATCATAATCATAAAGTTGGATCAGAACCTCTCTAAAACACAAACTGAACTCTTTCACCTTCATGGAGGGAGGATTTGTAAATGCACACACCTAGAACCTTACGGGTCCTCACAGGTTCAGGTTACGGGTCGCTAACTTCCCAACCGATCTCACTTCAGTTCATCTTGGCTTCTGGACGTATTTCACCTCCTTCCTGCCCTGCTGCTGCGTCCCTGCTCCATACCACTAACACTGAAAGATTGTAGCACCAACACAACACAGATGTAGCGTGTGCGGTCGCGGTCGAGGCTTCTGCACTCGCTACCTTTTAGTTTGGAAAGAGGACAGAGCCTGTGTACTGTATGATTAACCAATTTATCTTTGGTTCTTAAGGGGCTAATAATATAAACAAAAAGGTTTCTTAAAGCCAACATAAGAGTGATGACACAGAGGGGGAAAAGCACATGATAGTCTGAATATTTGGGTGTGATTTTTGTGTCTTATCAGCCAAAACAAACCAAAAGTCTTGTTTTAAAGAAAGTTCCAGTTCGGAAAAAGATGGGAATAAAATGCCTGATGATAGAGGAGGAGGAGGAGGAGGAGGGATGACGGGCTGGGAGGAGTAATCACTGCCGGGGTGAGGATGATGAGGCGGGGTTGGAGGGTCAGAGGGAGGGAGGGTTTTCTAAAACCTGCTCGCCCCCCTGCAGCCTGAACATCTCCTTTCCCCAACGAGCTGAGATCAGATCCAGGAATGTCAGCAGGTGGTCCAGCCTTCTTCATTTGTTTTGTTCTCCATCCATCTGTCCCTCTCTTTCTCTCACTTCCTCAGCCGTCTGTGGGTTCGTTCGTTCGTTTGTTTATCCGTCTGTCTGTCTTGCTGCAGGTCACTGGAGGTCTCGGTCTTCGAGGTACCGGTACTCGAACGTGAAGCCTTCCTTCTTCCGCTGGCCCCATTTCTCATAGTCAAAGTAAATGTACGTTCCCTGGAAAAGAAGAAGCATTATTTAAAGACAACGTAAGAGCTACTGACACATGACCTGGCAATTAAACCTGCGCTCCCAGCATGCTTTGTTCAGTTTCTCCACGAGAGGTTGAAAATGTGACGCTGACCTGCTCAAACTCATCAGTAATGGTCTTGGGTTCTTCGTGCCTCTGAAACCACATCATGTACTTTGTGTGGAACCTCCAGGACTGCTTCTTCAGGGCTTTGGCTGCCAGATACTGGGCCTTAGTGCCCTGCAGAGGGGAGCAGAATCACAGGGAGAGGAGGGCGGAGAATACGAATTAGTAAGAACACATGGGATATGTCAGAGTCGTGTGTTGATATCACGGCACTCGTCACGCCGCTTACCTCCAGGTAGTAAAAGATGAAGAAGAGTGTTTCTGTGGAAAGCCTCTGGTAAAACTCTACAGTGTCGGAGAGTGGCGGTGGCACCTGGTGGTGGAAAGGCAGGGTGGGGCACGGGTTCCTCATCAGGTACTGCCTGTAAGAGCCACACAGAGGGAGCGGTTAGTGGAAGGGAAATCTGAATTCACTCACTGGGTTCAGGTTCAGGTCCACACTTATATCTTATTTACTGTGTTAATAACGATGTAAATTAATCGGTGTAATCAGTGAGATTCAGGCTGGTTTTTAAAAATATGAATCATCAATCAATCAATGACAAATAAAGGGTGTTAACGCTTTTATTAATTACAGGGTGGGAAAATGCTGTTTTAACATCAAAAGACAGCTTTTAGTTCCACCTTTAACAATCTGTATTTGCTAGATTCAAGTAGGGCTGCAACTAATTTTCATTACTGATTCAACTCTTGATCTTTTTCTCCATTAATCGATTGATTGTTTGGTCCATAAAATGGGGAAAAAATCTTCAAATGTCTTGTTTTGTCCACAATCCAAAGATATTTGTTTACTGTCACAGAGGACTGAGGAAATTAGAAAATAATCACATTTCACAAAGTTTATGGACGTTTTTTCCCAATAATGAGTCATAATTCTATAGTTTCCTTGCCCCCGTCGCGAAGGCTTTTTGCTCATGAGTGGTACTGGTTGGGTCTCCTGTAAAGTTATAAGGAGTTTGGATCTATGACCTCTCATTTGAAAAGTGTCCTTGAGATAACTTCTGTTATGAATTGGGTATACAAATAAAAATTTAATTGAATTGAATAATTGATTAATTTAATAGTCAAGAGCTAATTGATTTTAATTGAAAAATGAAAAGACAACGAGAGGACCTTGTTCCAAAATCAATAAATATAAAGCAACTCTTAAAGTATGGAAAATGTTAGTGGACGGTGTAATGAAAGGTGTAATCTGAGTAGTTTTTAGTAGTGATATTAGATATTAGTTAGATAATTATGACTTAATATGAATAGAAGAATTATTTGTATTAATGATTAAATGCCTGCAGACATCCAGCATCAGCACACTGGCTCTAATCTAAAGTTAAGCCACACTCATGAACCCAGGTGTACCGAAGGGCCACAGTGGCCACCTGAGGACTCTACAGACAGACAAAGAGGTCTTTGATTAACCTCTCTGTGGAACAATTAACAGATCCATTAGTCCGATCGATCGACAGATTCACCTCCCTGATAGAGGAAGAGTAGGAAAATCTGCTCAGATGCACTTTTCCACCCGAACCATGTGTTTTTTACAAAACCCAGTTTGTTCTTTCTGTGTCCATTAGGCCGTTAGTCTGTTAGCCAGGTCAGTGAGTGCCAAAAATACTCAGCGTGGCCCAAAAAACAGGCCCAAAGTTTGAGACGGTGACAGCGTCTGACTAACACACTCCTCATGGACAGGCACGCTGAGGTTACTGATATGAATAAAATCGAGGACGAGCTGGAAGTTCTTATATGTGGCTGAAAATAACAGCCTGTGTGTGTGTGTGTGTGTGTTGGGAATTAATTACAGTTATTAAGAAACAATGACTTTCCTGTCATTTGTTTGTTTCACTCGACAGTTAATGTCACAATCTTGTTTTAAACACACACAGAGAGCCTTCAGGGATTTCTTTTTTTCTGTGTGTGTGTGTGTGTGTGTGTGTGTGTGTGTATGTATGTCACTCTCCTCCTCTGACTGTGAAACACAACAGGTACTGTGGGACAAGAGGGTTTGAGTGTTTGGATTTAAATGTCAATTGTACCTGTGTGGGCAGACTGCGCTGTAGATACAGAACCAGTATAATCTGTTCTCTAATTGTGCCTGCTGTGTGTGTGTGTGTGTAGGTATGCTACATTACTGCACACTGATAAAATGCCACATTATTTCTTGTATGAGATAAGTGCGTGCTGCAGCTGATGGATTTAAGGGAGATGAGAAAGAAAAGCTGCTGAATCTGGACAAAGTTCTTCTAAATCTTTTCAAATTAAAAGCTTTGGCAAAAGCAGAAACGTCCAACAGTAGGACGCAAATGTTTCCTGTTTACTCAGATCAACCATTGAGGCTTCTTCGTCTTTTGTTATTTTCACAGATCAACAAGTAGGAGATCAGTTTAAATTGATTATAAATGAGATTGTATGATCACTGCAGTTTACATTCTTTATGGCTCTCATGGTAAAAACTTGTTGACTTGTTTGATTAAGCTGCCTAATGATGATTTTCACCTGTATTTTGGAATTATTGATATTTATTTAATCACATTCTCACACACAAAATGATTAGATGATGAATTAAAAATCTAAAAAGCCTTATTTAGTCCGTCCAACAGTACTTTTACTCACATACTGTAATAAAGTGCAGTTTCGAGGTATTTCTACTTTAATATTTATATACTTTATACTACTGTAAGGAAAGTGATGTAACTGAACAGACAAAATATAAATGAGTTCATCAGACATTGTGATTAACAAATATATATGTTATAAAATAGCTATTATAATATGTGAACATTACAGTATTAGTACATCTAATGGTTTCTTTATCTGCGGGCCGATAAAGAAACCAGCGTGGAGGTTTGATTTCGCCGCGTGGTGCTAAAATGTGAGAGGTAAACATTTAACTGCACCTGATCCTCTCGGAGTCGGACGGGTGGGGCATGTGCGTCCACGCCGCCTCCTCCATGGCCTGTTGGTAGAGCTGGTCTTTGGACAGGGGAACCGGCCCCAGCGGGCAGACCCCCAACGACGGGGGGATGCTGACCTCTGACAGCGAGGGCTGAGGTGCTGTCGGGGGGCCCGAGGGGGCCGTAGTGCTGCTGGGGAAGATGTCTGAGGAGAGACAAAAGAGAAGACGAGAGATTAAAGTGTGAGGGAGATGAAAAGAGTGACGGTGAAGGAAACTGAGGATGTAGGGGAGTGAGAGAGGATGTGCAGCAAGAGGGGGGAGAGAGGGGGGGAGGGATTCAGGATTTGAAGTCAGAGAGACAAAGAGAGAGAAGTTGAGTCAGGGCTGATAATATCATCAGCAGTTTTTGTTCAGAGGAGGCTGAGAGTGGGAGGTGAGATGACATTTTGTTCCATTAAACTACAGCTTTTCTATTTCTGCTCTGTGGCAACCCTCTATCTCCTTTTATTAAGGTGCATCCGTGTGTGTGTGTGTGTTACCTGGGGTGAGGTGCAGGGAGGGCACGTCTCCCTCCATCCCTGAGCTGAGTGCTGCTCGCTCGGCCATGGACTTCAGGCTGCTCAGAGGCTCCTGGGGCTGATGAGGACAGACAAGGAGACTCATGGGAAAACAGATCGCAGCGGACGTGTGCGCGCGGTTATCGTACCTGCCCCTACGGAGGAACTCGAGTTCCCGCACCAGTGATAATGTTGTCATGGAAATCACTTTGGCTTCACTTTTTGTTTGTTTGCCCCCGTCCCCTCCCCTCGGAGATGCTTTTGACGTAATATCAGGCAGCCGAGGAGCGAGATCAGACCGCAATGACAAAGAGAACAAAACAAAAAAAAGCCGCCACATGCGCCAAGAAAGCCAACAGAGAACCAATATTCTAGCAATATGCTGCTTCCAACTTCTGTTTGCAAAGCAAGCTCCATGAATGAAATGTTTCTGGAAGAACTCGCACAGAGCCCTGACCATTCCGACCCCATTAATCTGATGGAAACCTGGAACCAGACCTGGATCACACCAACATGCCAGACATGATCACCCCAAAAATCAGACCTGATCACCCAACATCAGACCTTTTTTCTCTATTTTCTTACATCTATTGATCCCTCCTCCATCTTCTTCTCTGGCATGAGTCCGTGATGCTGGTTATAGTCAGCTCAGATCTAATGGTCCTGTTCAGAATGAGG
>NW_023340268.1:2673830-2686545 GCF_004916995.1 Morone saxatilis
AGAGACCGAGGCTGAGGCCGAGACTGTTGGAGGTCGGCGGGGGCCCCGACAGAACCTGGGGCTGGGTGTTTGAAGTGAAGAGCCCCTGTGTGCTGACGTTGGGGGGAGAGGAGGCGGAGGAGGAGGTCGGGTGGCTGTTGGTGGAGGGGAGGGGGTTGGAGGTGGGGGCGGAGATCGGGGAGCTAACTAAGTTTTTGGCCTGTTGTTGCTGTGCCGACGGGTGCGGCTGCTGCTGGGTGGCGTTGCTGTAGCTGCCCGCGGAAGTGTTGGAGAGGAGACCCCCCGAGTTGCCGTGGTGACTGTTGCCCCCAGAGCCGCTGCCTCCTCCCCCGGCGATGGTCGCCATAGAGACCAGTGAGGATGGGGTCAGTCCCGAGACGGAGGAAGAAGAAGAGGATGAGGAGGACGAGGACGAGGACGAGGAGGAGGAGGAGGAGGAGGAGGAGGAGGAGGAAGAGGAGGAGGAAGAGGAAGAGGAAGAGGAGGAGGAGGAGGACGAGGAGGAAGAGGAAGAGGAAGAGGAAGAAGAAGAGGAGGAGGAGGAGGAGGAAGAGGAGGAGGAGGAGGAGGAGGAAGAGGATAACGAGGAAGAGGGGTTTCCGTTCTTCACAGGTGACTGGAAGAAAGACAGGAAACGAGTGTGAAGTACACAATATGTTTATCTCTGTTAGAAACATAATAAACATAAACAAAATGTTATTATCCAAAAACTTGGACGTCAACATGAAAAGATAAATGATATCAAATTAAAGTAGCACACAACAGAAACAAGGTAAAAACATTGCTCACTAATAAGAAGTACAAAAATCTGAGTATATTAAAGCTACTATATAGGATTCATTCTCTTTATTATTAATTAATCTATCAATCATTTTTTGCTTAAATGTTTTGTAAATGTAAAAAAAAAACATTTCAAATTGTCAAATATTAAATTTACATGAATATAAACTGAGAAAATCTCAATTTAAAAACTCAAACCAGCAACTTATTGTCCGTTTTTCACATTTGACCTAATAAACGTATTATCAGACTTTAACTCTCAGCGTCTTTAGACTCACCTGACTAACTTCACTGTCCGTTGAACGTCCCCTCTTCTTATCGTCTTCTGAGTTCTCCTGAAAAACACAGATGAAGAACAACATTAGGTCACAGAGAGCTTGTGTGGTTACGATGTTTAATAGCTGTACTACAACATCGAGGGTGTAAAACAAGATCAACCAAAACCAAAAGACGCCAAATTCTTCTTGAGTTAATCTTTTTAAGAGCTTTTGGGGCTCAACTCCAACTTTTGCCGGTATGAGAGAGCCCCTCTCAGTTCTTCAACAGCTAAATAATTCCCTGAAACTTTCCTCAGATAATTAAAAGTTAAACAATCACATCTCCCAGGGATCACTGCGGCTCGCAGCCCCATCCTTTACGTTCCCTTTCATGCTTAAGCTTAACTTCATGTCAGCAGCATTTAACAAAAACCACGCCTACTATTCAGACACATCAGACCTATAATAACCGCTCTCACTACAAACTGCATGTGGGTGGAGAGGAAGAACAGATGATATAATGACAACAGAGCAGAACAATAAGAGCAGATGGCAGGGCACTACAATAGCAGACACAAAGGCAATTATCTTACATTTATATTTCAGATACTGACCTGACTTTGACTGGAAGCGTATGCAACAATAGGCTTAATTGTCAGGAATTGCCAATATTGCATTATTGCCACTATTAGTGACAAAATCAAAAGGTTGATGAAGAGATAATAATCTGACAGATAGATAGCGAACAGAGCACCGACAGCAAGATTAGTTTCAATCTCTATAAAATCTATAAAAGACTCCAAATGGAACTTTTGAAAACAGACTTTTAACTTTTTTTTTACGTTGCATAAATGTTCGGACACTTTCTGAATTGCCCGAACGTCAGTTTGCATGCAGATATCAAGGTGAAAGAAGCAGTTTGGGGTTGTTGTTACCGTAGTGCAAGTGGCAGGTGAGGGGGGGATGGGTGAGGATGAGGTGGTGGAGGTGGGTGTGCTGCTGGAGTGCTGGAAGATCTCATCCTCCAAGTGCGAGTGTCCCGGGGGGGAGGTAGCGACCAGCGTCTGAGCTGCAGAGACACAGAGGGAGAAGAGCTCAATGATGGTACACAGAGAAACTGCATTAACACCATCGCTTTCACGAGTTTTATGGTATTAACTTGAACAACAGGAGCCACACAACATGTCTCTTCTTGGGTCTTTGGCTCTGCCTGCACATCAGGGTTCCAGCTGTTTTATCATTTCCAGGTTCTTTCCAGGACGTTTTCCAGGAGTTTTTCTTGATAATACAGGACAGACCATGCTTATAAGCATCGTATAAACTGCGGTGTTGGGTAAATTGACTACATTCATTTGACCGTAGCCCATATGTAACAGTTGAAATCAAGTCAGATTTATATTATTGTACAGACAAATTATCTTCTAGAAAGTTAAATTGTTCATTGCACATACAATTCACATCACTGTGCATGAATTTTTGCTGGAATATTTGGTCATTTTAAGCAATTTTCGGGTGTTTCCATGACTGGAAATCTAGTCTCTAAATGTCCAGCTTTTCCCCGACACCTGTTAATATATGATCCTTTTCTTGTGGCTTCACCTGTTCAGAGTTTTGCTCTGAATTTATACCTTTTGTATATATTTCTATCTTGTGTTGAGTTAACTTCAGCTCTTTTTATACTTACGGAGGTCTTCCAGGTCCAGGTCGTCGTATAGAAACTCATTCTCCTCAAAGTCCGGATCCTGCGACGAGTCTAGATAATACTCCACATCATCCTTCATAAAGAAGAAAGAGAAAGAGAACAGAGGCATTTATTTAAACACACATTTACATGTGACAGTACAAAAAAGGAAATAAACGCTGGCTCAGCTCAGTGGTGGAAAGTACAAGTACATTTACTCAAATACTGTAGTTACTAGGTATTTATCCAGATTCAGATCAATGCAAAATATAATAAACAAATAAATTATGCCATATTGTAATAGTTAAGATAACATTAATCAATCAATATAATAATTATATTATATAATCTATATTATTCAAAAATAGATAATGCATAATATTTACTTACTTCTGGTACATTAATAATATATTGGTGCTAATATTTTGTACTTAAAGGTCCAGTGTGTAACATTAAGGAGGCTCTATTGGTAGAATATAATATCCATAAGTATGTTTATAGTGTGTAATCACCTGAATATAAGAACTGTTGTGTTTTTGTTTCCTTATAATGAGACGTTTTTATCTACAGACGCTGCGGGTTCTACTGTAGCCCAGAAAGGACAAACCAAACACTGGCTGTAGGTAGGTTCATTTGTGTGTAAGGCAGCAGCAGTAGTTTTTTCCTTCGTGCTTTGAAAGGGAGGATGAAACGAAGGAGTTGTGATCTGCAACTTCACCACTAGAGGCCACTAAATCTGACACACTGGACCTTTAAGTAAGATACTACACTGTGGTGTTTCTACTTTTACTTAAGTAAATTATACCAGCACTTGTTCCATCACTGGCTGAGTCAATGTGTCAATAGAAATATATTAAAAGGATATTTTCAGAAACTGTGCAGAACAAAACTGATGAAAATAAAAGCCCAGAAAACTTTAAAAACTCCAATGACTTTGTTTTCTAAAGACATGAGCGAACCTTGATCTTCCTGACGGCGTCGACCTGCACTGAGTCGTTGTCCAGCATCCTCAGTATCGTCTCCAGCATCCGGATGTGGTGCCGATGCTTTTCGATGAACTTCTTCAGCTCCTCGATCCGGTCCTGCTTCTGTACGAGAATGTAGGAGGCAGGGAGGGAACGGGGGATGGGGGAGTGAGGATCATGCTGGATTAAAGAGCTTGTACCAGTAAAATAAAGTCATCAACCTGGATCTCAGTGGAGAGTTTTAATGTCTCTCGTTGGTCTAACATGTGGATTCAGATGCCAAATATAGATATAAATCGTAATAAAAACAGTCATATTTAACCAGCTGGGGATATACGTAACACCATCTTATTCCAGCGTATGTTAACATGTTAATCAATTATTTATTGAAATATAAAGGAAAAACATTTTGAAAAACAAAATGAAGAGAAAGCATGTTAAAATTTTAAAGTTAAACATGGAGACGTGAGGAAACACATGAAAGTTACATCAGCATGAGAGCAGGCGCCGCTGCTACGTGTGCACTTTATGTCTTTATGCATCGTACAGCAGCACACGCTCAGCACCACTTCCAACTTCAATATTTAATTATTCTCCTCCGCTGTTACTTCATACATGTTCCGAAGCATTTAAATACCCTATATTTTGTCTGTTTTTAAAACAAGGTGTTGCTCATCTCTATATTTCAGGTCTAAAAAGGTGTTTTAATGGATATTTGGACAATAATAAACACGTGTGTAGGTCTGTTTTGGATAAAACCTTGAGAACGGATGCAGAGCACACGTGTGACTCCATGGATCACTGGCTGAACTGATGTGATTATAAAAAACACCACGGATGTTTAAACACGCAGGCAGAACACTTTAGATGTATGTTGTTCGGCCGCTGCTGGACCGCATTAGAGGCGGCAGCAGAGTGGAACATATTAATGTGTTTCATCACAGTACATATTAATGCTGCGCCAGCACATGTCAGGAACATGGGGAGGTTTCTGAGTGCATCCAGGCTCCAAAAGGCTCAATCTGAACTCTTAATGTGTCCAAAATTAAGTACCGAGGAGGGAGGAGAGTATGGAACTGAATAAAATATCTCACGCAGGCTAAAATAGTTTTATTGGGATATTTTTAAATAAACTGGCGGACAGGGAGCCAAAAAAAAAAAGCTTCTAGCAAACAAACTGGAGCTCTGGAGATATATTTCTCTGCTTGTTTAGAACTTATGATCACAGTTACAAGCCTTTTCATTCAGAATGAGCCAATGAGCCATTCATCCACGGACTCCAACTGTAAAAACATAAATATAAAACTCTATGTGAGCTAAAAACACCTCTCAGGGCAGCAGGAGTCCAGGAACTCCTTTGAAATGCTGAAAAAAAAAAAACCCTCCTTATTTATAAAATATGTTTTTTCTAGCAGTGGAGCAAAGCCTTTGAAACTACCTAAAATTTCAAGGATTTGCTTCACACTCTAAAGACTTTTTTCAGGTAACAGATTCAGTTTATATTTATTCGAAGGTTCGCTTTATCTTTTTCCTTATTGACTCATAAGCGCCATGTCTGACAGCTAACTGTGTGTTTGTTGTTTTATAGTTGTAATACTTGCTTGCATTAAGTCTGAACATGCTGTATAGTGTAAATACAGGTGTTTGAAGCACTGGTTTGACACTGTACTGTGTATTAAAGTTCTCAGTGCTCACTCGTTATATTTACAATCCCCTTCCACTCAAAAATCTGTTTTCTTCTTGTTCCTACAGTTTGATGTTTGATCTTCACTGTGCAGCGTTTCCTCTGTGCTCACTGAAAATCTGATTTATTGGTCCAATATGCAACTTATGAAAGCGTGATGTAGAAACCTGAAGCCACCAGTGCACAGACACTCCCAGACATTATAGAAATGATATAGAAATGAACAAAATGTGCATATTCATAGATCCTGGATATTTTTAATGCGGTAGATGACTGTGTGTCAGGATCTTCTCTCTGTGTAGAGGGGTGATAAATGTGTCTGATATGCAGATATACTCTAGATACTTGTGTGTAATACTGACGTGTGCATTAGGTGTCACTGCTGCGTTTACCAAACCAGAACCTCTGAAAGAGAATCTAGATTTCAACCTCACACAATAAAAGTGAATCCTAAAACATTACGGCTGTGTCTGAAATCACTCCCTCATCCGCTCTTTCATTATTCCCTGTGGAAGAATACATTAATACACACTTAGTAGTCAGTAGTTAAATCTATAGTGAACACTGTAATGCAACACAATGCACTGTGGGAACAGAAGGTGTTGTATATGCCAGATGAAGATGGAGTGTAAATATAGTGCACTATGCATTAAATATGGAGTGATTTTTTTCACTCTTTGTCTTTGCTCTGTGAAGGTCGTTACTCCAAATTTAAATTCAGCGTCGCCACATATCCTCCTCTGCTCAACCAATCACTGGTTGTGTGATGTTACAGCTACACGAGAACAACGGTTAAGATTGTGTAGATGTGCTGTACAGTTAGCCAGACACCTCTTCTTTTTTATCCCTGCATGCAACATACACTGCATGTTTCATCCTCAACAGGCACTAAAAGGCAGCAGGTGTTTGAATATTTGAATATTGTCGCCGCAGGAAGTTAATGACCAGCGCAGCAGGCGACCTTTGAGATGAGTAATCCACCAAAGAGAAATCTTTTCTTCGTGATTGTTTTTGCCCTTGACGGTTGGTCATTTTGGAGCCTGTGTGAGCTCTTCAGCTCTACATTTCTTCGAAGATCTCTGCAGAGAAACACGGTCCTACGCTTTTGGCCGGCTAAGCTGAACTGCCGAAGCAACAGACAAAAATAAACCCCTCTGGGTGTCATTTAGAAAGAAGTCCTCAGGGAAAAACACAAGCCAGTTACAGTAAAAGTGATTTGTCTCCAGACATCGCAGGTATGAAGGTCGTACGCGGGACCTGCTTGTTCTCATACTCTTTGAAATGACCGCCCAGCCGTCAGAGAGCTATTTCTAAAACTAAAGACCCCTGGAGAGGACTTTGAAGGGGACGTGAGAGTGAGAGAGAAAGTGAAAGAAGTGGTCAGCAAGGTTATCGTCATCAGAGCAGACACAGAAGATAAATGGAGGACATGCTATCTGACCTCTCCACCAGAGAGGAGAGGGGAGATAAAAGAGGACAGAGGAGAGCTGCGAGGCGGACGGCCAACTGACCGACCCATCTGTGTCAGCTATAAACGGAGCAGGACGGAGGAACCCGGACAGAGAGTGGAGAAGAAAAGAATGAATGGATCGGGGATGAGAACACACTGACCTCCTTGTCTCCTTTCTTTTTTCTCGTCTGGACTGAAAGAGACTCCACTTCGCTCTCAAACTGGTCCACTTGCATGTTCAACGTGTCTATCGTATTCTGGGTGAAGGACAGGAATGAGAGTAGAGTTAATATTCAGCTGTAGTAGTAGATCTGAAACGAATAGTCGATTCATCTGCAACTATTCTGATAATCAATTATTCGTTAATAGTTAGATTTGCTGATTTTCTTTGTCTTATATGATACTAAACTGAAAATATTTGGCTGTTGAACAGACAAAACGAGCAGTTTGAAGACATCATTGCTGCCTTTAGGTAACATATTAATCAATAATGAAAACAACTTTAAGTTAAAGCCCAAGTTACAAGTAGGTCTTTAATATATCCAATGTGACAAAAAAAGATATTTTTATGAGAAATTATCAATAGTAAGAGTGTGAGCTGGGTTTGTAGAACCCAGAAGCATTAAATGATCTTAAAACAGCCTGTAAGACTACAAAAGGCCACATTTAAAAAAATATGTAGGACCACAACTAACAGTTATTTCCATTATTATTATTTTTCTGCCAAGTTTTTTAATTAATTCAATGTTTGGTCCATAAAATGTAAAAATAGTGCCCGTTAGCCTGTGGTAACGCCATCTAATGACTCTTATATTAATCTAAAGTCTAAAAACCCCCAAAGATATTCTGTTCCCAGAGAGAAAAGCAGCAAATTGTCACATTAGAGAAGGTGGAAGTCGAGGAATGTTTGGCGTGTTTTGATAAATAACTTCAATGACATAGAAACTGATTAATATCACCTAGAAACAGACATGTCATTTCACACACACTCTAAAGCAAATAAGTGTATCCCTTCTCCCAAAAGTAATTAAAGCTGCAGAAGGTAACTTTTATATAAAATAATGTTATATTTGCTAAACTTTCTCTATATCCTGACAGATGAGACGGATAATCAGCTTCCTCTGGCTCCTCCTAGTGCTCCTGATGGCGTTTACAAGCATTCACCAGGACCTGAATAAAAACAACCAATCAGAGCCGAGAGAGATATGAAGACGCTTTAAGGTTTGATGATAGTCGATCGACGGGTTTTATTCAGTGTCGGTATGAGCAATCTGGGAATGAACAATAAACAGTCCACAATCTTTCTTTGCTCTGATTGGTTCTTTTCTTTCAGGCACGCTAGAGTCAATTAGGAGCACTAGGAGGAGCCAGAGGAACCTGATTCTTCTACTTTCAGGATATAGTTACAATTCCATCAAATATGACAAAAAGTTATTTTTTTATAAGCGTTACCGAATGCAGCTTTAAGTCCCAACTGTCCCGTCACAATATGTTTCGTGCAAGTATATCACCATGGAGTAAATGCACTCTTTGTGGTGACAAACACAGCTGCGATGTATTAGTGTAAGTGGCAGCTGGTTAATGAGGTTGTCAGTCTTTGCTTTTGTGAAAGCTGAGACTGCGTTTGGTCTTAATTTTGGTTTTGGTTCACTTTCAGTTCCAGGTTTTGTTAAAGAAAATAAAATTAAAACATTCCCAGCAGCAAACTCCTCAGTCACCCCTGACTTCTGACTTCTGCCCTCCTCTGACTCAAACAAGTTTCTTATTGTTGGAGAGGGCTGTTGACTTGCATTTAGCTCATTTTGAGCCTGTTATTCTGTGCAATGACACAAAAAAGGTGCATAATTCGACTAAAATTAGGTTTCAGTCGGGGCTGATGATTAAAATCCTCAATGTTTGCACAACTCGGGTAAAGCTAATAGTGGAAAACACATTAGTCAAGTTACACACAGGGCCAAATAGTTGGTTCAAAATGCAGCAGCAAGACTGTTGACTGGTACATCACATCTCCCCTGTACTGACCTTTCTTCACCTCAGCATTTGTTGTTCTCTATGGAAAAATGATTGCTGACACCGCGTACAACGCCGTTTAATAATGAAGCTCACCGTTAGCCACGTGCCGACCTCCTCCTTCTCCTTTTGGGCCGGGTCCACCTTTTGGGCCAGACCCAAACCTTCTTTTGAATACGCTTTCGTCTTCGTTTCTCTTTCCACTATTTTGAACCGCTCCATTTGCTGCAAGCAGACACAAACATACACAGACAGTATTAAAACAATGAGAGGATGCACAATACTGGATTTTAAAAAGGAGTTAATAAGCTTTAGTTTATGCAGAGAGTCTGAGAACCTGAGAGTAAGAAAGGCTGAGATGTAGTGAGCAAAGATGGACGATTTAACGGTTATGTTTCTTTAGTAAATTACAGCTAAAAACTTTACAAACATACTTTGGTTTTCATAGAACAAAAAGCTTATCAACGCATGAGAATTCAAAATAAATTATTGTCATTATGGTAGGATCATTTATCGGCTATAATTTCATTATCGGAAAAATACATAATAATATAAATTTCCCATTATTGATCCTGAAATATATCACGCATCCTTAATAAAAAAGCTGCACTTGTTCAGACATGTGGATCAAACTGTAAAAACTGCAGTCGTTGATTTGGATGCTACAAAGATACAAAAGAATAGAAACGGGAATTAAATTTCAAATTCAGCCCAGAAAAAAGTAAATAGCAGTTTTTTTCCTTTTGTATTTTAATCCACTGAAGTCCCTAAACAACCTTAACAATGATGGAGTTGTAAAATAGGACGAGTCTTGCACTAAAGGAGCCATTAAAACAGACGACATACTGTCTGTTACTGAAGGTTGGTACATCTCCGGTAGATAAACCACAGCAGTGAGCTGATATGTGAGTCCGTAAAGACCCTGAAGAGGAGGCTCTGAACTGTAATACCAATTTTACAAGACACATTTAATCTCGGTCACATCCAGTAACTCTGTAAAAGCATCGAGCAGATTGTGATGTTCCTTCTTTTTGGCCAGGACGAGATGTTTCAAACAAACCCCAGCAGCTTCCTGCGGGACTCTTGTGACTGAGCGTATAATTTCAGGTCAACCAACAAAACCACGGGAAGTCCTGAAGAGCAGCTTTGGGATAAAAAACCAACTCATCGGGATCAGAGGGAGCTGGCGAGCCGCTCTCGTCCCTCATTGTGCAGGCAGGTGGCTCGCATTCAGTCCATCTCAATAACCCTCATCAAAGCCTCATGTGGCTCTGCGGCCTGGCAGGCGGGGCGGTTACGCTAAAGAACAGGTGTTAGATATCGGACCGGCTCCCATGTTTCCCAGCTCTCTATGAAGAATGCCATAATGAGCGTCTTCTGGGTGCAGTTCTTCAGTTAAAGGGGCAATCTGAGAAACCATTTTCTATCTTAACTGCATTTTATTATTACAGAGGTTTGAGTTTCTGTAGATTTCACGCTGCGCCGGTCGAACCAGAGGAGCTACTGACTTAAACTCCCTGTGCAGCTTTTATCTAAATCAGTGATCTGAACGCAAATGTAAAAGCTTTAATAAATCTAATGAGGTTTTAATCACTATTGCTTGAGAGACTTTTATGTACATAAAAAGAATTACAGTTGAAAAAAACTAAAAAAAGGAAAGTGAAGAAAAGCTCTGGATCAAAAGCAGCAGAGATTCAACGCATGAACTCTTCACATTATGTTTGATATAGTGCAGCATTTACAGCACGATCCCTTTGAATTTATCCCATTTTAAAAGACACATTATGTCGGGTTAATACACGTCCTTGATGAGTTTGAGACGTAGATGAAGCTTCCACAGCAACAGAGTGACTTCGAAGCTGTGAATATAAATATTTTGGTATATATAATAAAACTATTTAGAGCATACTGGTGAGTGGATTATGTTGTAGGAGCGGTTTGACAAGTTTCTATGGACATTTAAAAAATTTTCTAGCTGTGAAAACTTTAAATTTTTGTCTGATTAAATGTAAATTGACAGTGACTTCCTCCATGAAGAAAAAACACTTTTAAACTGGCCACCAGTGATAAATATAAACCCTTTCCATTTAAAATACATCTCCTATTCTTGTTCATTAGGACGGGTGTTAAAGTACGGGTGTTCGTTTTATTTTTCTCTCGTCAGGAGGCTGTGAATACATTCCCACAGGTATCTACAGGGGTTATTATTTTATATTCAACTTAAAACGTTCGATTTTTGTCTTTCTCACAACAAGCTGATGATACAGAGAGAAGTAGATGATTATTTTATCAGTGTTTATGTTTTAAAGGTGTCTGTCTTTAATGCCATATGGTAATATCTCACAGACATTAAATCTAATAACTAACAATAACTGCTGACAGAGTATTATTTATGTGTTTAGGTATCACATATGTATGCGTTTGTTTCTGTTTTAGCCTTTTGTTACTCTGTAAAATATTACATCAACTCTTGAGGTCAGTTAAAAGCAGCAATAACTTTAACACTGCAAACAATTTCTTTGCCGTTTTAAAAAACCAAACCGAACAAAACTCTGCAAAATAATGTTTGTTTGTGTTCTTGCACACAAAAACCAATGTTTCAGGAACATGAATGACAAATGTCAACACGAAGAAAACACCAGTGTATTGAGTGTTATCAGTAGGTAATTAACTAAAAAACCCATCACAGTAGGTCAAATATTGGCCGATAAGTGACGGCAAACCGGTAATCTATGACTTCATGATAGAGCGATTTAATGGCTCTATATATGACCAAACTGGAGTTTGTCAAATACATTTTTCTCCTTCTTAAGACTTCCCAGAGTTCAAAACAAACAGAATCCAGCAGAGCAAACACGAGTCCTGCAGGGAGCGTTGTAATGAACCTGTCCTACCTCTCCTCTGCTCGCTTCATACTCACCGTTTCTATGAGTTTGCGGTTCTCTACTAGCTGCCTTTTGTCTTTGATCTCGTTGGATGCCACCCACGTCTTGATCTGGTCTCGAAGACGCTGGGGGACCGGGAGAAGAAGAGGGAGAGAAATGTAGCGGGGGAGGGAGAGAGAGAGAGAGAGAGAGAGAGAGATACATCAGTGAATACGTGCAGAGACTCGTCTTCCAGCAGTCATGGATGGTGGACTTGGTGTCTACATGCAGCAAACAGGCTTGGCTTGGAGTTTGGTCCTCATGGTAACACCGAGATGAAGCACACAGTGTCTCTGGCTGACCATGGTGATATTTAATACTCACACACTCACACACACACACACACACACACACCTCTATATGTGGGCAGGTTAAACAATTTCAGATCAGCAAACAATCATTATCCTTTCATTTGATTTCAGGGCCCAAAAATGCAAAAACATCAGACGTCAACAGATCAACTCTGGCTGTTTCTGTAGAAAACCGACCCCATTTACAGCTGGTATTAATTAAGTTAAGTTTATCTGGATATTTTGGTTGGATACTGAAAAACACATGTTAATCCGGGTGTAAATTCACAGAATACATTGCGATCGAGTCGCCAGCAGTCGGCCAAACAGTCTACACGCACTGTAGAGCTGAAAACGATTGATGATCGAATGAATGAATCGATTAGTCCTTGGGAAACATCTATTTTGATAATTGAGAATATTCCAATCATTCCTTTGTTTTTGCTTCTCAAATATTAAGATTTGCAAAACAGGACATCTGGAAATGTTTGTGCTTTGTGAAAATTAAATTCTTTCATTATTTTCTGACATTGTTCAGACTAAACATTTCATAAATATATGACCAAGAATTTGTATCACAGTATTTTTGTACATGACTCAGCGTTTATATGGGTTCACAGTGGTTTAGTCTACCGTCCAAGAGTACGTAGAATATAAACACATTTTAATGTCAT
>NW_023340268.1:2686606-2689942 GCF_004916995.1 Morone saxatilis
ATACAATATATGAAGGAATCAGAACTTAAAAACAGATAAAAAGATCAAGAACAACTTTAACATTGCTTCCTTTTCAAAGCAAAACATTTTAAAATAGTTGTATAAGCAACATAAACTGACATAAAATACTCAAAACTATTAGGAGCAGTCCTGAATGTCCTGCTGTGGAGGCCTGCAAACATTTAGAAACCGGGACCCAAGGTGAGAGCAGCTCTAGAACGTGCAAAATAAGATTTATATGGGAGCATAGTGCTGAAAGGCCGAAGGCAAATAAACCCTAAGCTGATTAACCATAAATGATTTCTGAAATGTCTGAGTTCAGTATCAAGTGGGGTAAACGCAGCATTTAACAATCTTATCTTGTCGTATCACTTGCCACCGCCGTACGACTGTCGACAGAACTATTGTGTAGGTTTTTATCACATGTAGGAGGTAAAGCAGTCGGTATAAAGCTGGTGGAGTTTCAGTGGTACAGTGTCTCTGTATCTCATCAGGTTTCGAAATTCCTGCAGATCACAGGACGTGTGAAAATAACAACAACAACCGCTGTAACACAATAGTGTAGATGATATTTACAGATAAATCTCTCTGACAGTGTTTGGGTGCTTTCCCAGTGTTCTTGCGGCTGTAGTAGTGTATTTTAAGAAAGTTGGCAGACTAGTTTCAGGATCTTGGGGACTTCAACTCTCACATATGAGCCATATTTTCTGCATTTACCTGTAGCTTTTTAATCTCTTTCTTGAGGTCTGCTTCATATTTCTCCTTCTGGTTTGCGTTTGCTGCATTGTGAAGCTGCAGAGAAAGAGAAACAGAGGGGTCAAAGCAAGTTCTGGCCCAAAATAATACAGTGCACACCCTCATTATATACACATACACTTGAATAACTTGGGAAAAGTGTCACCTGTTCATACTTTTCAAGTTTGAATTCAGTCATTTGTTTTATCTTTGTGCTACCAATTCATTTTAGGACAACTATTGATCTCTGTGGGGAGATTAAACTTGCTGCAGCAGCAAAGGTAATACTATCACATCGAGACAAAATGGATTATAAAATGAGCTAGAAAGACAATAAAAGTAATACAAATAGAACAGGAAGATTTATGGGGTAAATAACAGCCTCTGGAAAGTCAGATGGACTCCTAGTAATCAGCATAAAAGTCTGGCAAAGACAACCACAGGAACATAATGAATACGAGATATAAGGAAGGAAAAAGGGCAACTGGGATCTTTGTTAAGTAAAGCACTGACAACCTTCTGCCTCTTTATTAGCAGAACAGATCGACACACTGCGCTGCTGCGAGCTCAGGGCCAACTTTTAATAACTGCTGAATTCACTCACTTTATTATCTGTGCGTTATTATTATCTTTATTATGCTGACTTTTGTACATCGTGCCGTAGGGATGGTAGATGGATTTTATGGCGCCAGAAGCCTTCGTCCCAGCTAACAGAAGTTAGTGACGTTAAACTCGGGAGCAGCCAGGGCAAGAAATGAAACTAATGCAGGAGAATAAACTGTTCTAAATGTTGGTCAGTGGCAGATAAATGTAGCAGCAATCAGAACAGAACTAATGCCAGTTATAGCTGAAACAGTTAATCAATTAATTGCTTAGTTGATAATCGATTTTGAGTTTTTCTCATGCACAAATTCTCCAGTTCCAGCTTCTTAGTTGTGAACGTTTGAGGTTTTGGACAGAGGACATTTGAAGACGTCACCTTGGAAATATTTGCAACTTCCTGATACTTTACTGTCCTCTGGCTCCAGCTTCTAAAATGTGAGTATTTTCTGTTTTTAACCCATTTTAAAGTGAATATTTTTATATTTTGTTACAGTAAACCTCAACAATAACCTCTGAAATATAATTATTATTATATATAATATCGATTCAGAGTCCCAGTGGCCTTTCTTACCTTTTGCCAAATGTCTTCAAACTGTTCGACTCCTTCCGCTACTTTTTTCAGACATCGATCTATTTCACCTGAAGGAGAATTAGAAGGAGGAGGAGGAGGAGGAGGAGGAGGAGGAGGAGGAGGAGGAGGAGGAAAAGAGAGGAGGAGGAAAAGGAGGAGGAGGAAAAGAGAGGAGAAATAGAAATAGGAGGAGGAGAGAGGAGAGAGGAGAGGAGGAGGGGGAGAAGGAGAGGAGCACAAATACAGCATTAGTGAACAAGTCATCACCATGCTAATCTTGTGAAAGTGATAATAAACTGGCAGAGCGAGTACGAAGAAGCAGCTTACGTGGAGTCAAAACCAGAACACATCTTTAGAAAACGTTCATCCGGTTCCATAATGAAGCTGCTCCTCAGACACTTCACTGGACTGATCCCATTTTATAATCTCACACACAAAAACAACACACTCCATGTAACAGCGGCGCGCTCACAAATTGTGTTTGACAGCTCGTGAAATATGCATATCGTAAAAAAGGTTACATAATGCTTGTAAGCGAGAGGTAAACGCACACAAACACAAATCCTCTGCACACACAAACACGATGATAAAGATGAATCAAAACCTCTGAATCACACTATTTCAACAGAACCTGATCAATACAGCCTTCAGTTTCATACAGGACTGTTGTGTTTGACCGGATTACTTTTATTGGTGCACTGCGATGGAAAGGGGAGAGAGTAAGAGTCAAACCAGGTCTACATTAAGGCTTTGTTATCGCCACCATGTCCCAGATTTATGTTTCCCCTCGTCACGTGATACAGTTTAAATGTTCGCTGTGAAATGTAAACAGGAAAAAGCTATTTTTAGGATGTTTTTAATGATTTCTAACTCGGCCCACATCGTGTAGTGTATGTGTTCTCTTCAACATGCCACAGCCGACGGTTTCGGTGCGGTGGGAAACTGTGGAAACATCACTCACACTAAACTTCATGAGATCAAATCCGGACTCGTTATACATCTCACAGGATCCTGATATTTCCCACAGCACCATGAAGGCAGCGTAATGTCGGTTTCTTCTGTTGACTCAGTCAGTTTGAACACAATCGTCAGTTTGTGCGTCTGAAGAGGCAGAAACAGCTGAACGGAGACAGACGCCCCAACAATAAATAACTATTTATCAGGAGAAACTTAACAAGTAGAAGAACTATAGCGACGTTCAAGTGTATGTGATTCTGTTTACTTATTTTTAAGTGAATGAAATGAAATGAAATGAAAGAGGGCTGACAGGTAAAAACATCGTACTGCGATTATCTGGACAGATATTGTGACAATAATGAGGGAATGATCATTTTTCAAACATTTGGGGGTCTCTGATCAGCAGCACTTCATTATAACGCTGTTTGTCACACATCTTACCTTTATTAAAACATTACAGCTCTTGTGAT
>NW_023340268.1:2690089-2690214 GCF_004916995.1 Morone saxatilis
TTTAATGATAATGTTTATTTGATCAGAACTCTTTCAGAAAATAAAATCATTTGTGTTTGTGTATATAAACTAATTTATCTGCTGTTTTCTAGCTTACTTTACGAGTATTTACTTACTTTGGGGGC
>NW_023340268.1:2690314-2694640 GCF_004916995.1 Morone saxatilis
GGAGAGAGATGGAACTGTGAAACATCATACGTAAATGTGATGAGGATGAAATTCGGAGTCGTTATACATCTTCAGAGGATTTTCTTGGTGCTCACTGATGATTTCCACGCCATGAGCAGTTATGTCGGTTTTTTCTTGTTGCCCTCAAGTCAGTTTGAGTCCAAGATCGTCGTTTGTTGCGTTGACTAGAGGTGCGGTAGGCTGAGCGGGAGACGATCGCCGCAGAATTAAATATATTTATAGGTGATACTTAACAAGTAGAGAAAACGTATAGCGCGTTTCCGTGTATGGTTGTAGCTTTCCTTATTTTTACGTTGATGAAAATGAATGAAATGACAGAGGGCTGAAGGTAAAAACTCGGTACTGGATTATGCTGGCTAGATATTGTGCAATAATGGAGGGGAATATATTTTTCAACTTTGGGGTCTCTGGATCAGCAGACACTTCATTTATGTTGTCACATGCTGTGATTTATTAACATTATCGTGTATTTTATATCTGCACTTACTGCGATTTTCTTAATTTTTCAATTAACTGTTACCCTTTAATGAACATATTTTTGCCAAGTTGATCCTATAAATGTGTAACACACTGGCTTTAGGAATCGCCAGTAATTCTCTAAATGTTAGCTTATGTTGCTGCATGTTAATGATATGTTTATTTGATCAGACTGATCTTTCAGACCTCAAAAATCATTTTGGTTTGTTTATAAACTAAATTTATCTTGCTGTTTTCTGGCGTTACTTCGAGTATATTGAGCGTTACTTTGGGGGCAAACACCAACCCACAACAGCACCGAACACGCACACACACACCAAAACAAGGATAGTGGTTGTGTTGGTTTTGTGACGAATAGTCCCAAACAGTACATGATAAAAGGAAAAGGAGGGAAGGAAGATATCAAGAGGAGACTGAAGGAGGGTTTGGTAGAAACTGGGAGCTGTGGGCAGGAGAGGCAGGGAGCAGGGGGGAGCTTTTGGAAACATAAAATCAGTGTTTTTCTATCCTGACATGTTTGAAGACACTGAAAACTCTTTTTAAACCCATCTCAGTATTTTAACATTGTCCTGAACTGTCAGTGACAGAGGAACAAAGCGTGGTGAGGAGAGACGCACTCACCGCTACAGTCGAGAACAGACTGCAGCTTTTCTCTAAGTTGTGTGAACAGCGTAGTTTGACCTTAAACAGCCTTGATGTTGAGATACTGCTGCGGGTGTGATATTTTTAGACCTCTGTAATAATACATTCAAATCTGACGGAGCCCAGTTGCTGCTTGATCTTTCCTTTTAATGAAGACGTTTTAGGGGAGAAACGTGTGAGTGAGGAGTCACAGGAGCGCACGTGAAGGAGTGCACGTGAAGGAGTGAGCGATGCCGGCAGAGGGAATCATCAATCTTGTCAAAAGCAGTGTTTTTTTTATTTCAGCCTGCAGTGACAAACTTAGAAAATAACATGAAAGCGAGGGACTGTGAGGAAAGTTTCTGTGGGCCAGCGGAGCCGTGGGGGTTTTCTATCTTTGCACAAAGGCCGGGGTCGGGTTACAAAGCTTCTTGTGGTCGAGCGTCGAGCTTTGGATGCATCCTTGTACTGTGAACCGCTGCAGACATCAGTCGGTTTAAATCTTTTACAAACAGCAGCTCTGAGAGCGGAGCAGAGGAGCAGCGGAGCAGCGGAGGAGTCAGATCCCGACTGCGTGTCTGAAGCCTGAAACGTGCGCTGTGTCTGTGAAAGTGGGCCAGCGCCACGAGCAGACTTCTGCACAGCTGTCTGCCAACGCACATGGATGCAATGTCACCCTGAGCACAGAGAGGCAGTGACACACTCACCGGATCAAAACAGGAAACAAACCTTTCAACAGGGGCGGATGATGTGGAGAACACTTGCATTGTCACGGGAGTGCGTCTACACTCGATGAGGAGTTTTGTGGAGGTGTTACCTTGAGACTAGAGCTGCAACAATTAACAAGCAAATCTGTACTGATGATACACTAATTGTTCAAAGTCAGTTTTAAAGCAAAAACAGCAAACAGTTTGACAGTTCCAGGTTTTAAATGTGAGAAGTGTCTCTTTCTTTGGTGTTAAATTGTAGTAAAGTCTAAAAACGCAGCGCTGTTAAAAGGAGCGACACTCTAACGTAGATGCAGAAAGACACCGGAGAATCTGTGAATAACAAACTCACCTGAGGACCAACGCTACTATTCAGCTTTCCCCCTCTTACACAAACAACCAGCAGAGAAGGTAACCCGTATCACAGAGCTCAGGTTGATCCGTCACGTTTGAGCTACAGGAACCTGGCAGGATGACAGCTCACACACAACTCAGTAATCAGGTTACTTGTGAGCGCATGTGACTTTTGTTTACGAGCAGAATGAAACTAAACAGAAAAGTTTCCGTCTCATAACACACAGCGAGCCGGCGGCGGCGGGCGGGGTCGCACTTGAAACGTAAACAAGGGTTAACGTTTGAGGGACAGGCGGGTGGAGTCGATGGAGAAGACGCCGTCAGAGCGTGGATGAGTTACACACTGACACACATGCTCTACGCTCCCGGCGCTCGGCGCGTTGTAATTTGTGGTGAACCTCCCCCACCTGGCACCCGATCACACCACAAACCCCCCCGCAACAACACGCAAAGACACGATTAGAAATCTCACCTTGAAGTTTCCTTTTATCGGCCATGACTGACGACTAGGATGATGTCTTCATGCCTTCTTTCACTGCAGCAGACAGAGAGGAACAACGTGTGTTAACATGGAAACAGACAGTGTGACTCTTTTCTGTGACCTTAATGTAAACATGTTAAACAGTCACATACACTAACCCACCAACACAAACCTCCTTTCTCTTGTACACACGTGGTAATCATCTGTGCCCTCTTTACCTTTACCCGCTCTACGTCGGCTCAGGATTTCTACGCAGCGTTTTTCAACAACGCCGGCGAACATGTCTGAACTTGTTGCACTTAAAGTCCCTTGTTCACTGCGTCTGTAGAGTCCTGACCCGACGGCTTCACACCGAGCTCACCTGTGGGAACCTGGCGATAACCGCTGATGTTTAACGGTTTATAAGTGATTTCAAATCAATCAACAAACCACTGATCAGTTACCAGAGCGGATTATGATTCGATGAGCAGGTAGGAGATGGACGACTCTTTCACAATCATATGAACAGAAATTCAACCTCCTGAGTCTCATAACAACTCGAGGGTGAAACAGATTAAAAGCATCTATTCAGACGTGCAGTTACATTAAAGCGGCGTGTATTACAGAGCTTTGACCCCACAATGTGTCAGTATCACAGCTGATCTCAGTTAACACCGGCAGTCAGTCCCACTTTGTGTCGCACCAACACGAGGAGCTCAAACACAAACGGTTTCAGGATATTTGGACATTTTAATCAGTTTCCAGGTGTTTGTATGACTGAAAAACAACTCTCTAAACCTGATTTTACTGATTTTACTTCCTTAAAGAAGTTTCAGAATATGTTAAAGCTTAATTTCACTTTTCATTTTGCTTGTTGGAGGTTAAAACTACAACAGCAAATACAAAAAAAACTACGATTTTTAGACGTTATGTCTCAACAAACACAGAAATAATGCTCAAATAAAAACTGAAGGTTAATTATCTGTGCCGTCTGAGGGAGATGCTTTCTTGTGAGGAGATCTTTAACTGTGCGTTTGTGAGTTTAACTTCAGAAACACTGTTATTTAAACACACGAGACAATCGGAGGAAGATACTAAACCTAACACAAATGTATTCAGTTATAAAAGTGTCATTTATTTGTGTTCCCCTCACAGATAATAACTATTAATAACACTTCTCAGTATAACACGAAGGTAGTGTAACTGTTAGTGTGTATTAACGGGAGAAATTAACTGTTGAGTTCAGTCTTTCTGGGATTTAAGGAGAAATAAAACACATCATTTACTTCTCTGACTTTCCTGTCACTTTCTCTACTGTCACTGTCAAATAAAGGAAGAAAATATACATTAATACTTTAAACACTGATGCTCCGGATTAATAATTGAAGATTTACACAGAAGGAATATATCTTGCTCTACCTTTAATTATTAATTAAATCAAATCCACGGCCTAAACTACTTTTCGCCTGCAGCCATGTGCTTGAGACATTTTACTGTATTTATCTTCATTATTTTAAAGGTTTATCTCGTGTTTTTTAAGAACTTTACCTGAAAAAACATTTCAATCAGTTCAATTAAATACTTTTTTAAATAAAATAATCTCTCTAAAGACACAATGCACAGAGTTTTACAGCCTTACACTACCTGATGCAGCTTTAAACTCCATTAAGACGACTTTAATGGATA
>NW_023340268.1:2694740-2699963 GCF_004916995.1 Morone saxatilis
CGCAACCTGCCAAGCGAGTTTGGGACGCACACGGAGACAGCTTTCACCTTCAAAGTCTATCTTTACATTTTAACAAAAATCTACGAAACCACCGCCGACCTCCCAGAGACCAAATAGCTACCGTGCGGTGATACGAGCCTTCGGACCCGGAAGACAGCAGGAACACTTGTTAACCCGGAGTGTGGTGAACAAATCAACGCGGCCTATACGGCCGGCGGCGGCGGCGGCAGCCCTGGCCGATGCTCCCCGACTTTGCCCAGTGAGACCAATAAAACACCCCTGCGCCCAAGAAGTAGCGTCCGCGGGTAATGAGCCACGGCGGGCTACAGGTTGGGTTAAAAGGGGGGTTGGGGTTAGAGGTTAGAGGTTAGAGAGTTAAAGAATAAGGCCTGCAGTATTTAAGTGGGCAAAGACACAATCTGGAGGAAGGGGGAGGGAGAGAGAGAGAGAGAGAGAGAAGATAGGAGAGGAGAGAAGAGAGAAGGTGAGAGAAGAGAACAGTAAGAGGCAAGAAAAAAAAAAAGGAAAAGGCCCCTCCATAAAATTACATCACTTTTTGAGTCTGCGGTTTAATTCCAGCTCGTGATCAGCCCTGGATTTCTTCCGAGCTGCCGTTTCTTACCCTCTGGCTCTGACCAGTCCGAATAAATCTTCGCACGGTTCAGTTTAAAGCGTTTTCACTAAAAAAATATACTAAAAAATGTCAATTTCTTCTCCGCTAAACAATCATTCCCGCACATCCCAAAACAGGATGGCCACCAAGGAACACCTGCTGCTCCTCCGAATGCCCTGTGGAGGGGAGTCGCCACTCGCCTGTGATTGGGCTGGGCCGGCGCGGCCGCTGGCCGTGCTCCATTGGCTGAGGCACTGTCCGTCAGACGCCAGCTCGTGATGCGCCTTCGGACTAACTCCCCGCTGTGATTGGAACAGTTTCGAAAGGTCAAAGGGTAAACGCTGAGTTTTAGTTAACGCCCCCCGTTTCTCGCGTACAGACCTTTCTGTTGGTGGCAAGGGGCATGTCGGGAAATTGAGTTCAGGCTCTTATTTTAGTTAAATGCTTGCAATACGTGTGTGTTTTATTTCAGTTTTTGTTTGTTTGTATTTCCTATTCTGTAATAAAATTAGCAGTCGACAGGCAAACTGAAAAACCACATTGTTTACATTATAGAAGATGATTAATTAGAGAAGAAAGCTCTCACCTTCCCGGGGTAAATAGGGGTAAGAGGTAGAATGATAATATAAAATATGACGATGCTAGAATAAACTCGACAGTCAATAGCCAGCACGGCCGACGAACACTGCGTCCGTTGTTTTTGTGGCGAGATAAGTGCTTGAAAACTTGAAGACCTGATAATTGCTGGCTAATGTCAGTTGTATAAGCGCCTGTATAATACAACATGCCATTACCACGTCCTGAGTATATTTATCTAAATGTTTATCTATATTTCGTAATCGTACATGTTCTGATCTAAATATATGATCTGATTTTGTTTATCGGAAGTAGTTCTACTCTATGTTTATGCGATATTGTATGTACTGTTGTGATCTAATATGTTATATCTATATGTAGATTCTTATTGTATCCTATATTTATCTATGTTGTAATCGTGATTTTATCTATGTTTAATCCCCAGTAGTATTTAGTGGCTGATGTTTGCACCTCCGCGCTATTACTCCTTACGCTCCTACTGTTTACGTCGACTCCTGTTCGCCTTCTGATATTGTACTGAAATAGTACTCCTATCTATATTTATCTATATTTATCTATGTTTATCTATATTTATCCTCTATACAGTTCTCTACATTTATTTTATTTTACTTTTATTCTTATCTCTACTTTCTATATTTAAGAGTTTATTGTTTATCTTACATTGTATTTTTTTATACCTCTTTTATTTTCTATACAAGTGTTTTTTAGGCTGCTGGGAATTCAATTTCCTTGAGCGAGTCATCTCAAAGGGATCAATAAAGTGAAGTCTAAGTCTAAGAAAGGCTTAGACAACAACAACAAATAGTAAAATAACAACATAAAAACTTACATTCAAGGTGCTAATAAACAAGTTCATATTGAAACTTTTCTCAAATTAAGCTCAAAATAATCATTATATGATATTTACCAATAATAATAATAAGGTTTACAATCATTAAACGAGCCACAGTTGTCACCAGTGGGATGTTCTGTGGCTCCAATTCTCAATTTCATTGTGTTTGTGATTATTATGTGTTTTATTGTGACGTCGGTTCTGCTGCTGAAGTCGATGAGATGTAGTTGAAAGCTACAGAAAAAGCTCGTGAGTGGACCTTTAACACATCTGTCTACAGCACAAACAGCTCTTTATATAACATTTGATTATGTGGGATTAAAAACGAATAATGAACTTGAACATGAGGGACAGAGCTGAAGAGAAGGAGGAATAGTGCAGTCAAAGATCTGCTTTTATCACCATATTAAATCTAAATACCAGCTCTTTTTCAAGGTCACGTTACTAATTTAATACGTTTATGGATCGTCAGAAGGACAGAGCACTATAATAAATAACCAGCTGTCTACATTTTAGCTCACAATGAATTAATTACCAACATTTATCAGAGTTTATATGTTTTGTTCTGACAGAAAAAAAGGTTAATTTGCTTTGAGTTTTACATTATTAACTATTTCTATTTGAACTTTAGTGTGTAAATAAACCAGAATTTGTAATGAATGGACGCAGGAACGAGCTTCCAGTGACCTCTGACCTTGACCCCAGGGCCCGATGCCTCCCGCCGCTGTCATTATTCCCACGTCGACACATAATGAGTCATTTATTAATTGACTCGTTTGGTTTTGAACCTGCAGCCACCGACCCTCATTACGATTCATGAAGCTCACGTCTTTATAGTCGACCTGCCAGGTGGAGGTTACTGTGATTGATGGGAACAGCCAGTTATTGATCGGACTTTAAAGGTTGAACCCCTCCTCCCTCTCCTCCCCCTCCTCTGTGGTTACATGCAGCTCTGAATTAAAGGCTTTGTAATTCATCAAGCAGCGTAATTTTATTCTTTAAGTAGCTGATAGTAAATTGTCTGTTTTATTAAGGTCATCAGGTTTTTTGAAGTGATTACAAATGACAGCTTTATCTGTTTCAATATATTAAATATTCCAAATGTCTCTTTCCTGTAACTGGACCAAAGGGGGGGGGGGCAGCATCAAAGCATCAAAGAGTCTACATTGGTTTAACCATAAACTGTATGTAAATAAAATACAATTATTTAAGATACATTTCTAATAAAAGATGCTTTCCTGCTGTGTCATGTCAGAGGATCAACATGTGGAACTTCTTACACACAGAAGTTAAAACAGCTCTTAACTCGTTAATGAGAAACAAATGTGTCCAGTATGTTGAAGAACAGCTTCTTTATTATTCTCACTTATTATTTTAATTGTATGATTTTATTTTATTGTTTGAAGTCGGTTTCGTCCATGTAACTTTGTTTTGAAAAGGCCTGTATATTATAAGTTTATTATAATTAGTATTATGTTGTTGTTATTACATTGAAATTAAAGTTGTTCTGAATACCTCCTTGTAGTTTAGATTCAGACATTTCTGTATAATATCTGTAGTGGTTATTGGTCATTAGGGGTTTCTCATTTCCTCCCATAGGAATACATTATAAAAGGTGTCTTAGGTCTGCACATTGGAAATACTGGACCAAAAGAAAACAACAGATCATCAGTTTTATTTTTGAATGTACTGTAACAATCCATATTATGTGTGATTGTTCTTGGTGTGGTTTCCTAGAAAAGCTACTCTTCATGACTAAAAAGAGTAAAAAGTTAAGAAAAACTTGTGCTGTCGCCTCCAACTTGGACCAATTTGAACATTTCAGTGTATTTGCACTTTAAGTGGGCTGTTAAAAAATTCCACTATGGACATTAATGAGTTACAGAAGGATCAGGCATGTAGTCATCAATGATCTGCCCGTCTTAAAGTCTCATTTTATTGCGTAAATGTGATTTTTTTTATTTGTGAAAAAGCCCATTTAGGGACAGACACAGCAAACTAGATATAAATTATGTGACCTGGTGTATTCTCTTTGCACAAATAAACAGAATAAATATATTTAAAATCTATATGAGTTCTTTGCTACAATCTGACACTATCACTGTAACTGTAATGTGCATCACTTCTTTCTTCCACTGGACGGCGCTGCAGCCTGTAAGCTGCTATAAAGTCACATCTTGATCATAAATGAGTCCTTCATTTGCATTTCATTGGATCATATTGTTGACTTATAAAACATATAAACGCTTAAAATAGAGTGTAGTGTACATCAGGCATGAGCCAGCAACCAGTTGATGCTTTTATTCCTCATATTCTCATCTGAAAAGGTTGAATTCATACTTTTATTATTTATTTACACCCTCCACACTTGATGAATTTTGTCCCGACTGTAAAAAAAAAAAAACCTCCAAAACAATCGAACACTTAAAGTAATTTAATCTGTTGCATGAAGTGACATTTCAGACCTTGTATTAACCATACAAAAAACAAACAAAAAAACTTAGGCATGAGATATATGACAAATATTCTTTTTCAATAATACATATCAAATGTACATATTTTACAAAATAATAAATAAAACATAAAGAAAATAAATATATCTCTTTTGATATAAAACAAAAAGTAAAACTTCAGAGCCTCAACTCAACTCAAAGAGCAAAATGTATGTGTTTGTGTGTTGTAAAATGTGTCAGTGCGCTTTATAATAGAAATTATAACTTTATAATTCACAATAAACTGGATCTTCTGGTTAAAGTATAGCATTAGTTTAACTCCTGAGGTGAAGCAAAAACAACTTCAGTCACAACATTCAATACAACTGAACTACAGACAAACAGAAACCTGCCAACAACAAATATGTTGCAAAAGTGCAAAAAAAAAACATGAAATAAATAAAAATCTAAATATTTAGTGAGTTAGTGTAGAAACCTGCTGCCGGCCTTCACTCCTCCCTCCCGTCAGTCAGTTTCTGAACCTGTAGGAGATCGGCAGCAGCTTGTGAGTCTTCTTCATGGTCTGGACCTTGCCGTGCGTCTGCTCGTCCATGGTCTTGTAGCACCGCCGGGCGTAATCCAGAAGCTTCTCCTTCGACGCCTCGAACTCCCCGACCTCCGCCACCTGCAGGAGATCGGGTTGTTAATGCTGGACAGACGATAGCAGGAGATCACTTTCTACACTTCAT
>NW_023340268.1:2700024-2702767 GCF_004916995.1 Morone saxatilis
AGTTTAAAGTTGTTTCTTTAACTGAATTCTTACATTTATCATTAAATCTAATCAGAATTGAAGTGTATTGTTTTGAATTTATCACATACCTGTGTCATATATGTAATCTGGGTTGGGTAAGATTACTTTGAAATGTAGTTACTGAATACAAATTACATGGTACTTTATGTAATTAGAAATATAATCCACTAAAACAATCACTGAAAATATTCCACTTTATACTTAAAAAAGTGTTTTCAAAATGGACACTGGCATAAAAATCAGAGAAGAAGAGGAAGAAAGGCAGAAATAGAACAGAGGAGAATCTTTTTTTATCTTTAAACATCTCAAAACATTTTAAGTGCAATAAAATACACTCTGCACATTCAACACGGTTCTTGTTTCTCTCGCCAGCTCTGCCACAAAGCGGAGAACGTAACTAAGAAACCCTGAACGTCAGATCAGACGAGCTTCTCACGAGTTAATAGAGCGTCATGAAAAAAAGACATAATCAAAAACATAATAATCTTTCACATTGTAACTATAATCTAATTACACATCTCCTCAAATGTAATCTGGGCTGATCTTAGTTGATTGTTTTGTAATGTGATTACATAATCCCAATTACTACCTAACCTTGTATGTAATACATGTATAGGAATGATTATGATTGCCAAACTTTATCTTTAGTTTAATAGAATAGAATAAACCTTCTCTGGAGCCACCAGCAGCAGCTCGGCGATGGGGGAGGTGGAGGCCATGGTGTTTCGGTCGACGCCGTGGATCTGGAAGGCTCGGGACATGCTCCTCACCCGCTGGTACGTGGTCAGGATCTTCTTATAGCGGATCAAAACCCCGTCTGGGTCTTTAACTGGGGGGAAAATTAGATATCCCTTTGGATAATGAATCTGCCTGGTTGATGTGTTAAATATAAATTGTGTATTAAACTGAATATACACCGTTTTCTGTCACACACTCACCTCTCTGTCTCTCCCTCCCATGGGTGATCCTGAAGATCCTCCTCATCTTCATCCTCGGCTCCCCGTTGGCTCGCCCTCTGCCCTTCTTCTTTGACCCCTTCTCCACCGACGAGTCCTCCTCTTCCTCCTCCTCCTCCTCCTCTTCCTCCACGTACTCGTCGTCGGTGTAGTATTTGTCCTCCTCCAGGTGAAACTCCTGCTTCACTGCAGCCGTCGGGGATCGAGTGGAAACCAACACAACAACTGTGAACACAAGTGAGATATTTCTAACACAGTAACATGCAGCCACGCTGACTGATGGTTCCTCACCAGGGATGGCGGCGCTGCGGCGGGTCCGAGGTCCCGGTCCCTGCACGCGTTTGAGGGTCATCCCAGACCTGGTGGTCATGGGGGAGGGAGGAGACGGAGAGGTGGCAGGCTGGACCTTCACACCGCGCTGGGGGTCTCCACACCACTCTGTCACTGAATGGGATTATAATGATAATAATATTTAATAATAGTAAGAATACCTTCATCTTAAAGAGTAAATATAAATGATTTCAGTTGTATTGTGTCTGTGGAGTGAGATAATGGGACACAAATATTATTCTTATTTTAGACTAAACTCTACTTTTAATGCAGTAAACGTTGCTTCTGGAACTCGAGTATTTATAGTATTTCTAATTTGTACTTTTGCTCCACTAAATACTCACGTTTGTTCTTATGTAAGATCTAAATGTAGAAAAGCTCCAGACCTCCACAAGGGGGCACCAAAGCTTCATGGTGGGGTCATGAGGCCTTTTAGTTGTCTTGTAAGCAAACTTTTAATAGATATACACAGTAGGGCCTATATCTCAACAGTTTCTAATTTCTGTGACAACAACTACACTCAAAGTTTAGATTATTATTTAAGAAAAAAACTTTTAAGATATATTCACAGCCTTTAGTCTCTGATAAACAGCTTTATCTTGCATTAGAAATGTTCGCTGTTCAAACAACCCAAGAGCTTCGTGTTAGGGAGAGAAGAAAACACTGAATTTAACAAGAATGAAGCCTGTTAATTATTTATGTTATATAATTATATTATAAAAACTACATAATACAGTTTTACACAAACTTCCTGCAGTTATTGTGTTCACTATTTGGCCCCATTGTTCTGTACTGTTATTTATTGTTATGCATTGAATAGAACAGGAAATATCCCTAAAATAAATGTATATTGTCCCTATTGTAGATATGTTTATTCTATATTTCCCCACAGATATTAAATTTAATCATTATTCATCTATTATTAATTCAATAATTACACTCGTATGTTAAATGTAACTCGTGTTTGAACTTGTTTGAACGAGGTTTGTGACGGGTGAGTGTGCCGACTCCTCACCCTCCGGAGGCCTCATGCTGACGATGAAGCGGTCCAGCTGACAGCGCAGGAAGTTGCGTTCCTCCTCCAGCTCCTCGATGCGCTTCTGCAGCCAGGCGTTCTTCTCCAGAGCGACGTACAGGTGAGCTCGCAGGTTAGAGACCAGGATGAAAGGGCTGTACTGGGAGTGAGGAGGCTCCTGCACCACGGGCTCTGCAGGGGGAGGAGAGGAGAGGAGGGGAGGGGAATCAGAGGAGGAGAGAGGAGGGGAGTGAAGGAAATAGAGAAGAGGAGAGAGGAGGAAACAGAAAAGAGGAGAGGCGAGGAGGTGGGAAGAGAGGAAAGGAGAGGGGAGAAGAGGAGAGAAGGGGAGAGGAGGGAAGGGGAGGAAACAGACGAAAGGAGAGGGAGCAGAAGAGAGGAGGAAACAGAACAGAAGGGA
>NW_023340268.1:2702855-2705204 GCF_004916995.1 Morone saxatilis
AGAGGAAGAAAGGGGGAGGAAATAGACGAGAAGAGAGGAGGTTGGAGGAGAGGAAACAGAGGAAAATGAGAAGAGGAAGGGGAGGGAAGGGGAAGAAACAAAGGAGAGGAGAGGGAGAGAGAGGAAGAAATAGAAGAGAGGAGAGGAGGAAACAGAGGAGAGAGGAGGAGGAGGAGGAAACAGAGGAGAGAGGAGGAGGAGGAGGAGGAGATGGTAACAGCAGTGATGTGTCGTAGCTGAGGCGTACCGTCCATCATCTGCTGACCCTGGTTCAGGTGGTAGGCAGGAGGTCTCTCGATACTCTCCTCCAGGGGGAAAGAGACCTCATAGGCATCCAGATACAAACCTCCTCCTCCTCCTCCTCCTCCTCCTGAGGATGAAGAGTGGGGCATGTAGTGCTCTGACAATCACACAACAACAGAAGATTAGCTGAAAGAAAGTTCACATTCATTTACAGACCGCCTCCTCAACCATCATCACAAAGTTAACACCACACATTCACTCAGCCTGTCCAACGTCTACTAATTAAACTCATCATAAGACTAAATGATCACAGCAGCCCCCAAAACAATCTGAAAAATGTATTTCTTTATCCTAATAAGAGTCAGAAACTCAAAGATATTCACTTTGCAAACATTTAAAACAGAGAAATGTAGAAAATCCACACGTTTTAAAAAGCTGGAACCAAAGAATCCATAAATCTTTGCCTCATAAATCAACAAGTTAAACAATAAAAGCAATATCTGAAGTGCTGTGTGATTGTTCCAGCTCTAATAATAAAGTTATACATTATAATATTTGTACAAGTGACAATAAAAAGTAAAACACACATGAAAATAAATCAACAAAACAGAACATCAGTAAAATAGTCATAACACAGAAAACCAGATGCTGAGTGTATGAAACTAAATGAGATATTAGGGCCTGGAATCGATTAACTATCGATAATAACGCCTTTTTAAAGAGCTTATTTAGAAGCAGGGAGGGATTTCTCCACATGTGCACAGCCTCTGTACCCCCCCACCATGAGAGACTCCTCTCACACTGTCACAGGTTATCTAAACGCTGCGGATCCCGTCACAAGGTGGATACGCCATTTAAACGTTACCTGGCGGGCTCGTATCGTCCCTGCTGGTTGGAGGATTCATGGCCGCGGACAGGTGTGTGTCAGGTGTGTGTCAGGTGAGTCGGTGCTGATGGGTAATAATAATAACACTTTTGGGATGAACTCGTTATTATTTGTGTTCAGTTATACTTCTGTAATACGACGTGAACCGACCCGCTGCTCCGCTGCTGCCCTGCTCCCCTGCGACCACATTTTCACCAGCAATTACCTGATTATAAGTGGCCTCAACAGGTGTACCGCGCAGGGGCTCGCACATGCGCACAACGACCGTCCTAGCTCACCTGAGAGAGGGAAAAAAGTCCAAACGCTTTTTTTTATTTGTATGTTTTGAAGCTTTCTGTGACTCGTGTCTGTTTGAAGGACAGAGCTCACACTGAGAGGGTTTCTAGCTCTTTTTCATTGGGAAGGTTGGCGGGTTAAAAGTATTGGAACGGGTCCAAACTCGGACCGGAAACGTGTCACGTGTGGGCGGCGCGCAGGTAGGCGGAGGACACCTGAGAAGGTAAACGCGGAAGTAAAAGAAAGACTCGCTTCAGAAAAACACGACAGAGAAACATTTTATACTGCTGGACGAACAACAAGAACAACAAGAACAACACGTGAGTTAAAGTTGATTATTAGTTTGAGTTTGTTACAGAACTATAAGTTGAAGTCAGAAACAGTCTTACCTGTCCAGGTGAGTCGGCGCTCTGCAGTGATTCTCTTGGATCATCTGTCTTTGTTTTAAAATGTTCACAATGAAATCCACACCTTTAACCCACCTATACTCACTTCTTTGAAGGGTTTTACTTTACGGACACATTTCAGGTGTTTGAACTTTACTTGTGCGTTTTTCTCCTCGTGGCTCAGGACAGTTTATTTTACAAATTAAACTTTTTACACACAAAAACAACAACAACATCAAAAGACTGGATTGTCTCAGTAATATGAAGATTTGCTGCTTGCTTTTTAATTGAATGTATTTTAATAATTCAGGTTTTGTGGACAAAACCAACTGTTGTAGGTGACACTTTGGGCCCTGAGCAGATGATACCATAAGTAATAATATTCATTAGTTGCAGTCTTGTTCAAAATGAGCTCCACCTCATCAACTACAACAGTAAAATCCTGCTTTTTTTGGACACTCTTTTATTAAAATAGTATTTTATTTTGAAAGTCTTATGTGATAATAAATTAATAGATAATAAATCTGAAGTTTCTGGACTGTCGGTCAGACAAAACAA
>NW_023340268.1:2705229-2713221 GCF_004916995.1 Morone saxatilis
AATAATAGAGATTCAGCTCAGCTCTCTTTGATCTTCACGAGATGTATAACATCTATAATAGCACCACACCACCACCCGTCCATCATGGTAAGTGGCTTTCCTTAATAGTCTGATATCTTGTACTTGTGATCTTCATCATTCCTTTATTACGAACAGGCGATGGCATTCTGTTCCTTTACGAGTGGTTAATAAAAGACTTTAGAAGACTCATTTATATTGGCTTTATCACGTTTTAATTTCTGTCTCCTTAATGGACTTCTCTGAGAAGAACTTCCATTAGGACGCGCGATCGGAATCGAGGTGGTTCAGACGTGAGAGCGTTCCGTAGAGTAATATGCGGAATTACTCTTTTGATATGATAGTATAATGGCGTTGGGGTTTTATAATTGTCGTCTAGGAGCAGATGTGAGTATAGTAAGTGAAGGTGGGATGAGATAACTAGAGACAAAGGATACTTGACCAGATTTAAAGATCAGTAGAATAGACAGGAGATTGAAAGTTTAAGACCTCTGGTAAAATAGATTGTGTTAATTGGGTGTTATGTTTTCAGCAACATGTTCTTGTAGCTCACTGGGCGAGGAAATCCCTGCTCAGCCGAGCCGTATAAGGATTCTGCGAAGCCCGGCAACCGTAACTCTAGAAAACTTATTAATAGATAATCTAACCTTGTTACTTTAGAATACCTTTTTCAGGATCATCAGGATACACTGAGGTGGACCGAGCGAGCAGAAGAGACGCTCAGTATGCCATGCAAGCTTACCCGCGCCAGCGATTTCAGTCGCTACTGCATTTCCAACGCTAAACCAACTATCAAATTAACTTACAGCATGCTTCAGAGAAAGATGCGCATCACTTCTTATTGGAGTACGGAATTAACCTAGATTACTCACCGATGATCACTAATGGTGCATACGCTTTTTTCTCTCGCAGTTATGCTTGCAATAGGATACTTGCAGTGGAAGGGGATGGCGTCAATTTAACCACATACATCACTATATGATAGATATGTTGATTTCCACTCTCTCATATGCATCAATGCCATGAACAGAGCCGATACTTAGCAAATGTAATTGAACCAGCAAGGGAGACATATCGCTACTACTCACACAATTCAGCCTGATGACGTGGAGAGAGAGAAGGAATACTCATTTGACGGAATTATTATACCGGTTGGCGTACCTTGTGATGCTAGTGGTGGGCCGACTGCGAAAAGCAACCCAGAGTTAATCAACCAGATATCTGAAATCGAGGGCGCGGCTGCTAGTTGACCACCAGTCAGGGTCGTCTCTCGGATTAAATCCTTCTCATAGATTCTCTGTCCGACCATAACTCCGACGACTTGAGTATAGTTAGACCACGTTACTTTGTTACAGTTATATACACGAGTGGACTTCATACCTTTGATGTACATACTTTTAGGTGAACGATTGGCGCATGAAGTTTGTATACCTCCATAAAAAAGACACAAAAAGAAACCATCATTAGAACCAAGTGCGACAGAGGATGCTTTACTGCGCTGCACCACCCACCACCCATACATTCCAGACGACTCATCTACTCAATCTCGCCTTCCTAATACCTGCGATACTTATCTCGAGTGTGAGCCCGGCCAGTCGCATCCTACTCGCGACGTTACAACCCATATTTCAGCAGAACAGACGCGTCAAACCCCAAATTCTTTGTGTCATGTTCGATTGCTACTTGCTTCAAACTCAGAACCTACGGGCTCCAACCTTCATGAAATTTGAATAATTCACAGTCTTCTAACCTTAAACTCCTACCCTCGAACAGTGAACTTCGTAGCGAACAACAGCTGCCGATGGAAGATCATTACGATAGAGCACATTCTGTTACCATTTCTTCTCGTCTCGATCCTGAGAAGCCTGACACTCTCCTCGCCACTGCTATAGCTATAATATGAATCTACTTTATACTCAATAAAGGTTATCTGGGATGAACAACCAAATTGAACCCAGTTGATACTGCATGTTAAACCGCCGTCAGCATGATACAAACACTCACGATAGAAGACCAACAACAGCCTGTCCAGAGGCAATCAGAGGCATCGATAAACTCAATCATGATTGCACCGGACTCATGAGACGACCCATGACCCAGAGTGAGGATCAATGACACTGCCACACTCACCCCTCTGAACGGGAATTCAAGCAACAAGCTTGTCAAACATGCAAGGTGACTCATTAATCCTAAGTTGTAAGTCAGCACAAAGACTGCTCTTCGCCCGAGGATCACCTTATCCTTCGCTCATTGATTTGTTCACTTCGTCATAGGCAGGGGGACTTCATAGCATACCGAGGCACTCCTTGCTCGGTGGAGGGGATTTACCACCGCTGAGGGGTCCCACAGAAGGCCTGTCAAGGTGAAAGTCTTCATGAACGAGTCAAGAGTTTTAAACAAAGACAATAAAAAAAAAGCGACCACAAATACCCCAAAGTACGATTAAGACCAGGTGTTGATTTGTCTCCCGACGGAGTCGGTGCTAGTTCTGCACCCAGTTAAACCTGATAACTGGAACGTAGAACGGTGAACGAGTCCATTAATCGCAACCAGTAGGAGGGGGCAGGCGATGCACCACGACTACGCCTCAACCCGTTGTGTCTCAACATGTTCAAGTATCTTTTCTCAGGGTTTTTAAAATATTCAGTTTTCACACCTTCCGACCGTATCATACCGCCACTAACGTCAACCATCAGCCTTTTGCTCCACATGGACCGTGCCAATAAGACTCTGTACAACAATAACGACCCACGATACATTCATGTGGATATGTGTAGGCTGGGTGCAACTACGCTTGCTTCTTTTCCTATTTAGCTGCCTCTTCTCCTCCTCCGCGAGTACAATAAACAACAACACCACTACACCACAACCGTCAACGCACTTAAGCTCAGGCTGCCGCACTCATCTCAATCCATGGCACGATAAACTCAGACCGCTTCACAGCTCCCAACTGGCTAACGACACTGTCGAAGGGACCTGTCGTTAGCCCAGAAGATGCGATCAAATGCCTGACACCATTCTGTATACCAGATCCTGTAATCCTTCCTTTGGTAAACCGAGGAGAATCCACTTACACTTTATATACAGCCTCTCCTCAGACAAACCCCTATCTAATGAAGCCACAACTCCACCAGAGTGTAATCTTGCTCCTAAACCCTATCCAGGTAGCCTATCTCGCTTCTAACAAGCTCACTTTTCAGGGTATAAAAACCTACACCTATCTTCTATTAATAGATGCTTGCACTTGCTTCCTCGTCTTCTAGCCCTTCTTGACCGATTGTTTTAATCTCTGAGTTCCAGGTGGAGTTCACAGGGCGGACAGCCTGGGTATAGAGGATCGGAGCTGTTATGTCAGGTGTGTGGTAATTCCTAATGGCGCACCTCCACAACCAGTCAGGAGTACGGGCCGTTACCAGTTATTATTTACTCCCCTTTAACTCTGAATATACATCCATGGAGCCGCAAACAAATAGTCTAATTTACCCCTTGATTATGTGGGCAAATACTGCGATCCCGCCTCACCAATGAAACAACACCAACCCAGATACAACCCATGCACTGTCCGCTTCTAACAACGTCTCTAATTCACTCTTTTCTCATTTTCTCTTCTATTGTTACTTGAAATCCTTCGCGTCGTCAACGATCCATCTTTGTCCACCCCTTTCCATGTAAAGAAATGCTTTAAAATCAAACATAATAAATAACTACTCATCTCTACCACCACACACTCGACGATGTGACATACAATGCTAAAATAACTTCAAGCACCAACCCACAAATAGTGAATCGCTATTCAAAACACTATATAGCGATCATACTCAGCCTACGTGATCATAGAAATAACCATACACTGCACCTCGCTGACTCATACCCCACCACCACGCGCGCTCCCGAGCATCCCACACCATGGTACCAAGTTCGCATGGGCACCTAAATAAGGCCTCCTACCAAATCCACCAGGTACAGCCTGGCCCTTCACCCCCTCGTTCTCTTCTTCCTCCGGTCGCGTCTTCCCTGACCACTGTGTCAACCCTCGACCTACGTAGGATGAACATTGTATCGTTTCTGTTATATTTTTATCAATTTATTTATTCAATTTATTTTTATAATTCATCTTCTTAATATATTTATGTCTATCCAAACATAGCACATCAATCTTTTTAAAGGGCATGTTCGCCTGCCTTGTTGTGAATTGAGAATCCCTAAACCTCATCTTATCATTCGTTGACAAATAATATCTACCAACATAACATTCTAAATTTTCACTTTTATGAAACGCACCCAAGACCACACTCCGTTTACTTGCGCGACAGTAGAACATCTAACAAATCCCACAGAAGACCATAAAAAACCACTAATCAGAATAACACCAACAGCAGCAACCGACTCCACAGTACAGGAACAGCAGGTGCACAATCTGGCAAATGAAATCGATTTTAACACTCCACAGCTGCTCAATTAGCTAGTACGAACGCTACTGACGGATGTTTAGAGTTAATCTTCAGCGTGTATTCATAAATCAAATGGAAGCGAGGACGCACTAGACACCCTCAAAGACCTGAGCCTACAGGTCCAGCATCTGCAGACTCCCCCCCCTCACCTGGCAAGGATCAGGCAATGTTGGTCTCTTGGTACAGTGTGGATCTCTCATGCCGGATGAAGGTGCACCCGAGCCGCGGCCCCGCCACCCACCGGCCAGGCTGCTGACCCCCACTCCTCCCAAGCTCCTTCTGGACCCATGAATACCACCTCCACAGCAACTCGATGCTCCTCCCCGCCCCGCCCGGCGCCCCCAGCCCGAGCAACCGACGGCCAGCATGCCACCACAGACACCCCCGACGCCACGGACAACCGGCCCCTGCACCCACACGCACATGTACATGCCTCACAATATTAAAAATTTCAATCATCTTACCCACAGATCAATCCCCGCACACACCATACCTTCTGAACAGTGCACTTCTTCCTTTTCACCGACCCCAACGCCTCCCCTCCACCACTCACACTTCGGGTCCGGCCAGGTTGGGGGCAAGTTCTCAGGCGGACTTGTGTACAACTGCATTCCTGTAACTGCTTCAGCACCCGCACCGGATTGTACCATCGCGCATCTGTTCGAGCAAAGCAACACCGCCACGGGGGCCGTTACTCCAGACACGAGCGGTCATACACTGCACTTGTAATTAAGAAAGGCCCTTTCTCCAATTCTCTCCTGTATTCATGATTTTTCTCGGATTTCTTCTAAAGTATTTATTTTTTTTTTCTTCTCTTTTTATTTTATCTTATTTTCCAAGCATTGTCCATGTTTTATTTTATTTTTTTATTTCTTCTTTTTTTTTGTGTTTTTTCTTTTTTTGCCAACCCCCCACCCGCCCACCGCCCACTTCGCGGCCCGGCCCACCAGCGAGCAACTACCTTTTAACCACTTTGTGGACTTTACAGCAAATAAATAGTAAAAAACTGCTGTAATTTACCCATGTCCACTTCTAAATAATATTTTAAGAGTAACAGACAAAAAAGAACCAATTATCCACACTCCCCCTCCAAAGTTGAATGGGTCTTTTTTTTAAACTTTTATCTGCTTCCTCCTTTCAGTTTTATACATGTTTAACTCATCTCTATTTCACATCATACCCTGCAAGCTACTGTTGATTTACGAGTGGAAGGTTGGGGGCAGTTTATTTCATACAGTAAGACCAGTAAGATCCCAAAAGTCCTTGCCTTTGATCTCCAGCGGGCAAAGACTTCCCACCAGCATGGCCGGATCCTCACAAAGGTCCATCAACACGGCAAAAGGTCAGAGCAGTTTACAGTAGGGCAGAGCCTTCACACTCGCCATAATGAAGCTGCTGGAAGAGGGAAGAAAGGTTATTTATATAAACATATGTACAATGTGTTGATTGTTAAATGATGTTGAGGTATTTGATCAGCTCAGTCCTATAAGATCCTCTTTATTCGACTAAAAGAGCGCTAATACATGTTTCTCAGCTGTCTTCATAACCTGATACAGAATTAATATGTATTGTATTTCAGCATGCTTTGATCCTGCACTATTGACCCCCACCCCCCCCCCCCCCCCTACTGTCTACAAATGTTTGTTATTAGATATGTAAGACTGTACATATTCGTCTCTGGTCTCCTTTGTTGCTGGAACTTGTTCTTGTTTAGTTATGCTGTTAATCTGATTTGCACATTGAGAGCAACCGTAAAAACCAGAGTCAAATTCCTTGTATTACACAATTATTGGGATGCCTTTCACTGTGGGAATATAGGTTCAAGTTACTTGGATCCATAAAAATCAATGATATCAGCATCAACAAGTTCAATCAGTATTAAAAGAATAAAGATAAGAAACAAAAAAATAACTGTGGATAATTATATTTCTTATTTTCATTATAAAAGCAACTGCTGATTATTCAAAAAATCTTGGTTTTACTTTATAGAAGTTTGTTCACTGCTTACGCGGACTTCTTGTCCCCTTTGACCACGACCTGTTACAACCATGATTGTAACCATCACTCTCACAATCCGTTGTCCGTATGAAAATAGACATTGATTATGTGAGATGTCAGAAGTATTTACTTTTTGCCTCTTAACATACAGTAACTTACTCATTAGGAATCCCTCAGCCAGTCCGCCGTGTAATGGAGGCTTTTGACCTACAGAGTTCAAACCTTTCTGCTTATACAGCTGATGTTTTCTGGCACGGCTCTCTGAGACTTCCTGCCTCTTTGATGCCTCGTCCGTCCACGCTAACGTGCCCCTTGACAATGCGTAACAGTTAATCCATAGTTCGCACTGACACACACACACACACACAACACACACACAAACACACACACACACACACCACGGTGAAAAGCCAGATGCTGGTAACAGGAGCTTGGAGCTCTCAGTTTACTGATGCTGCTGGTCAATACATTTTGTTATATGCCTACACTAACAAATAAAGGGTCTTATGTCTTACGTTATTTTTGTGATTAAACCAGTCAAATGTTTATCTGTGACATGCTATACCAGAAATAATAATTTATAATCATTTATAATAATATATAAATACATATTTATTTAAAGTTTGCTACTTAAAGCTATGTTAGCCTGCTTTAGCTACTAGTCATACCAGACCAAGTAAGGCAGCAGCGTAAGGAAATTAGGAAGGGTATATTTTATTGGTTATGAATTCAGCTTTCATTTCATTTCTATGGGGATGATTATGCTTTTTCTTCATTTAAAAGCTTCATTGTCTCGCTTTAAGAAGCCATTTTATTTAAAAGGTGACATGGGTTTTAAATGTTCTCTGGCAGAGCTCTCCAAAGCCTCGGCGGCCAGATGGCGAAATCCAATTCACTAGCGGAGCCGTGTCTGACGGTGCCAAAAAGGGAGGTGGGGTGCTGAAGTTAGGCCTTAGCTCATCAGCAGAGGAATTTTATTTAAAACAGAAGAGAAATCAGAAGTTTGCCAAGAGAGCATACTGTAGGTGCTCTATGCTTGTCTTGCGTAAAGAACTGATGCAGCAGTGGGTGTGGAGGATGTCTGCAGGTAGTTATGTCACCTGTTATGACAGTAGACATGCTCAGTTTAATTAATATTATAAAAGTACATATTTAGTATAAAAATATACTTAAAGTACACAATATGCAATACCAGTGTAGATGTAAAACTTATTCAAAAATTATACCTAAATAAAAGTACTCAATATGCAGAATATCCCATTTCAGAATCATCAATCAATATTATTATATTATATATTATATTATAATTATTGATGCAATCATATGTACATCACTTGAATGTGGCAGATGGTAAAAGTTAGGCTAATTTTAATTATTTGATATATTAGTATAGACTTTATAGGCCTTAACCTGTAATAATACATAATTTATTATATATTGTATTATTAATCTGAATCTGCAAAGTAACTAAAGTTATCAAATATATGTAGTTGAGTAAAAGGTAGAAGTATGAAGTAGCAGAAAA
>NW_023340268.1:2713247-2723796 GCF_004916995.1 Morone saxatilis
ATATATATATATATATATAGGTGAACGAAAGAGTCGGGTGCCTGGTGGTAAAAGTCTGGGGAGATTGGTGGACAGGTGGAGATTGGCAGTGAAGTGGAAATGTGGCTTGAGGGAGGGGCAGAGGGGTGGAGGGACACAGGGACACTGTGATTGCTTCTCCTCCTATGACCATTAAATCCATTATAGTGAGCTGGTACAGAGACCTGGCGTTATGGGTGGACATTTAAGGGCCAGGCTCACCCTGGATGACCGCTTCCCTCCAGTTGCTGCCTGATGATAATTAACACACTTTGCTGTTATTATTAGGAGTAGCGTCACAGTAATCAAACTTTTCAAGTTTAGAATAATGTGATTGGCCAGAACCGGCCAACAGGAACCTTCCACCCATCCCTGCGTAAGGCCGTATATCTGCTGCGTCAGGTTAAAGGCAGCTTTAGGACAGATATTAACAGGCTCACTGTGTAAATTTAGCCTGTTACTTCATTGATTTGGACATGTTTTGTTTGTTTTAAGCTGGTCTGTGCAGACGTATAGCTGTGTTTATTAAATTATATTAAATGAATGAATTGGCCACACACGACTCGTTTTACTGACTTTGATCTTTCAGGAAAACCTTAAAATTGCAGAAATGTTACTTGGTTACTTTCTTTTATTTTTTATTACAGTTATATATCTGTAATGCTTTAGATTGCAGGCAACACATGTAACTTAGTAGCCCTAGATTTGCAATTCAAAGTTGCAAACACTTTTGCAATTGCAATAATCCTGTCACCTGGCGTGACCACTCCCACAACAAAATCATGACCTCTGAGCCCTGAAGTGTTCAGACATTTAATTCCTTCTGCCTTCCCACCATGCTTCAGTCAGGTACACCTATCGAGGGACCATGTTTCCCCATGAAGCAGGTGTACTGTAGTTCAAGTAGATGTGTGTGTAGTCTGGTTTACAGCGGAGCAGATGGTGGATCAGCAGTCAACACTCAGTTAAGCGCATATAAAATCCCCCGCTGTACACCAGTTGCCAGCGCTCACTGGATTTAAACTGTTAAGTCTTTTGGAAAGGACTCACTTTTTCTTTGTCACTTCACCTGATTAGGTTTATTTTTACAGCGGATAATACCTGCAGCACACTCGTTATTAGGCAACATCTGACTGCCAAGTTCAGTCAGTTGACTTGTTTTCAGCTGCAGATCAAGACGACAGTCAGGCTGCAGGGAAGAGTTTAGTCTGACATGTGACCCATGTCAAATCTCAATATTTCCTGTCATTTTTATTGTATATCTCACAATAACGACAATAATGGCATCACAAAAGGTTTGTTGAGAAAGATACATACACTGACAATTGTGTACTGACTCTATAAACTGATAATACTGCAATACTGACAGTGCAAATATCTTGTAATGTAGGCAATATAACTTTAATTAGCAGAAAGTCATGCCTTTCTCCTGAAGTGTCACTCATGAAAAGACTTAAAACACTCTCAACAACTCTTGGAGCATCATGGGACATTAAAAGTCAGTCTTGAGTTATATCATTTGGAAAAAGACATTTTGTGATAATGAGTGACCATAAAAATGGAAACACTGGACATTGTATTGACTTTCAATAGGTCTGTAATGAATATTGCAAAAACTCTATCGTCAAATTTGAGTTTGTAGCTTGGTGGTGTTTTGCTGGACTGTATATTGATAAATGTAATATTTAATCCAACACATATAGTGCAACACAATGCAATTAATCACAGGACTGTTAGAGATACAGGAGGTTCTATTTTTTGGTCGCTCTCTGTGTATTAAATATCGTATTAATATTATTATTATTATTATTACTATATATTATTAGATGTATTTCCCTCACAGCTCAAATGTTTATGATCTATCACTTCAAAAAATATGATGATTTTCCTCAAAGTCTAAATTTAAGGAGTGACCAAAGGAACTTTACCCGTGTATGCGTACATGCACAAAAAGTCAATAACATAACTGGTTCAAGATAAGGTAGAATAAAACTAAACACTAAATGATATGATGATAGATGATATTGATCAGTAAAAAAAGTATAAAGACAACCTCCACATGGCCAGAGCATAAACAGATGCATCACTGAACCAACAAATTGCTTTGCAAAGATGTTTATTTGTTGGTGTTTACTTGTTTCTTATTCTGACATGCACATATGGTCCATAATCAGGCTGCTGAGTAGTCGTCTGTGATCTTGTTTTTGGCTGTATTTGTGTCCCAAAGAACTTCCTGCAACTTAGTTTGTGAAAAACACCTCATAGATAAATGTGACCACTTGTCTACATTAACAAAAAACATAAGCTCAGTAAGCTCAGATGTTCACATGGGTGCTGCTCTGGCTCCGCCTCAGGGTGATCCAGATTAATTGACTTATTTCAATAAGTAGAGGCTGATTTCCTCTTCTACTCACAGACAGAACATCAGTGTTTGTCCTGGACTCCTCAGCTGCTCACACAGGTAGGAAACAATCAGAGCTGTGCTACACTGACAACATGAAATGTCACAATCCTTAGATTTATATCTAATTGCAGTGAAACAAATGTGATCGTTTGTCTTGTTTTATCAAACATGCTTGTATGACATATGGATTTTGCTGGAGACTGTTACTTCATATTGAACTGAACAGTTCAGTCTATTTATGGTCACCAGAGCGCTTCACTTGGTCAGAGATAAGATTAATTTCTCCTTGTTGTCGACGAAAAACAACCTTATTTATGTGCAATTGTGCTATGATTTTGTCCGTTGTATTCTAAAGTAGTCTGAAAAGTCTAAATTTGATTAGCAAAGTAAGTGTAGTGATTACGGTTACGGTAACAAACTAGAGCAACTTCTGATATTTATGGTACATTTAGGGAAAATGTCTATAATGTTAAACTTTAAGTGCATTGGACTGGTTTTGGTAGTGGGACACAAAATATCTTTAATTACCCTTTTGTGCCAACTGAGCTGGAGACTGACTTAAACCCTTTTAAGACCCTGACTGACACTCACTCACTTGTTAGACACTTACTGCCACCTACAGAAGCAATAGTTGTAATTATTCCTTTCAACTACTGGGGCAGCTTGTTTAAACCATTACATTTTGAAAGTGGCTGCAACACAATATTTGACCTTACTTCCATTTATGCTGTGTGAGGGATCAGTGAAGAACGTTAAGCAGGGTTGACTGTGTTTGAAAAAATATGGATGGAAATTTAAGTTTTCCTTTTACAATGTCTTTAGTCATATTGCAGAAGTTTTCAGTGTTGGATTGTCTAAGTGCAATGGGAATCAGTTATCACAGATGATTTTCTTCACATTTTCTATGCATTTGTCAAAATGTGTCAGGTAACATATACAGTATTTAATGGGGTTTAGAAATTAATTCTGCTGGTATGAATAGTACCAGTCTACTATAAAATTTGACTGCCATCTCCAACTCTCTGTACAAGATGACATTGGCATGAGAATAACCACCCTATTGCAGTCTCCTGTCTTTATTGTACCAATTAAAATTGGCTTGCTTCTTATTTTGAAATAGCAATGAGATAGAGAATTTGAAAAACTGCAACTTAAAAATAAGCAGCCTTGACTTGAGTTGAACCTTGTCCGTGACACTACTTGCTGGTATTACTGATGGTTGATTGGCTTAATGAGATTACCAAGTGTTTCTGCTCTGTTCACAGCAAATGCTTCTCTGGGCTGAATTGTAGGCCAGGACCAGGATCAAGAAGGATACTGAAGCCATACCTGAGTAACAATCTTCTCTTTACCACTTTGACAAATTAGAGGAGGCAACGCCGTAGGTTGGAGCTGTGCGTCAACTGCCCTAGGAGGGCCACACATTCACACTTTAATATAGCTCAAAACATCACCAAAACCACCAACAATGGGAAACACCAAGAGCGGCGCTGTGTCCAAGGAGATCCTGGAGGACCTAAAACTCAACACCAAGTTCTCAGAGACTGAGATTGTCCAGTGGTATGAAAACTTCAAGAAGCAGTGTCCAACAGGGCGCATCTCAAAAGAGGAGTTTCAGAGCATCTACAGCAAGTTCTTCCCAGACAGCGATGCCCAAACATATGCCCAGCATGTCTTCCGCTCCTTTGACACAAACGACGATGGCACACTGGACTTCAAGGAGTACATCATCGCTCTCCACATGACGTCAACAGGGAAGACCACCAGGAAACTGGAGTGGGCATTCTCACTGTTTGACGTGGACAAGAATGGATACATCACTAAGTCTGAAGTCAAGGAAATCTGCATAGTGAGTTTTGTGATGCAGTAGTCTTGTAAACAAGCAGTTCTTGTAGTTTGCCAACTCATTAGCAATTAGCAGAAACAAAAAAGAAGCATAGACAACAGTATCATCTACATAGAAGTTGATATTAGACTGCCCTGTACCGTATCTGTTACTTTATCTGTTCTAGATAAAGATTCAACATTAGCAGCTTTTGCAGAACTCACCAGTGGGTAAACTTGTTTCAAGTGGGTTCAGGTTCTTCTCTATAGTTTTAGAACTGTATTATTGAAATGAACGATTAAGTTGATTGGTAGATAAAGGCGTTAATGTACAGTGAGAGAAAAGAATGGGTGGATGATTGGATCAGAGGTTATATACATATAGGATGTACTATATGTATGTAACATGGAGATCAAAGGAGCAGTTACTGATCAGGCATGTGATTGTAGTCTCTCAAAAGAAGTTGCTCTATCTGGCTGCGATATCCCTTTCATTGCCCCCATTCTCACTCACTCAATAATTGCATCAATTTGCCTGTCACCAAATATAACTGCAGCTATTTCACGTCTCGTCCTGGTTACATAACAATTTTTAAACACAGGATTAGACTTTAATTAATGCTGATAAACTGTTTAAGATTAATTAAGAGCTAAGCTTACGGACAGCTTTAGAGTGAGGATGGGAGGATATATATATATATTGGAGAAGACAAGAGAAATATGACATGTCCTTACAATGTAAGACTCCATAATCAGTAAACTATGGCAACTACTTGTTTTGAAAATGGGAAAAACAAAATCAAGTACAAAATCAAGTATAAACAACAGTATCATCTGCATACAGGATCATTCTGGACTGTGACATACTGTATCCTTTGTTAGCTTATGGGCAAAGGCTGCAAAATTTTGCAGAACTTAGTAATACACACGAAATTATACAAATGAAAACCTCAAACATCTTCCCTTTTCATCTTAAAATCAATTCAATCATCACATATAAAGTTAGCAAACATTTCAATTTAAAAGAATACACTACTAATGCCACTATTTTGGCTACTAAAAAGCAACTGACTTACATGTCATCTGAAGTACTTTTTAGAAATAAAAGTGGCAGAAAATTTTATCTTTTCTATTATTTCTTAATATTTATTTCTTTATTGCGCTCTGCAAAATAAGCAGAAAAGAGCACATTAGATTAACAGTAAGAGACATGGGGAAATAATGTTAAAAAAAAAAAGCCAACTCCTTTTCCAGTCTGACTGCAGTATGGCTGAATAAGACAATTTGTCACTGATTAGATTTTTTTTCCAGTAATCTTTTCTTTGAACCCTGCAGTTGTAGTGAAATGTGAGGTAGTGATTTGAGTTTTGACAGTGCTGCAAATCCTCCATATTTTTCCCATGTAATAAGATTATTCAATGTCTTCTAAATGTCAATCTAAAATGCTTCAGATATTGATCCAGTCTGTTGATGTGTAATTTGTATTGTAGTCACCATTAAAAAGGTAAAAACAAGAAAAAAGACAGGAACCAGACAATGTGAAGATCACCACTATCAAAGTGCTGATTAATATTAGGTAATATTAGGTGAAATATAAAATCGAAAACTTTTCTTTGACCAGTCTGTGTCTTTTTTTTTTTTTTCCCTAACAGGCAATTTTTAAGCTGATTCCTAAAGATGAACTGGCTGATCTGCCTCAGGATGAAAACACAGCTGAGAAGAGGGCAGATAAACTCTGGACGTTCTTTGAAAAGGGCGAAAATGGTGAGATTCAGTAGCGTGAATAGAGACATAAATGCATAAATATGAGACATAACTTGCTTCTGATTTATTTTGCTCTGTCAACCACCATAATGATTTATCATATTCATAAACAGCTCTGTCTCAACTAGATGACTGTGCTAATTTAGTCCAACCAGCTATAGGTGTCTAAATGTAAAGGTGGAAGTGAAGAACATTGAGGGGCAGTGGCAACCCAAGAGGGCACTTTTCTCCACTTTTTTCGAACGTGTGCAATCCTGAATAACCTGAATGATCTGAACTAAACCTCTTCTTCTTCTTCTTCTTCTCCCTTTCCCCCTCCAGAGCGAGTGGCAGAAGGAGAGTTCATCCAGGGAGTGTTGGACAACGAGGAGGCCCTTCGTTTGATTCAGTATCAGCCTCTAAAGTAACTCTCCTACAGATTCATTGTATCTCTCTCCAGTCCTGTCTTTTCAGCTTCACCCTTCACTTTACTAATGCAATGACACTTCACTAAACGCCCCATCGCTCAGAATTAAATAATGATACAGAATCTCCTCCAGGGTTTTATAACATTCGCTACCAATGTCAGTTTGCTGTCTGCACAGTTTTCTTGATCATACAGGACAAAAAATAAATGTGAAAGTTAAAAGCTGGAAAGCAGATTTTGCCCCTCGGTTACCTGTGATTACAGTTACCATAGCAACCACATCCAAATCTGAAATCTTCACAGGAAATCGTAGTTGAGTACTTTCACCTACGATAGATGAAGCACATATTTTATTATGATGACGTCATTTGCTTTAGTTCAAGTATCATTACCAAAAATATATTTTTCTCTACTGTGCCAGCAATGCTTGTCTCTGTAAGTGCAGGAAGGTAACTGTACCTGGGCCCTTGTCACGGTCTAATTTTGTGTCTTTTACAGTGTTTAATTCATCCATGTGGTACAATCCTACATGTTTTAGATATATTTGAGAATAGGTTTGTTCATATACAACAACATGTAAAACTAAGTGTTTGTCCTGGATTTCCCTGTACAATAAATTCAATAAATCAAAACCATGAAATTGTAATAGAACTTAAGGTGTCAGAACTTATTTTTTCATTCTTCTCTCTTTTAGTCTACTATGTTATTGTTGATAAAAACAAGCATTTTGGGTGTGTCACTGTTAAGGTAACTTTGTTAGGAACTTTAGATCCAGCAAAACATACTACAGTTATTTTAGCAGCTCTTTGCAGATGTACATACTTCGAACATGCTGCGGTTTAGCAGGTAATGTTTAACATGTTAACCATCTTAGCTAATTACGCTCTCACACAACGTATAGCTGAGGCTGATGGGAATGTCATTAGTTTTGTAGGGAATTTGTTCTAAACCAAATTACTGCACACATTGAATTTGATTTGATGATGGAAAGTTAAGGGATCACTAAAGTTATTAGAATTTTTTGGTGAATGTAACAACATTTACTCGTAATGTACTTACATACACATTTGACATGATCAAGGAAATCAAGGATTTAAGGAAATGTATTTATCATTATGAACACAAGATCGTATAAAAAAATTAAAGTTTGCAGCTCCTAGAAAAATGATTATATTTATATAAGAATAACATGAGATAAATACAATAAAATAATGCAATATATTCAGTTATTTAAATACATATATACAATAAATAATTCTTCAGCACATTTTTTGATTTTGTGACGAAAATATGGTTTCATCTTCACATAAAAAGTGAATTAAAAGTATCCATCCACTTTGACTGTGTTTGAGCATCATCAATATAAACAGAGCCTGCCTCCTCTCGTTCTGGCGCTCTGTCGACTTTGTCCAGAACAGACATTAGCCAGTAGCAGACGTAAGTCCAAGCTGGGCACAGCATGGCTCCTATCTGGCTCTCCTCCCTCTCCTCCTGGGCCAGCATGGAAACAGCATCTGCTGTGGTGGACTGGTCCAGTTTATCTTTCTGGGTGGATGAACTTAGCGCTCCCGACAAACTTTACACATCAGATTCTCCAGTGAAAACTACACACTAGGAAAACCCCACAAAACCTAGGCTACGAATAATCTGAATTTGACCTTGTAATTGTCCCAAACGATTCACCTAAACAAAGTCAAACTAAAGATGGAAGTGTGTTGATGTTGAAGTTTGAAGGAGCCACTAGAGGAAAAAGCAGATGATCCCCAAAGAGATTAATCTTCAGGGAAAAATGAATAGCAATCTATTCAAAAAGTTGCAGAGATATATCTCAGTTTAGACCAAAGTGGTGAACCACTTTGTGGATTATCCAGAGGAGGAATCCAGAAATTATCCATTACCATCTTTCAACCAGAACTGAAGTATTTTAGGAGGATTCTGGTCCTAAAAATGAATCCCAACTCTTTGTTCCTTGCAGCCTCCAGATGTTCACAGTTGGCCTGTGTCACAATGGCCGCATTATTAAGTTACACAAGATGAACACAGAAAATAGTCTCTAAATAAAAGATTAAAATTGTTTCATAATGAGAAGACCTAGTTTACTCTCTTGCTCCACTTTCTGGGAGACATCTGCTGTGGTTTTAAGAGTACGCTTATGTCATTATGAAGCGAAATAAATTCCAGAGCATCTTTTAGTAGTTCCTTAAAGAGGAAATTGATCACTTCTTTCTTATGGAACGCCATGTCAGAATATTGACAATAGAAATGAAACTGATACACATTAGATAACTTAAATTTGGGAATTATAAGCAAATTTTATGGCAAATAAAATCTACAATGTCCTGAAATTCTGTTTGTTATATGTTAGCAGATACACACAGGTCTGCTTACAATGAATAAAGGAATTAACCCCTTCATCTTCTATATGTGGGGTGGGTTTTGAGGAAAAATTCAGCTGTAAACTAAGTGACAAGTGTTGTCATCTTACATGTGCTGTTGTATAATTCACCCTCTTAATTTACATTTGTAATTACTTTCCACATAGTGTTCACTGACCCGACCACCCTGTTTATCTCTGCTTCACTGCCTGTATAATGTCAATCTCTCTCTCTCTCTCAGCCTTATTCCCCTGACTGGGGAGATTATTGACATAATCTTCTGTCCAGCATTTGAAAGCATCTGCCTTCATGTCTAAATCTCTCTGTTGCTGTAATCTTTGATTCTCGCTTTTCTTCTTTGCTTTCTTTCGTAGATGAACATATACACAGGGAACATAAAGAACACATGATAACTGCAGGTCCCTTGAAATCTTTAGGAATAAGATAAAGCTGCAATGCAAACAGATATAAATACGTAATTTCTTCACAGGTCTGGTACCTTTCAACTTTTTACTAATGAACCTAAATATATAGCTCCTATTGTTGTGCTGATGATTTAACTGACCTTCTGAGTCTAGAAATGCTGTAGTCCAGGGGTCTCAAACTCAAATTGGCTTGGGTCCACTGCTGGTATAGGAGGGCCACTCCAACGTTGAGGTATTACAAAAAAAGTGAAATATTATAAAGATATTTCTATTTCCAGATATGAAACCCCAAAACCTGCTCTCTTCTTATTAATCAAATTAAACACATTTCTAAAATATAATTGTGTTTTTATCTTAATTGTATATGAAGGGGTAGTTTGAAGGCCAGTGTGTAACATTTATGAGGATCTATCGTCAGAAATGGAATATAGCCTAATATTCATAGGTATGTTTTCATTAGTGTATAATCACTTGACAATAAGAATCGTTGTGTTTTTGTAACCTTAAAAATTGGCCCTAGATTGGGATGTTCTAAGGCCACGTAGTTTCTCCCTTGCACTTGGAAAGGAACGGTGAAAGGAGTGAGTTACAATTTAAAACTACACTGCTAGATCCTGCACACTGGTCCTTCAAATTAATGGAAACAACTAGAATAATAATAATGTATTATGTATGTATATATATTATACTTTTGACATCATGTTGCAGGCCAGAGGGACGGGGATGGAGGGCCGGAAATGGCCCCCACTCCTTCAGTTTGACATCCATTTCCAAAAATATCCCAAAACCCCTTTTAACATAATGAAAAGCCTGAAATGCCCCTTAGGTAATTGTTTCACATGATGGACACTGGTTTTCCTTCTCTGTGGTACATTAAACTAATTTTACTATTATTTGTGTCCCTAACATACAATCTACATTCCAGCGTTTGTGCTCATTTCACAACATAATAACTTCCTGCTCAAAAGTCTTTCATGAATGTGGACTAAATTATATTCGACATTTCTGTTACTTCCATTATTATTGCAAAAGTCTCTACGTAAACACTTACATGATGAGATGTCATCAGACAATGTGGTTTGTTTTTATTTATCACCTTACTGGAGGGGATTTCCATCCATTCATGCAAACATAGATTAAAAACAAAAAATGCACATCACATGTCACAGCTTCATTATCATCTCTCAAACACCTTTCTTAATACAGTCTCACATCCTCTCATACGTCACATGAGTCATAAAATTACACACAATCCCTGAAGAAGTCACTCACTGTAAGGCTGGATTTACAAGAGCAAAGACGTTTGTTTCTGGATTTTCGGTTGTATTGATCT
>NW_023340268.1:2723819-2732521 GCF_004916995.1 Morone saxatilis
TTATTGTAAGACAATCCTGAAAAAAAGATAATTGTCACTGCAGAGCATCACAAAACCAATTCCTGTTGGGTTATTCTGTGTACATCCAGCCTGAATGAAACATACAGAAGTCTTTCAACAGAATATAAAACCTCAGTAGCCTCACATTATCACCTTTTGGTCCTTTAAACATATTTAAAAATATTTTACAGTTTAAACTTGTTGTTAAAAAAAGATGCAACAGTTCTTTTTAATAACATTTTATAAATATTTTTTACTTTTGAACATATGTGGTTTGGTCTTGTTTTCATTCTGAATGCTGGCAAAAAACAATTTGAGCATGTTAACACCGACAACATTACCAGCAAAGTCATTAGAAGAAATGGGTCACTACTAATGACCTCCTGAACCTAATGAGAGTCAACACCAATTCTATGCAGATTTTAGCCTCTGTTAATCCATTTGTGCTGTTGCTGCTTGAAGGTAGAGTCTCCAAGCTTTTACTAGTCCTCTTTATAAAAGCGGAGGTTTCGCTGAACCGACTGTACGCTGCCGGCCCAGCAAGATTCAGCAGAAAGCACAAGATTTCCCTGTTGATGGAGATCAAAGCAGAGCTGAAAGGAGAGTGAATTTTGGATTTAAATGCATCGGGTGGCCAGAAACAGGACTGCAAAGAGATGATAATGTTGCCCTGTCTCAGCTGGATGTGAAAGTAGGCGGTTCTCTGCTAACTTGTTAGCCGTAGCAACGTGATAAAGCAACAGATCATCGGAGCAGTGAGTCTGTGAGCTTGATTTGGAGTCTTACTGCCCCCTAGTGGTCAGGAACTTTGAATGACACAACAGTCTAGAAATGCACCATGCTACAATTATCATTTAGAACTGCATATATACAAAAAACAGCAAAGATTTTGGTGTTCAAGTCCTGTAGTGTTGTAGTTCCAAACAAATATAATGTGTAGAGCCAATCCCGACAAAATGTTTGTCCTCTGACGCCCAAAGTTTTAGCAGAGTGAGTCCTCTCTCTCCTCATGCATGGCGTAATCCATCTCGTCCATCTCCCGTTCACAGTCTTCACATCCTTCAGCGCCGCATCCCTCCACTACCACCACACCGTGATGGTCCACCAGCCTTCCCCCTCCCACTCCAGCTCCACCACCCAGTGCCCCCATCGTTCCCAAACCCATTCCTCCAACTCCTCCCATTCCCATTCCAACTCCATTTCCTCCTCCGCCAATCCCTCCTAGCCCCATTCCTCCCACTCCAACTCCTCCCATTCCCATTCCCATCCCAACTGCTCCCATCCCTCCAACTCCAATTCCTGCTCCACCAACAAGCAACGCTCCCCCAGCGCCACACGCCAGATGTCCGACAGCTGGTCCCATGCCTCTGGGCCACAGAGGGTCCATGAGTGCCCCCTGTTGGCCGAGCTGAATCAGCTGACTGACAGAGTAAACCCCTCCACCACCGGCGCGGACGACCTCCTCGTAGGAGGGGGCGCGGGCAGCAGCACGAACCTCCTCCAGCCTCACCCGGGCCCGGTGCTTCATCTCGATGAGGGTCTTGGTGTAGGAGTTGAGCGTGGCCACGGCGGCCGCCATGCAGCAGCTGAACGACAGCCACGCCATGCTGGGGAGCAGACGGAGGAATGATTTGACCACAAGCTAATGCAATTTGTTGTTTAAAAGCCTGGTTACATCACAAGTGGCACAACGAAGGTCATCCATATGTCACTGCACAATATTTGGTGAAAGAAGTTTGGTGACCTAGTGACTACTCACAGAACTGGTTTGAGAACTACTGAAGCAGGTGAGCTAACGGCTAACACACTACCCTGCGATGAAGATGCTTACAACAGCTCTACAAGCTGTAAGCTCAGATGCTAACAGGAAGATCGCAGTTTATTCAAAAGATGTATTTGTACCATCGTCTCATATTTGTCCCAAAACTGCTTAAAGTTGTGAAGCAGTTTATACTCAGTTTATACAAAGGAATGTTAAATAAAATAATGGTGAAACACAACTAATGAGCTATAATAGCTTCCTTCATTTTAGACTCTCTGGCTCGTTATTCTCTCGAAAAGATCTGCCTGGTCGAGACGGTTTGATATTGGTCAACGACTCAAACTTCGTCCATGTGCAATATCTATCTGCAATACCTCTGAAATTATTTGCTTTTGCTGCAAGATTTCTCAGTTTTAAACGCATGTGACCAAACCGTAAAGGACCAGTGTGTAGGATTTAGTGGTATCTAATGGTGTAGTTGCAGATCGCAACTAAGTCACTTCACCCTTCCCTTCTGAGCACGAAGGAGAAAGTACAGTGGTCGCGAAACAAGCAATCTAGAGGCAGTGTTTGGTTTGGTTTCTGGGCTACTGTAGAAACATGTACATATAAACATCTCCTTCTAAAAAACATAACCATTCTTGTTTTCAGGTGATTATACGAAAACATAGCTATGCATATTATATTCCATATATCCTCCTAAATGTTACACACTGGACTTTTAAGTCAGACGTTTCAGGGGGTTCAAATAGAAACACGCTTACGCAAAAGACCATCCGTAGTCCCAGGTCTGTGGCCTCCAGTCTTTGGGCCCGATGCTCACAGTCATCTGAAACACGGTGGTGTACATCATGTGTGCCACCATCCCCATCATACCTAGTGGAGCAAGAAAAGATGAATCAGTAATTATTAATATATTATATTTATATTTTAGATTTAGTGATTGTTCACTTCACTTCACTTTATCAAATCACTTTACTTTAGCACACAAGGACAGATACATATGTGCAGTTCGGTGACTTCACATGATTAAAGCAATTACCCGTCACTGATATTTGTGGCTGCCAGAGTTTAAGGTCAAACAGGTGACATTTTACAACGACTCAGGAGAAAGTGTCCCCCCATCCTCACCTGAGAGGACGGTGCACATGGCGGCAAAGGCGTTGATCTTGAGGGCGTTCATCTCCCTCTTGGCACAGAGGCAAATCACTTCCACACACATCAGCAGGAAGCCCATGGCCAGAAGACCGATGTACATGAACTCACTGATGACTGAAAGCCAGAGAACACCTAAGAGGGAAAGAATACAATAAACCAACAAGAACAAAGGATTTGACTTTTGGAATACAGGTTATAGTTTCTATATTACCGACCTTGTGTCTCTCCTGGCGTCAGCTCAATGAAGCTGCGACACTTCTCTTCCTGATCGGTACCTGACAGAACAACAGTTGGAGTTACTGAGATTGTAGTAAAATGTTACATTCCTGATTTTAAATACATCACGTTGAATTGTTAATATTTGAATTTATTGTCAACCATCATTTATGAGATTAAAGCAAAACGTACGTCTGTCCTTGTAGCCTCTGTCATAACAAAAGCCCCTGGATCCGAGTGTTTGTTATAACTCAAAATGTGTAGTTTTTGCATCAGGATAACATAAATAATCTCCTGCAAATGCTGAGAACATATGTTTGTAATCATTATAAATCCTGAAAACGTAATAAAAAGCTTTAAGCCCGCTAGTTCACCTTCCTGTGGGAGGAAGAATTTAAACCGTTAAAATCTGCGTTGTCCTGCTGACTGTCATCCAATTACAGCGTCTTTTAGTGGAAGAATAAATGCCAGTGATTGCTTTTTGTTTTCAGCTTTCTCTGTGTGTGCTAGTTTTGAGGGCGTTCTGAATCGTGTGCACTGTGTAGCTCCCCTGCAATTCAATAACGATAATAATAACATATTTCAATTGTTTCTCCATACACAGATGTTCCCTGCATTACATGGTGTGGTTCACACGTACGTAACAGTTCTCTCAACCAGTGACAGACAGTTTACTTGCTCCGTAATTCTGTGGTTACAATAATCCAGGCTTGTACAAATTATCCTCCGTACTGAGTAAAGAGAGGCTTAACTGTAAATCATCTGTGTTGACTGAAACTCAGTCTTATTGGCGGCAACAATAGTTACAGTTATTGACCACTGACACTGGGTTTCACACTGTTTATGTCAATGATTACTGTTCAATCAATGCATATAAACAGGGTTTACAAGGTTAAATAAACAACATTATAACGTGTTTTTAATCTTGTGTTAACTGGTTTACTGTCATTATGGGTACTTTGTGTGAATGGGGTAGTAAAAGATCTGAATACTTCTTCCATAATATTAAAAAATAACTGAAAGTTTTGGTGGTAATGTGATATTAAAGAACTTATTCCTGTAATTACATTATTTTTCCTTTTAATAAAGTACTTCACATTGGGTAAACATATTTCAGGTGCTGAGCTGGTAGAAATATCCTCACTTGCTCTACGATTTAATTGATGATTCAGTGATGTGTCTGACCACTAAACTGCCTGCTTAATAGATACAAATATTTTTTATTTATGGCCATACTTTTAACTTTAATATTTGTACAGTGTCACAATGCAGGTGCTTTTACAATGAACCTTTGAAAAAACAATCTCAGACCCACTGGGTTGTTTATGATTTCTGCCGTCACCAACCTTCATTGTGTTTCTCACAGGAGAGCCAGAAGCCTGTGTGGAAGTAACGCAGCATGTACTTGTCCTCGCCAGTCTCCCAGATGTAATGGACGGCGTTGGCCAGCTGCTTCCTCTTTATCCTGGCCAGCTCCTCCTTCTGCAGCGGAGTGAGCGTCACGTTGGAGACCGGGTTCCTCGGGTCCGGTGTGGGGGTCTCTGCATGGAGAAAGACGGGACACAAAGAGTGATGAAAGTATTAAGGGAGGGAACATTAAACAGGGAGAGGATAAAAATGTAAGCAAAGGGAGGAAAGCATGTTGGAAAATAGAGGCGACAGAGTTGAGAATGATGCAACAGAGGGAGAAAGAAACAGGGAAACTCAGGGAAAGTGAGATAAATATAGGGAATAAAGAAGCAGTAAATGTATCCAGAGGTAAAGAGAGCAGAGGTGCAGAAAAAGGAGTAAAGGCACATTTATAAATCCTTCATATTGACAAGAAATTCTGACATAAATCCTAAAAGTCGTGTAACACAATCCAGCCCTGTAACACTGTTCTTTAGGTAATCTGTCATTTTCTATGAAGTGAAAATTGAATACTACATGGAAAGAAATAGGCTTAGAGCTGAAAGATAAGGCGGTGGGTGAGTGAATCCAGATAACACATAACATGCAGATACAAAGTTCTAAGATTAGCAACAAAGCCGGGATTATATGACTCTGCCAGTCGAGTCAAGTGTAGAATACTTGAATATGGAGTGAAGAAAAATATTGTGGATGCCCAAAATTAGATGTATTTTTGGAAATATTAATAGTTATTCTTACATTATAATTATGCCATCAAAATGTTACTCTATGTTTCACAATATGCTTCACATACAAGAAGGAGGTCGAGACATACAGCAACTATACATATCTGTATTCCACGTGTGTAAAATACAGGTTATTTGTGAATGTTTACTATTAAAGATGGTGATAATTTAAACTTGACACTCCTAATTTATAAATGATGATATAAATAGATAAAAGTCAAATATTTATTATGTCAAACACTAATTTTAGCTTATTGTGTTGTGAAAGTGACTCAGTTCAAGACATAATCTTTTAAATAAAATAAATGTACAAGAGTTTAATTTCCTCCCTCTTGGACCAATACGTTTGATTTGGAAACTTCCTAAATCAAATATGTATTGGAGATCCATCACACTCCCTGATTTGGTGACACTTTACAATAAAGAACACAACATGCATTCCTAGGAAGAACTTGTGTTTGTTGTACTTTAACATAAGAATAAATTAACTAAAGGATGTACTGGTTAGTTACTGTTATGTGCCAAATTAAAGCTGATTTAGAGCCACAGATGTGTTTATTATAATAGTAAATGTGTCCTTTAGGTTTAGAGTTAATTCAAATTTAATTAATCAGCATATAGCTCTTGATTTGTTATTTTTAAATATGTTTTTTTTGTAAATACTAAAAATGAATAAATCTGTATCTGGTTAAAGATTTCAGTCAAATTGCACACAGCTTATATATCAAATATCAGACTGTTTCCATAAAATTGGTGATGGTTGTTTTAACCCAATAGTAAAATACTTTATTCTTATGGTCCCAATTTAAACTGATTTTGTTTTCCAACCAAAAGACATCAGCATGTCTGCGGACACATTACAGTTTGTTTAGACATGTGTGTCACATATATTGTTTAAATAAACCAATTTTGATGTGAAGCAGTTGCTAACTAATGCTGAAATATGAACCCTGAAATGCTGTTGAAACAATGGTTGTTTATAATGTAGATCAGTGGTTTTCAAACTGGGGTCCAGGGACCAACAGGGGTCCTTGAGTGGGTTGTAGGGGGTCCCCAAGAAAAAGGAATAGAGAACTTTTATCAAATTCTTTGGAAGTGGTAACAACAAGGGAAGAAATAGGGTACATCCATCATGGGGGTCCTTGGCATGAAAGAGATTGGAAAACAATCTAGATCTTTAACTTTTCTACTAAATTTAGTCCACTTCTAACCTGGAAATGCAGGCTTGCAAATCCCATAATCAATGCCTATTGGGTGTTGTCAGTAGGCCTGTGTGGTTTGTTATTCCACAGTGTATGAACAAACATCTGTACCTGTACACAAGGGGCACCTTTAAGGAAGAATGTTTTTGTTGACATCATTTCGAGCCCTCACCTGTCGTGTACGGCTGGCTGTTGTTCTGCCCGCAGTTCTTCATCTTGACAGGCGACAGACAGAGAGGCTTCACCACCTTGTGCGTTCCCTCGCACCAATAGGAGGTGCAGAAAGCCGAGACGGACAGGGTGAGGGCCAGTGAGGTGAGGGAAAGCGACAGCAGGGAGCGGTTACGCCTGGACATGTTCTCCAGCATGGCTGCGTCTGGACTCCGAGAAACCCAGTGAGAAATGAGATCGACCCAAGAGTGGGCTTCAGCCTGTCTTTGAGGTTGGTTGGATTGGGATGAAGATCAGAGGAGCAAGGGGGTTGCCGTGAGACCACAGTGACGAGTCAAGATGAAGTCCAGCGAGTTGGGCTTGAGGGGTAGTTGTTGTGATTGAGATTGATTCATGGAGGATGGTAGGAGGGGATTAGGGATGTTTGAGAAGTGGAACAAAGGTCAGAAAGGAATCTAAAAAGAGGTCGTGTGGAGAGATGTAGGGAGGGTGGGGTTTGAGAAAGGAGAACAGTCGATGAACAGAGGTCAGAGGACAGTGGAGTGGAGAAAGATGAAGTGCTGGGATTTAATCACTTCACGCAAGTGGAAAAGGGGACAGATGTGCAGGCCAGAGGTTGCCACTCCAGCTCTCCAGAAAAGCAAAGTAGTTCATCAGATTTAAATTTGAGACCCTCCTTTCTTCTTGACGTTACGGCACGAGCCAGGCGAGATGTTTGACTCCAGTCATTTCTTCTCACCGAGCTGCCCCGCTACCCCATGTTTCCACTGCCATCACATCTCGCCTCATTTTTGTTTTCTCTGACCGGTTGTTGCTTCCCTCTCGGACGAAAATAAACGTTTAAATCTTATCTTTGCGGATTTTGAAACTAATCAGTCCCATTCTCAGGGCACATCCCGTTTCTCAACCTGTTCCTCCACCTCTCTTTGGGAGGGATTGAGCTCGGAAAGAAGTGATTAGTCCAGTATCTCAGGCCTACCTCTGGACCTGGTAATCTGTGTTAATCTTGCAGGGTTAGGTGGATGAGATTAAGTCAATTGACTCTCATGCTGATTTCGACTGGACGACCACCTAAAAGTAAAGACGGGAGACATAGGCAAACATCTGGATTAAGAGTTGTTACAGTTGAGTCATGTCAAGTTTTTGTTCCAGTGCAATCACTGTATTTTATGATGTTTTTAGACAATACTAACTAACAACTTGGATCTGAACGCTTCCTTTTCTCTGTTTTTACTCTCTACCTGTTAGATTCATACTCCAATTCAACAAATAGATCACATATCAGGTCACAACTGCTGCCAACGGTCAAAAAGATGTGGAGCTAACCAGGGGTGTAGCAAAAAACAAATTCTGGACCCTGTACATATGCATTTTCTATGGGCCCCCTCCCCACATCCAGTATCTTTTTGGGACCTATAAAAGATCAATGAGTCAGGATAGACTAACATAACTCTGCCCCTGCACTCTCTCTTCTACTTGGGGATGAAGAGGAGGGATGGCAGGTTAACAACCAGAGTGCATTCTGGTCATTTCACGGCCTCCCCCTTCAAATCACCTCCTAGGAGCTGGTGTGAAGTGCGTTTATGATGGGTTTACCGCCTCTTACAGGCAGGCCAGGTTCTGCAACACAATACATAGACATCACAGCTGTTATTTCTTCACATTCTGTTGCTGATTTTAGTAATTTTTGTCAAATTGCACCTTTACGAGTTAGACAAATAAACATGATTCATCCAGGTTTTCCAGTCGTCCGCCTCACACCTGTTTGATGGAACAGATTCACTCCTATTTAATTCATCCTAGCTGTCTACACAGGCCGCATAACAGCTTGTGTTTCACTTCCACATGACATTTGAGTATATTTTCTTTAGTTATTGTGTGTTGGACTCTACAATCTGTACCTGAAAGCTGTACCAATTTAGACATAGATGTAGCACTGAGGCTGCTGCTCTGCTTACGTGCTGTTCAAGCTCCATGGTGTAGCTACGGTGTAAGACACAGACTATAAACTGCATTCTGTTTGAGTCTGGCTGGGACCTCTGATGCATCTCTCTCCCC
>NW_023340268.1:2732546-2735894 GCF_004916995.1 Morone saxatilis
TGAAAGCCTGTTTCACTCCTCCTACTCCTTTAACTACAGCAAACACTGAGGTCCTGCAGTACATCTGTGCACCGCCGCTGCACGGTGAGACGTTCAACCACTGGAGGTCAGCAAGAAAACAAAATCTTTAGGAGGTGAAACAACAAGAAAAATATAGAAACTCACACAAAACACTACAAAAGAAAAAAACAACAACATAGATGCATCATTATTATTATTATTATATTAGAATAATTATGACAAGGCTGTTAAATAAAAAGGTGCATTATATATAAACTACTGAATAAACAATAAGTTAAACATTTTCTCTCTATGTGGAATTTTTCTAATATTGTAATCCACACTTACAGTAATGTTGTGTGACCACAAATTACCAAACTATCCCAGCACAATATGAGGTCCAACAGCAACATCATTGAAACCTATTAACATGGTTTTCTTCTATTTTCCGTTAAGTAGCTTTAAAGTTGTAAAAATCGTCTTATTCCACACAAATCTGACGTTATCTCAAACCCTGTACTCTGTATCAGCTCGTTCCACCTCTTCATTAAGATCAAGTGTTTTTATGGCTGCAGCACACACACATCCCCCAAATTCACATATTTGTTACCTTTGGGAGACTTTGGGATCTCCACTAGAATTTAAAATAAAGTTCTGGTGAGTTCAAACAACATTTGGCAGCAAAGCCAAAGTTGTGAAGAGGTGACCCACTTCTATCATAAGCGACTGTGTTAACAGGTGATCCATATACCCAACCCCCCCCCCAGCTGGCATGCACCATCATTTTAATCAAATCAGGCATTGGGGTTTAATTTGGTCCATCAAATCATCTCATGGTGTGAAACTATCCATCCATAATCCACGCGGTTCACTGAGGTACATATTATTCTGCTCGGTCTTAACTTACTGTACATGTGTAGTATATCCACACACCTGTCCATGTTATCAACAGCGGAGGCTTATAGATTAACACATCCAAGCATGAAGGTGATCTCAGTCCACTGTCCCAGCTTTACAAATACCCCAACATGGTTGTTTGTGATTTTAAATATGGAGTTCGGTGTCTAAATTGACTGATCTTAAGGTCATGAGTACATTATCCACATTAAAACAGCAGGTTAACACTTAATAGATAAAAGTAGAATACGTACATTATTGCTTTCCTCTGTATCGTCTCATCACGATGAGCTGAAATCTTTCCCCTCTGCTCCAGCTGCCGCTCACGCTCAACTTCTGATCAGCTTACACTCGTGCAACAAAAAATAAGAAAATTCAAAACCAGCTCGACTCACCATATTGGGGACCCCGGCAGAGACTCTATGTGTGTCCTTCACCTTTCCTATGCGCTCCCTCATCACTCCCTCCTCCGTCTTGGGTGAGTTCCCATCAGAAACCCACCCAGATTTCCCTCTAATCCCCACAAGTCCATCTGTTACTTTCCCTCCCCTTTGCTCCCTATACTGTCGATTCATCCATCCTCACAGCGCTCTCTGGTTTTCTTCATCCCTCCTCCTCTCTCACTGATAACCCTCCTGACCTCTGATCCTATAGTGATTAATCTGACAGTATGGGAACAGCTTAGACTCAGATGAGTGTGACAGTGTTGTGGCCTCATGGTCCGTGCATGCTCTCTAAACTTCAGCCCTTCTTAACACAAACCAGTACAGATGTACAGTCCATACAGCTGCCGGCTTTAGGCAATCCCATCACTCGAAAGCCATTGGTTGACTCTCTGAAGGGAAAGCCCCGGAGAGCCAGAGACGGCGAGTTTGGAACAGTTTGTTCAAACTTTGTAGGTTTTCTTGCTTTAGTTGAATTTATTCGGCTCTCTTTGAGAACGATGGAGGCCTGAAACAACAGCACGGGGGGGCAGAAGGAGAACAGCCAGTGTGTTGTTGTGCTTTGCCTTGAAAGTTAATAATTTTACATGTTGATGCTTTATTTTATTATTTTCAACCAACTAACTTATTCCCTGCTTTTACTTTAAACTGTTTTACCTCTGCGTTAGGCTAAAACACGCAAAACCATGCAGGTGAATTCTATCTTTTATTCTCAAGATAGTATTGAGAATAAGAAGTTTTGTGGCGATTATATTATAAATCTTAATATATCAAATAGTTTGCACTCTAGATGGATAATAAAAAATAAACTTTATTATTTGTGTGTTGACATCCTGTATCACTGCTCAAGAAATGCAGGATTTAACTCAAAATGCAGGCAGCGGGACGACTTCAGTGATTTAGTAGTGATGCAGCTTACAGGCAGGAACAGGTAGACAGATAACAGGTAGGCAGACAGGCAGGTAGACAGATACAGGTCTAGGCAAAGCAAAACCAAAAATACTGAGGGAGAGGAAATGAAAAGGTGAAACTAATAAGTAATTATTGGTAATCACTGCTATCTTAGGATACTGGGCTTGAATCTAAATATGATCAGCATTTGTAATCTTGAGATAACAGGATAATTTAGTCGCTGTGATCTTTAATTTAAAACAAATTACAGAGGGTTTAATCCCTTAACTGTTTGTGTTGAAGAAACAAAGGTGGAACAAGTGGGCGACAGAATTAGATCTGAATGACAAACCATTTACAGCAATTATTTGCCCGTTATATTGCAGTAAATAAGAACGTCTCCGTTTGCATCCTGCGATCGGACTCGATTGGGTACAAAAAGGCAGCACAAGCAAGTCGTGTCCTGATGTGACACATGTTGACTAACTGCCAAATCCTCAACGTCCCCCCTTCTGTTTTTAGACACTAAGCTCTGTCTCTCTTTCCATGAATGGGGAGACTCAGATCCGCCCGCCTCAGCACTCAATCCTACATTTCCTCTTCTTTCCTCCTCTTCTCAGCAAATTCTCTAATGGCCTTACTCCCCTTACTCTCCATAATTAATTGAGAGATATACAGTGAATGAATGAATCGGCCGCGGTGCCCCCATGTTCGAAAACTGACTAAGCTGTTTCACCAGAAATGCATCAGAACTTTGTAGTCGCTGGTGCCCTTTTTATTTCTCTGCCCCTCAAACAGTCTGAGTCCGCCACTGGCACCGCAATAAGGGTGATCTGTGAATGTTCCTCCTAAAATCAAAGAAATCCCACATTGGTTTGGTTTTCAGACATGTTATAAAACATATGCTGCTATCTGCTTAAAGTAATAAATTGCATTTAATGTTTTTTCCACCAATTAGCTCAATTAACGAGTCAAAAATTCTTAAAAGCACATTTTCTTCTTCTCGCTCATAGAAAAAAAGTCTGAATCAGTGAAAATGTAAATATATTTGTTTCAAAAGTTTAACTGAAGATAGCAGATGTCTCCTATTTCCAAGTGTTTGGCTTTGTGGTTAAAA
>NW_023340268.1:2735912-2738924 GCF_004916995.1 Morone saxatilis
TTCTTTTCTTCTGCAGATTGATGTGAAAACACACATGCACATACATCGTTCAAACATCCAAGAGAGAAATAACAATCAGCAAAACCTATTTCTAATCGGAGGTGGACACAAAGAAACTGTGAAACCTTAATATGGAAGCAGAATTTATTTCCCTTTAGGATATTCTATGCACAAATCACAGTGGCATCAACTGGTACTACATAAAGTGTTTCATACAGTGAGACTGGAATATGCTGCGTCTGAATATGTGTGCATTTGCTGCCCTCTTGTGGTGTTGGCAGGCAAGTTCTTTCTGTGTTGTAAGACAAAGGAGCTCAAAGAAATCCTCAAAAAGCAACAAGCGACATACAAAAAGGACAGTGAGAACAGAAAGCTTTCACTTATTGTATCATTTTATTTCTCAAATGTACTGTATACCGTCACAGTTTACAACACAGCTTTAAATGTAAATACACAGCAAAATAAATTCATTTCATACAAAATTAAATTTCAGAAATAATAATAGTGTTACTTCTATTTTGCTCTACTAGAACTCCTTGAAGTCGGTCTTTCAGTTAAGTTTTCCACCAAAGTTCACATTTAAAAGGAGTCAAAAACACATGAAAAAGACCCATGAAACACAAAGAACAAATCAAAACTCTGACCTCTGAGGAGTCACGTTGGTCCTGCCTGTTTTCTGGGTGGCTTTCAATTACTGAATTGTTTTCCTCATCTCATAAACTACAATTAATCCCGCCACTGTTCCCGTTTTCTTAATCAAAACATCTCATAAATGTATCTTCAGCTACGAGGAAGCAGCTCTCTGCAGAGCCACATAAAGAGATGCAGGAAAGGTAAAGTGGAGCCTCGTCCACAGATTGGCCTTTTCGTTCAGGTGTGAAATACTTCAACACACACACACACACACACGTACAGAGGAGGATCCGCTCAGACAGCATGCACATTAAACAGGTTGATATGTTCAAATTCGGTTTTTATTTAGCCGACGCTGTAGCTAAACATCATACAGTAATACATCTGTTTCTTGTCTAATACCGGGAGATACAGCGGGGACATATTCAGTTACACAATGAATCCAGAACGACTACAGATCAAAACAGGGAAGAGAAAGCCACCATTGGTTACTGAGTTGATTGATTATGCAGTGTTCGAACAGCCGAGTCAGATTAAAGCCAATCACATGTGATCAATACCATCATCTGAGCCTGTCTGATGACACTGTGGTGACAGTTAACCTGAACTTGTCTTCGTGGGAGACCATTGCTGCATTGTTGCATCAATAAATAATCAAGCAATAAATAGATCCATAAATAGTTACTCATGATTGTAACACTCTAATATACAGTATATTTCAAGGTTTACCTGTGATTACTTCCACTATTTACATTAGCACAATATACCGCACACACACTCACACACACACTCCGCCTTGTACAAACACATGCACGCTGAATAAACCCTACACAGACGTCTTCCTCACAGCGGTTCTGTTAATGTTTTACAGAATCATACGACACTCAAATACACAGTAATTCTTCATATTCCCAGAGACACTTACACACCGGTGCTTTCCGTTTCTGAGGCTTGTGCACGAAGGAGAGGACGGCCGACTTTACACAGATGTGTGTGTATTTCTGTTAATATATGTTGCTGCATACATTAAACCGTGGCTATTATGTTACTTGGACGTGTGTAGATCTCCAGGGAGAGGGGAGTGTAAGCTGAGGGGGGGCTGAAGGGTTTAATTAAAAGATCATCAAGTGGTTTTGCATGTTTTAGCCTGACCAGTCGTATACGTGTAACCACTGCCCATCTGCAGGTATCATATAAAGTTATGGACAGGGACTCTCACCACTTCATTAGTCCTGTGAAAAGTTTTGAAACTTTTGGTGCATTCAAGGATATTCTGACATCTGAGCTTCAAGAGTCAGCTGCTGAAAACAAATGGCCAAATTCACATCATCTCTTCCACAATATCAATGTTTGCTTATCGTTTGTCTTTAAGCACGTTGAACTGCCTTGTTGTAGAGACGTGCTGTATAATGACATGTCTTCCAATATAACAGTCCATGCCTATGAATCTGAAATACTATTTGATTCGCTATTGTACATTTGACAAAAATGATGATAGAAAATTAATAAGAATGAAAGTAAGTGAAATCAATGGCTGCCTGGAAGGAACAATATCTACATTTTGGAGCACATAGATGCATTTAGAAGGCTAAAACATGTAAAACTACCCAGTGTGGTTATTTAATATCATATCTGGTGCGTGTGAGACTGTCAGAACAGGAATGGATTGTTTTTGCTCGCCGTCTCAGCCAACCCGCTGCCGGAGAGCGACTGTGACTGCGGAGTGGATCCTCCCAGGTGAGCCACTCCTGCTTGGTGAATCCCTCCAAAGACACCGGGCTGACCCATTCCTGTTCCCCATAAAAGGGAGTCAGCCAAAGGATTCCCCACCAGCGATCCAGACTGTACCATTCCCACTCCTCCACAGGGGGGGTTCATGTTAAATCCCACTTGTGGACTCCCTCCCATAGAAACAGATTGTACCATTCCAGTTCCTGAACACGGAGGAGCCACCTGAGCTGCCTGAAGCGTATTTAAGCCAAAATGAAACGCTCCCGTGGAAAGGGGTGGTAGCTGAAATGGGGGGGCGTCACTGGAAAGATTAGCAGCTCCAAAAGTGGAAGGAGCACCAAAGGAGGGAGGGTGGGTGGAACCGAAAGGACTGCAGTGTGGGGCTGATCTTTCAGGGAGGGATCTGAACACGGGGCCAGATGTCATGCCCCTGGCTTTGAAAGCGCCTGGGAAATTAGGAGGAGTAAACAGGAGGATGGAGGGATGAGGAGGAAGGAGGGATGGGGTTTACAGTTTGAAGTATTCCAGCAAAGAGAAAATGCACCAAAGCAGAGAGAGGAGGGGTGAGAGGAGTTAAATATCTGCTGGTTAATAATACACACTAGTCTCTAATACTAAAACTTCAACAGGTCACTAATGCTCACGCAC
>NW_023340268.1:2738952-2741200 GCF_004916995.1 Morone saxatilis
ACACACACACACACACAGTCTAAACACTACAGCGAGAGCACAGGGGAGAGGAGTGATCAGGCCAAACACATAACCACAATAAGCTTTTTCATACAAACCGATTGATTAATATTTGTCCCACTGTCTCCCCCCCCTCCTCTCTGGTGGACTTCAGCGGAGCAGTAGTGGATTACATTTGACACATCACCGAGGGGGGGGTTGCTGTTTTTTTTTTTTAGTATCTCAGTTATTTTCCAGTCTTTGAGGTCGATCATGCATCCGTTTGACATCAAGCGCACCACAAAAAAAATCCACATGAAGCCTCTGTCAGAAATGGCATTTTGCACCCAGAGTGAAGCACTTTGTCTGTCCTTACCGATGGCTTGTGTCTGGGCGGCGAGCGTGTTGGCGAGGGGGCGCGGTCTGGGTTTTGGGTTTGAAGAAAACAGATCGTCCAAGTCAACGAGCGACGCCCCCGCAGTGCCCAGAAACGAAGCAGTCTTTCTATGCGTCTCCTTTCCCAGGACCGTTTGCTTTCCTGCAATAAAATAAAGGTCCAATTCTACACTAAAAGGTGTTCTCTTTTGGGGGACAGGTCAGGGAGGAAGAGAGAGCAAAGCGGAAGAGAGGTTTTATTAAATATGATTGTTAGGCAACTGCTGACTGATGGGAGGTGAAATGGAAGAAAACGGTCACACGTGCAAATGACCATTAAATGTAGACAAGAGAAGCTGGTAAACACAGACGCAGGCACACAGACTGTTAAGGTTTTAGATCAGTTAACAAGCAGTACTTTTAGCAAACGCCATAGAATTTAGTGCGGAGCGTTTTATTGTAGTGTACAAAGGCAGACAATGAGGTTTTACTCTCGTGAATAATGGATGGATGGCAGAAATGTGTTAGTTTACCTGTCCCATTGCTCGGTGCACCCCAGGGGTCGTCTTTTTTAGACGCTCCGTCTCCAAAGGGGTCACTAGACGAGTCCGAGGGCGGAGCAGGCGAACCCCACGCATCGTCTGTGCTAACTGGAGCTGCAGCTAAACAGGGAAGTACAGCAGGCGGACTCAATCAGGACAAAACAGCAACAGACGGATAAAACCAATGTTTCACTGTAATGGCTTTGTTACTTCTGTAAGAAAATACTCTAAACACGAGGTTCACTGATTAGCTTCTTCCAGAGCTTCGGTTGTAATAAGCGGCCTCCTTGATCTTTCTCCAGCTATCCACTGAGTCCCGATTGATGACTTTGAGCTCTTCCCAGTCGATGCTATGAATGGTTTTGATATTTAAAGCTTTCAATCTCTTACTTTTTTTCACCGCACATGATGCAAGTGATGCTTAATGGCTTGTGGTACTTTAAGACTTCTTCTGCCTTCAAGACTCTCGCTAGATATTCCAACAGCCCAACCACGTTCTCCCACTGAGATGATTCTGGTGGTACAGGGATTACGCCCCCCCCCAGTATAGGACTACTTGTTATCACGTGATCCAAGTTCTGAAGACAAGCTCTGAAAAAAACTACTAGTTTAACCTGAGTTTAGAATATTTTCTTAGATGATTAGATTCCCAAGTTCCAATAATTATTCTTTATGCTCGAGATTTGTTTCTTACCTGGTGCTCCCCATGGGTCATCGTCTGGTTTGGATGAACCCCCAAAAGCATTGGAACTATCAATGGGTGAGGAGGCGCCTGTCCCGTCCCCCCAGGGATCTCCACCCTTTGTTTCACTCGAAGCAGGTGGCGCCCCCCAGGGATCTGACCCAGCAGGTGGAGAGCTAGCAGGGGCTCCCCACGCATCTGCACTGCCTTGGGGTGAACTCACCAGAGGGGCATTGAAGGGATCTGAGACATCATCTTTTGGTGGGCTGGACGGCACTGCGAATGGGTCTTCTTTAGGGGGTGTTGTTGGTGACGCAAAGGGGTCTTCCTTCGTTGGTTTGGAAGGTGCAGAGAAAGGATCCTCTTTGGGTGTTGTTGGGGCAGCAAAAGGGTCGTCTTGGGTAGGTTTAGTCGGTGCGCAGAAGGGATCTTCTTTAGGGGGCGTTGTGGAAGCAGCAAAGGGGTCGTTTGTTGGTTTGGATGGTGCAGAGAAAGGATCTTCTTTAGGTGGCGTTGTTGGTGCAGCAAAAGGGTCGTTTGTTGGTTTAGTCGGTGCGCAGAAGGGATCTTCTTTAGGGGGTGTTGTGGAAGCAGTGAAGGGGTCGTCTAGTGCTAAAAATGGGTCTTCTTTAGGGGGTGTTGATGCTGGTGCAGTGAAGGGATCGTCTTT
>NW_023340268.1:2741370-2743647 GCF_004916995.1 Morone saxatilis
GGATCCTTCTTGTCTTTCGGTGCGTTGAAAGGGTCATCTTTTGATGCACTGAATGGATCGGGTTCATCTTTTGGTGCTGCAAAGGGATCTTCTCCATTCTTTGGCGCAGAAAACGGATCTTCTGCGGTTTTTGGTGCTGCAAATGGATCTTCATCGGGTTTAGCTGGAGCGCCCCAAGGATCACTGCTAGCTGGGGTCTCAGTGGTGTCAGGTTTTGCGGGTGTGCCCCACGGATCGGTGGCCTCTTTAGGTTCTTCCCATGCAGCTTGTGTCACCTCCTCTTCCTCCGCTGGTTTCTCCCCTCCCCAAGCACCTTTAGCGTCATTGCCTTTGCCCGCATCCTCCCATTGCAGCTCCTCTTCAGTCATCTTGGCCTACGATATTTACAATGGCATAATTAGAAAAGTAAACACAAACACTTACTTACTGCTTTGAATAGTGGCGTGACTTAATTCTCCCCATTACACGAGATCAAACTGATTCAGTTAAGTCGAGTAATCAAGGCAATTCGTATCTGACCTACAGGATTTGGCACTCAAAAGTGTAGCGTTGGTGTCCACTTGCTGTAGCCAAGCACTTCTTGCTGTATGCTTACCCTCCTCTCTGCTTCTTTCTTCTCAGCTTCCTGTCTAAGACGCTCCTCTTTGCGAGCAGCGAAGGAAGCAGTCAAGTCTGCCACTGAGGGTATGTTGTCTAAGGATGGAAGCCCCGACGTCCCAGCGACGTAGCATGGTTTGTAGTTGGGATCCTTGATGGGGTCCGTGGATGAGGCTGGTTAGAAGGAAAAAGAGACTGTATGAGATCTGTGTGATAGACAAAGAGAATAATGCTAAAACAGTGGAAACGATTGATATCTAAGCAGTGATACTTGAGGACAGATGTGCTTACCAGCGGCACCTTTTGACGTCTTCTCTCTGGTCTTAACGGCAAAGTCTCTCTCCTCTTTTAGTTTATCATCGTCCTCCATAAGAACAAGGACAACCTTGGCCTTCTCTCTTACATTTCCTCCCTGGGACAGACATGCTTACATTATATTATTATTATCTGAATCAAGGCGTTCTTACATTGTTTTGAGACAGCAAACATAGACTGAATTGATTGTCATTCTTTAATTCTTTAGTGCACCCGGCCTCCTAAGTGAGCATGATGATATGGATGTTATAGTGCCACTAATGGATAACCTTAATGCATAACAACATTTAATGGATACTAAAAGGTTGCATGCTTATCAGGAAGCGTGTATCACCTGATCTTTGCCATCCTTTTCTACAAAGCGATACTCTGTGAGGGCTTTGACGATATAGATGTTGTCTTTCATTTTCAGAAGCACACGATCGTCACCGGTCTTCAACAGATACTCCAGCAGCGTCAGGGACTGGTATGAAAGAAAACACGACAAAGAAGAAATTTCTGTGAAACACAATGGCTGAAACAAAAAACTAACAATCCTCAGAGTTTAAAATGTTTGTTTTCTATATTATTGTGGAGTTCACAGGATAAATAAACTGAAAGGAACAAAATAAAATCCGTGTAAAATCACAGATTCGGTAGGAAAAGATAAATAATGCAAAAACACGCAATGTTTGTAGTGGACACTAGTGTTACTGCCAATACAAAGTCACATGACACAACACGTGTTACAAAGGTCTGTTATGTTACTGAGTTGGTGATACCAGTAACTTTATAGCAGATGTGTGGTACATTTCATACATACAGCTGCTGCGTTAGTTAAAAAAAATTTACCAAGGTTCTCCCCGTATTCACCTTAATTGAAAAACTTTGTATCTTGGTTTTGATCAAATGTTGTTACATTTAATTATAAAATCAAAAGAACTGAACAAAATGTGACAGTTATTAAAGTATTAAAGACACTGGGCTCTTATTACTCATTGGACATTCAGCGTCTTACCCCTTTAGATAGGATCCTCCCTGATCACAGCCAAACGAACCTTCAAGGAAATTTAAAACTCTCTGCTTTATGTGCTCACGTTACTCCTGAGTTTTGTGTCCCATGACGTACGCACAATGAACAATATTGTGTGTTGGTGGTTATATTTAAGGATACTGAGCTCGCAGATTCATCTGGTTTCCAAGCAGACAGCCCTTGTTTAAAAAAGAAAGCTACAGATGAAGCTGTAATAATTAATTATTATTAGTGCTGTCAAACGATTCAAATATTTAATTGCGATTAATTGCAAACATTTTTATCTATTCTAAATGTGCCTTGATTTCTTTTTGTCCCTTTCTCATTTGAATGCTCTTATCAACATGGAAAAG
>NW_023340268.1:2743747-2765317 GCF_004916995.1 Morone saxatilis
GTTTTCCAACACGGATGTGACGTCACTCTCGAGTTGCAAGTCGCGATTACGAGACAAAACGAACGCACCATGAAACTGCCTGTTGTTCTGTTTCCGGTCGAACTAGATCCGGTGTGGTGTTGTAGTTTTTCTAACGTTACTAGTTGTTGCAACAGCATGTGAAAAAAACTACAAAGTGTGCTAGGCCACTTACACAACACTTATCGCGTTAATCGCGCGATAAAAAAAATTGACGCCGTTAAAACGCGTTTAACTGACAGCACTACTTATTATCTATGACCCATCCATCGGAGACATTACAGAGGAGTGTGGTGCTGCAGGTACCGATCAGCCTCCGCCTTTAAAAGTGTCCTGTTCTTATAAATACACTGACATTTTAAGGTTAACATCCACAATAACGGCAGTGAAATGTCTGTTTAACCACAGTCTGAAGGTCGGTCACCTTGTGAATATGTCTCCAGTTCTTGTCGTCTTTCAGCCGTTTCCACAGCATTGTCATGATCTCGTTGCACGCCACCACATTGTAGGTCAGATCGGAGATGTCAGCCATCTGAGAGCTGGAGGGGCCCCACGGGTCGTTAGACGTCGCCTCTCTCACCTGCAAACCAAAGCAAAGCGAGAAAATGCGAGTGTGTAGGAAAATGAGGTGGCAGCAGCCCAAAAGGTCAGGATGCCAGCTTGTGACAAAAAGGCTCTGCAGTAAGAAATTGCGGCACCGGTTACAGTTTAGAAAATCCTCCTTGCCTTCATCAGGTTACCTGTTCTGCCACGTTATTGCAGATCATGTTTCATCAGATCTTATGATGTCCCTGTATCTGCCTTACTTTAATAACCTGAAGGCTAGGATGTAAGACAATGGCTCTTCCATCTGTGTGGTTTCTGCTGCAGGTTTTGAGAGACAGTATGACTCTTTTGTATTCATGCATATGCTGCCAGATATTAATATTATATTAATATTTATTAAGTTAGTGGCTTCCAACCTCTAAAGGGTTCACAAGATAAATCTGAAGGGACACAAATGATTAAAGGGACGAGAGAAATAACAATTTATGTTTATTTTTGCAACTTTTTTAGCATTTTCATCGACTCACTGTGACAATGAGAACAATTATATGTGCTAACTGTTGTAGAAACTTTAAATGAATGCCACATATATGATGTTCGATACCGTCATGGTGCACAAAACATCTAAAATGTGTCACTGGATATTTAAAAACAGGCATTTTGGGGGGTGCTAGAGGTTATATGTCACTCTCTACCTCTCCTCCCTCGTTTACCTGTCACCTCTCTACTGTCTCCTATCTAATAAAAGCAAAAACGCACCTCGAACCAAACGTACAGAATAAAAGCATCTTATTTTCTGCTACGGGGGAAATAACGTTAACAGTTTTTAACATTACTTCAGTTCCTCTCACCTTGACCTCGGCCTCAGAGTAGTTCTGGACCAGGTTCTTCAGTTGTCGGCGGAGCATGGAGGACGTCATGGTGTCTGGGGGGGGAGGCGGGCAATCAAACCAGCCACGAACCTGCTTCAGAGAAGACTTGTGAACAGTGCAATCACACACATGCTCACACATCGTTACACAACACATATGAATCCCATACCTTCAGTAGAGCCTGGCTGTGCTGTTATGGACTTTGGTTTTGTGCTGCTTGTTGCTGGCTCAGTCGGAGAACATCCTGCTGATCTCTCTTCCTCCTGACTGCATCGGTTTGTCTCAGGATGTCAGAAACCAGATCCTCCAGCTGCAGGGAGAGAGAGAGACAGAGAGCTGAGGCATGGGTTGGCACGGAGCGACAACGGCGAGCAGACAGGTGTGAGTGTGTCACTGCAAAGCTTCACTAAAGGTGTGCCTGCAGCTCCTTTTACTGTCATAATCACTGCGACAAACACAGATCCTTCTAGGTTAGCTCCGTGGCTAAAGCTGCGAGCTAGAAACAAGCTGCGAGCGAGAAAACAGAAGCTAGAAACTCCTTTATGAAGAGTCTGAGCCACATCCACCGCAAGACGACGTGTTGGCGAGTAACTCATCTGTCAGAGAGGTCACACATCGTGTTTTCAGGACCTCGGAGAGCGACTGGAGACGAGCAGCAGCCGTCAATATGGCTAACGGGGCAGCGATGTTTGTTAAGCCTGCAACAACCAGCTCATATCAGCCTTCAGCGATCAGAGGAGGGTTAAATCTCTACCGAAACCCCGCTGCTTTTAGCTCGACATAACACCCACGGTTCGCGCAATGCTTCGTGCATTAAATAGGAGTGTTTGCGGCACAAAAAACCCCAAACATAAAGCACAGTAACACACTAACCCCGAGCGGATCTTCACGAATCTTCGAGGAGACGAAACGACGCGACAGTTTCCGCTTCCGCAGTTTTCAGCACCTGCAAGGCCACGCCCCCTCACGACACATATTTTTATTATTATATGTATATTTATTTTTTAAATCATTTTAAAACACATTACTGACAACCACTTCTGCGTATTTTATTCTGAAAATTAAAAATAAATTACATATATATATATATATAAAAAAAAATCTAATATATACAGTTTAATGGGAGTAAATTACCGTTAATTAACGGTTAAACTACCGTTAACAGTTATAATGGATGGAGGTCTGTGTGAGCTTCAGCTGACGCCGTCTGGCGGTTAGGACGTCGCAAACTACCAACACACGCACACTCACACACACGCACACAATAAATGAGTCACAACATCAATAACAGTAGAATCAAGATGGCGGCCGAGGGCGAGTACGAGTCGATCCTGTGCGTGAAGCCCGATGTCAACGTTTATCGCATCCCGCCGCGCGCTTCCAACCGCTCCTACAGGTATAAAGAGAGATAACCGTTGGCCGTTAACGGCGCGGTGGATTACGGTTTAACGGGGTGTTTGGGTGTCAGTCGGTGTGGGTTTTTTTTTTTTTTGTCACTTTCACCGCCGGTTTACACACGTTAATAAAAAAAATCACGATTACGGGGCAGTGGCTTTATGTTAACGTCGTTCACCGGGGGATGAAAACACGGTTTCCAGCCGTTGGTCGGTGTTGTGTGTCGGCCGAGCTGACAGAGATGTGACGGCGGTGTGTGTCATCATGCCGGGTCGATACGGGGCGATGTGCCAGCCGTTAGTGTGACAGCCGTTAGTGTGACAGCTTGGACTGTCCTCTTTTACACAGTGGAAACTATTGAACTGAAACCACCATTTTGGCTCCTCTCCTTCCATCTGTGTAGTTTCTGCTGTTGGTTACAGATTATAACTTTATGTCGGCTCTGTGAGAGACACGCAGGCGCAGTGGGGGTCTGTAAACAGTCAGGATAACACATCAGATTTACATTAAGAGTCTTTTTGCTTTTTGAGAGACAGTATGACTTTACAACAACGTTTTATCCTCTTTTGTATTCATGCATATGCTTCATTTTCCTTAAGTTAGTGGCTTCCAACCTCTAAAGGGTTCACAAGATAAATCTGAAGGGACACAAATGATTAAAGGGATGAGAGAAATAACTATTTGTTTATTTTTGCAACTTTTTTTTATCATTTCTTTCATATCTTCACTTTTTTTATACCTCTTATAGTTAAAAGATTTAAAGAAATCTCATTCACAATGCTGTGTCTGTCGTTATGAGCGGATATGTTGGTTAAATGCAGAGTTTATTAGTTAAATTTGTATATTTTTGTATATATTTTAAGGTTTCCACTATCTGTTCTACCTTTTCTTTGTGCGACACAGTTAAAATATCATCAGTATACATTTTTATGGGTAAAGTTTTAAGTCCAGTTTGTCTTCAGGGCGGCTGACTGGAAGCTGGATACCCCAGACTGGTCTGGTCGAATGAGGATCACAGCCAAGGGCCAGGTGGCGTTCATCAAGCTGGAGGACAAGATCTCAGGTGTGACTTCACTCTGTATTAAACTTTAAAAAAGCTCCATCATATTACATTACTTACTCACTGACATATTGTTTATCTGTCCAAGATGAATCCCAGAATAACCTCCAGCCGCCAGGGACTCTAATCCGGATTAACAGTTGATATAAATACATTAATAAATGGATAGTTCACTGTTTATCTCGTGTAACCCCTCTCCTGTCCTGCAGGGGAGCTGTTTGCCCAGGCACCAGTTAAAGAGTACCCCGGTGTTACAGTGGAAACGGTCAGCGACTCCAGCCGATACTTTGTCCTGCGGATACAGGATGACAACGGTAGAACAACTCAACTCCATAACATCCGTTAACCTCCCCTGTTTGCCTCTGGCTGCTGTTAGTGTCACTTATTGTGTCGTCTTGTCCGCAGGTCGCAGTGCTTTCATAGGAGTTGGCTTCGGGGACCGAGGGGACGCTTTCGACTTCAACGTGGCTTTGCAGGACCATTTCAAGTACGCAGTGACGGGGCGGTTTTACGATGCTGTCTCTGCGATGTGCAGCGCTGTGTGGTGCTGTGGAAACCTGCTGAGCTGGGCTGTTTACGTCTGTGTGTGTGCTGATGTGTGTCTCTGCCTCTCTGCAGATGGGTGAAACAGGAGAATGAAATCAGTAAAAGCGCCCAGCTCGGGGATTCGGGACCAAAACTGGACTTGGGCTTTAAAGAGGGACAGACCATCACACTCAACATAGGGGTGAGGACCAGGGTTTACCACATTTTCACTACATTTCAAATAAAATGAGACAGTTTGCTGCCTTAATAATAAAACCTTATTTTAGCTGGTGGTTTTATGATGGAGTTATCCTGCAAGTAGTCATAATAAATCATCATCGCAGGCATTTAGAGGGCTTAAAAGTAACTTTATGATGCTTATAAAACTTAAAATAGAGTGTAACCAGAGATCCAAAGCGCTGAGGAAGTCATAATTTACATTTAATTGGCAGTTTTGCAGCAGAAATAAAAACGGGGATTGAGCTCCTGTAAAGAAACTGGTGGAAAATACTTCATGAATTTTTCTTTTCTTTTCTTCTAGCAAGGTAAAAAGAGGGATAAGCCCCGCCCACAGGGCTCAGGTGGATTTGGACTCCTCCCGCCACCACCTGGAGGCAAGATAGCCCCTCCTCCTTCGTCAGGCTCATCCAATCACAACATAGTCCCGCAGACGGGCAGCACAGCGACAGGTAAAGGGTGTAACACAGTGTAACGGCACATTTAATCTGTGCAAATAGAGCATTTAAAATCTTTGTGGACTTTGTGGGCGTGGCATTCGACTGTGTCATAATCTCGTGCAGCTTTAACACCACAGGAGTGACCTGTTTTCGTAATCACCGTGTTAATTAGTTGCTGTCGGATGAGTCGGAGAGTCATTAGAGCTCCGGGCTGCAGAAAAAAGAAGAGAAATGTGTGTCAGTTTGTAAGAAATCTACTTTTAATGAGCTCTGTGTTTCCCTCTCTGTATCTGTGGCAGGCTGCCTGTTGGAGCTGGACACTAGTAACTCTAACACAGTGGTTCAGACAAACACTAGTTCAGATCTTTGGGGAGACTTCTCCGCTCCTGCAAGGTAGACCGCTCACTTCTTGAATTATACACTATGTGGCCAAATGTATGTGGACAGACTGCGGGGATTTGTTCCCATTCAACCACAGGAGCATCAGTGAGTGTCGGGAGTTCAGGTCTGGATCCAGTTCATCACAACGGTGCTGGATGGAGGTTGAAGTTCTTTCAAACCAAACGAAGAGAGAAATTTAAAATACAATTAAAGGTGCAGTGTGTAACATTCATAGGAGGAGCTATCGGCAGAAAAAAAGAGATTTAGCCGTTTTTTAATCTATTTATTTACCTCGCAACTGACATTACTAGATGCCACAGAATCCTACACACTGGTCCTTTAAATAATTTAAATGAAAATAAATGGGTAAATTACTGTAACAGACAAAATAGAGCAATCATATTAATAATAAAGGGAAACAAATGGGGGGTGTCCACATACTTTTGACCATATAATGTAAATGTACTGTGTTTTTTTTTTCAACATTTTGTGCAAACTTTACAATATAAATAAGAGTTATGTACATCTGAGCATTAACACTCTCCTGTTACAACTTCTACAAACAGCTTGGGAAGAAATTTAAGTGAATTAAAGTATGTTATTGTAAATGTGGAGTAAGAGAGGTGACAACAATGCAAAACACTGGAATTATCCTTTAATAACTGACAGTTTCATCATCATAGTTCATAGAAAAGAAGTCACATCAGTGTTTGTGTTTTCAGCTCCGTTCCCTCGTCGTCACGACCACAGGACACCGGAAACTGGATCCAGTTTTGAGCCGTCGGCCGCTCACGTCGCTTGTGATCTCCATCTCACCTGCATCTGTGTCTGTAGCTTCCTGTGCATCACACTGAGATTAACCCTCACCCACTGATCCCAAAGCAGACACATGAAACACCACGGAGCTGTAGAAACAACTCATGGCATCGATTTCATTCAGAAAGAATCATAGTTCTTTGAGATATTCTCGACAGGAAATGAAGCATTAGTGCGTTAAAGCCATCACACGATATGAGCCATTTCCAATAATATTTAAGGGCTATGTGTTAGGAGAGATCCTCTTTTATGTGTCTGCATCGCCTCCCCAGTAGATGGCTCTCTGAACTGAGCTTGATCTTTGATCTGGCATGGTTTAGTCTCTGCAACAGCTCCCCCTGCAGGCACTGCAGAGTACTACATCTCAAGGAAAGGCACCGGTGCTTTCTGTAACCTGCTGTGAATAATGTGCTAAAGAGCTGCATGAACTGTAAGACAACAATCAAAGAAGACAAAATTCATGTTCTTTATTGTTTTAGAATTGGCACTTGAATCTCATTTTTGCCAATCAGCCTCATTATTTCTTTCTGAGTGATTTAGAAATGACAGCAGCGGCCTGTCTAACTTGTTTTAAATATAAGTCCTAAAGGAAGAACAGTTTATGACACATGACACTCTTTTACCTCATTTGCAAGACTTTTTCACTAAAAACTGAGACTGAACAGGGGATTAAATGACCCGTTCGTTCCCGCCCTCACACTGTGAATTGTGGAGTAGTACAGCCTCGTCCACGTCTCAAGATATCTGTATTTAAAACAACTGCTGTAGGTCTAAAGTGTGGTTTGATTACATAATGATAATGTAAGTGGATATAAGATGCAGCTCAAAATGCTTTACGGGATATGAAAACTAAATGGTCCAGATTTCAAATCTCCGAATGCAGATGAAATTATCTTTATTGTGCCATCAAAATGATTCATTGTAAGTATTTAGTGTGTTTATAGAATCACTGAGCTCCCTGAACGTGGGATGAGATACTGTAGGTAAAATGTTACGTTCATAGAAATATACGGGGCACATTAACATTCCTCTCTGGCGTATTAAATATATAAATTTATGTTTACATATTCGTGTTTACTGGCTTATTTCCTTTTAAGTGTGAAATCAGCAGCCAAATCCAGACCTATGTATTCCTTACTGTCAACTATTGACATTTTACACACCTTTACCACGTCTTCTTAGTAAGATAAGAGTTAAATACACCGTATTGTGCAGGAGTTTGCTGATGGGTGTTGGCAGTAAATTCAAACTACAGGTCTTCTTCACCCCAATTAATGTTTCAACCTCTTGTAAAAACAGCATCTCACCCCAGTTAACTTTCCCATTTCTGAAATCCAATCCTAAATTGATTAAATAAAGTAAACCAGAGCAGGAATGTAGGGTAACAGAAGCCCTGAAAACCAGTTGGGGGGGGGGAGCAGTGGGGAGGTCTAATGTGGGCACGGTTGGCAAGCAAATCTCAGCTTCACTTTTTGCATTAAATACACTGTAAACTATTAACTGTCCACCAGATTCACAGTTGGATATTAAGACTACTGCTGCATCCCCTGCACCTCCAGAAGAGAACAAACAGACTGAGAGACTCATTCTCAGGAGTGTGATTGCTACAGACGTGCATGTAATCAGTTTACCTGCTTTTTTACATGTTTGTGAAACAACCATGAGGCTTTTTGATAGGCAGAATGTTTAGGGAGCTGTAGTTTACCTGCAAAAGCAGCCCTGTCGTGACCTTCGGTATGAAATACAGAACGTTTAATGGAAATAAGAATAGATCTTGATAAACACTACAGGAATTTACCAAGTATATACTCTATATATACAGTATAACGGCAAAAGCAGGTTTAGACAATCTGAGGAAAATATTTGGATCTTAAAGGAGTAGTTTCGACATTTCGAGAAATGCGCTTATTCGCTTTCTTGCTGAGAGTTATACAAAAAGATCGATTGTATCTTAGCTTAACATAAAAACAGCTAGCCTGGCTCTGTCCAAAGGGAACGAAATGTGCCTACCAACACTCCTAAATATCACTAATTAACATGCTATATCTTGTTCTTTAGATTTCCCAAAATGTCAAACTGCTACTTTAATTTATTTTACTAATGAGTGATATTCTACTTAAAGGAATGAACCTACAGGTTTCCCCTATGTGGCTTATTTCAGACTGTGAAATGAAATCACAAATGCTCTTTTACTGAACCCATGTATACTGTCGGAGGTGGGAAAAACAATATGATTGTCTAACTTCATCAGATGAATGTCTTAATGGCAGCAAAGGATATGTTCATTTATGTGCTGAAAAGGCTTTTAAAGGGTTTGTGAAGTTTAATGATGTTTACAAGATTTTGACATATGAGTTGTCATTAAGATTTGACTGTGAATTAATTTTATTTGCATAGATTTTTACGGTTTGCTGTGATCAAATCACACAAACTATTTGATTGGCATTAAGATACAGGGCTGATTGATATGATATGTTAATATGTGTGTTGTGTTTACATTTGCTCGCATTGCTAGCTAAACTATAAAAATGTCTCCCATTTCTCACTCATTCCACTCTGGCTGTAAAGTCACTGGACTAACACTTTTGATTTATGACCAATTTAACGAGAAAGAGGCAATAAATCCTTTCAAAGGACGTGTGATGTCTTGTTCTTATTTTAAACGCTTAGAGCACTTACACACACAGTATCACTAATAGCTGCAAAAACTACAAAGTTATGTAATAAATCACTCAAACTGTTTAAAGCGGAATAGTTTCTCTTTTGTTAGATTTTAATGAATCCCTCCAGGAAGTTGTGATTGCAACAATGAACAAATCAACCAGTCCCTGTGAATTCTGCAATTCCTTCGCAATTTGGTCCAACCACCACAACTTTTCTGCAAATTTGACGAATGATTGTAGTTTCCCGCCCAAAATTCATACGTCACCAAACTCCCTTCCTCATTTAGAGTTGTAAAGATCCAGACCTGTCTCACATTTACCCTCCAAACTCTGCGATTTTATTCTCACTGGATCTGGTTGCCTTCAATTTTTAATGAATCATACAAAATAAATCTCAACAATGTTTACAATTGTCCCTACTCCTTCAATTTCATTGTAAAAAAATGCCTAAAAGCACAGAAAAGCTGTTGTGAAATCAGGTATTTTAGGCCGCACCAATCCCTTAAAAAAGCCTGTGAATTCCTGGAAGGACTGAGGTTGGTGCCAAAAGTGCGGCCAACCATTTACATTTCCTGATCCCTGAATCATTGCATCATTGCACACCTCCTACACTAAGCATAAATATTATAAAAAGAAGCTCTTGATGGTATTTTGTTGTGGCTGCGGCACTCTTGACTTATGACACAACTGCGAGTCTTTCCGACGCACCCCAGCTGTATGTGGGCGGATTACCTCTCTGTTGTTATCTGAAGGTCAAGAGCGTGACGATAAGTCAGAAACATAACAGAGTGACATAACAGGCCACCGAAGAAGTGTCAGATGGTGGGTGATGATTTGACCTTCGACACGGAGCAGGAAGTCAGTGGTGACAGAGAGGCAGCTGGTTGTTGGTTTAATGTTTGGAGCTTTTTGAAGGTTTGAGACTAGTTCTACATAATAAAGTTTGGTTTATTACAACTTCTGATTTAATGCGATGAGAGAACTGCAATATGTCTACAGCAAAGTCCCATCAGACTTCTCTTGATGTTATTATTACCATTAGGACTGATGGCTAAAACTATGGAAACAAGATCCAAGTGGTAATAAACTCTTGAAATTCTCATGAACAGTTTTTAAAAGTAATAAAACAATTGTTGACTTTTCAATGTTATGTTACTTTTTTCAGAGGGAAATACTAAAATTTTATTACATTTTGTTCCACATAAACTGTATTTGGCACCTATTAAGCTCAAACATGTGCTCAGTTTGTAATGATCATTTTATTCTAAGGTCCAGTGTGTAAGATTTAGGAGGATCTATTGGCAATAATGGAATATAACATTCATAGGTATGTTTTCATTAGTGTATAATCACCTGAAAATAAATAATAATATTAATAATCATTAGGTTTTTGTCCAGAACAGACAAACCAAACACTGCCTCTATTTAGGGTATTTTCCATATTTTGCGTAGCTGTTTTCAAATGGTTGCAATCTGCAAGTTCACTGCTAGATGCCACTAAATCCTACACACTGGTCTTTTAAATACAATTTAAATGTAATTTTGTGTGCATATTGCTACTTTTATATAAATAAATGATTTGAATCCTTCCTCCACCACTGTCACTGACACTTGCAGGGCAGAGAGATCCCTCCATTGCACCGTCTGTAAGCAGCTAGTTAGGTCAGAAACAGACAGTCACAGTAGAAGTGAGAAATATTGCGTAAGATCAGGACATGACCTCATTGAGCAGTAGCTTTTAGCTCTGCTGACAGACAGAAAAAGAGAGCGTGAGACAGCTGTACGGAGAGACTGAGGGCGAGAAGAGGAAACCAGTGGCAGGTTCAGATCTCGCTGGCCTCACCGGTGCTTCATCAGGAACACGATTCATCTTCCTCTGATCGTGTTGTCATCGACTCTGAGGCCATTTGAACCTTTTGCTATTCGTCTTAACTAAGAGTGACAGCTCTGAAACTAACTGATCACATGCTCAGATAGTGTGTGTGTGAATGTGCTGTATGTGAACTCTGTATTGCTGCGTTGATAATTCACACTCCTCTTTTGATCTGGGTCACCTCCTGTTCTGTAACCCACACTGAGGAGCACATCTCTCCCGAACACCATCACATGTGTCATTTTGATGGATTCATTCGGATCTGTGTTGCAGCCAAACACAAATTAGTCTTCAGAGAAATTCAAGATTTAATACACCTGATATCCCTGCGTGCTCTCTGCAGATTCTGTTCCCCTTCCCAGAAAACTTTCCTATCTATCATTGGGGGGATTGATGAGACTTAAAGGTTCTACATGTAACTTAAATACAAACTGTACAATAGTCCCATCATTAAAAACCCATGTTTTTCATTAAAAAGTTGGAGTTTATAAAGGTTAAACTTTTTTCAACCACAGAAACCATTGCGAGGGACAACATTACATTAGGACATTGTTTATGTACAAAATGTTGTGCCAATCCATCTGATGGATGTTGAGATATCGTCCTGGTTAAGTGAAAGGTTTGACTTGCTGGTGGATGAAAACACTACACACCAACACTAAACTAGGAAACTATCATCTTCTCTACACTGACAGCTGCAAAATTTAGGATTGTGGCTTTATCACACAGTCTATCTGTCTGACCGCACTGGTTGGGGTCGGGCAGACAGACCGGACTAGATGGCCAACAAATGTTTAAAGGGACTTAGGTCACTAAGTCTAATCTTAGCTTAGCACTTTCAAAGCTACATAGCACTTCATAAAATAAATAGACAAGTAACTTTTCATTTGGCTGGAGGTTGTGATGAGAAGAACGCAGAGCGGGTGCCCAGAGATGGTGTCGCTGTCAGAAAAACGACATGTACCCATTACTGGAGATCTGTTGGCCTCCTTCGGATCCAAATGAGGTACCAGAATGCGTTCACGTGCTGCTCTGAAGCTACGACACCAGCAGAACTCCAAGTTCCTTTCAAGTAGGGTGCTAAACAGGACTGCAATGATGTGCTTTTTCACCACACTAATGGCACTGTTGGTCCACTGTGGTCCAGATATAAGAAGAAGAATAAAGCCTGACCAGCTCTAGAAGATCGACCCGTTGCATCGCGGTGCTTTTTATCTGCGCTACGGGCGCCGCCTTAATAACACTGAACCCTGGGAATTCGCCCTGTGTACCCAATAAAACTGTAGTCTGTCACACATATGATCTTGACCTCTTAATAAAATCATCTGCCAGGACAGGAAACAATCTTTAAACTTTGCAGCTTCGTAGCATTTCGCAACGTCTGCATTTACACTCAAATATTGTCTTTCACTATTTATTACCCCGTTAAAATGATAGAAATTTATGATCCGTCCATTAACTTCTAGTCTGTCTTTTCTCACTTTTCTCATGAACAAACACACACACACAGTCACACTCACTGCTACACAACCCTGGCGTACTTAAAACACATAGCGTTAATGCAACATATCGGGTGAAATGTCAGGAGAGGAGTTTGGATCAGAATAGTTCACGAGCCACCGGCCAGTGTCCCCCCTCCAACCCGCTTCCCAAGTGTAATCAAACTGTCTCTCTTTAACAAGCTTGCTAATTCATGAGTTTTGGCTGAGGATGGTTTGTGAAATAGCTTGTTCCTCCTCACAGATGATCTCTTTATCTCAACTCTGCCACTTTAATAACATCAGTAAGTTCTCGTCTGCTCAAACCAGCAGCGATACACTGTCTGACACTGAATGCTAGTGTGATTTAGGTGCTGCTGGAATATGCAAGCTGACAGAGAGTTCAACGGTCAAAGGTTAGAGTCGCATATGATCACTCCTTGCTTTGAAGTTTTCAGTGAAACCTAAACCAGGATTTACTGATATTTGCTTTAGATAGCTAAAGCTTTCTGTATTCTGTATATATTATCTGTAAAGCCTTAGCTCTCCTTTGTGTGTTTTTGGTACTTTTGGCCTGTAGAGAGCCGTAGTCATGACGTCACGTCTGTGCTACTCACAACCCCCTGACTCACCCATACAGACATTTCATCAACATTGAATCTTTTTTATGGAAACCTAAACATATGTTACTATTCACCCCTTTGTTGTTCCATAGAAAGCCTCAGCAATGTGGCTATGTGTGTTAACAAAGAAGTGGCGGAAGTGGCAAGTACATTTGCCAAACCATCCAGTTAGTCTTCATCGTTGAGGTCAAATAATAATGTTTTAAAACACTTCTGATAAACCATAAATCTCTGCCTGTTGTAACCACTGGGGGGAAAACACCAAGCACACCCTCCTCGCCAATTGTCACATACCAGTGGGTGTTTTCCCTGATGAGCTGCACAATGAGGTGGCGTAGACGACACACTGAGGACTTACTTGGAAAGAAAACGCAAAAGCTGATTTGATTTATCAAAATTGATTTCAGCATTATGATGCACAGCTTTTCTATGGAACCATCTGGACTGGAAGTGCAGATAATAACATATTTCTTAGAAAGGATGTTGAGTGGGCGCCTGGTTAGCTCAGTGGGTAGAGCTCCTTGCTGCAGCGGCCCAGGGTGGTTTGAATCTGACCTGCGGCCCTTTGCTGCGTGTCATCCCCTCTCTCTGCCCCCCTTTCCTGTCTGTCTCCAGATGTCCTATCAAATAAAGGCATAAAAGCCGAAAAAAAAAGAAAGGATGTTGAGTTATTTACGTTATTACAATTATCAGAGGTATTTCTATGGTTTCTGAACAGAACCTAGGAATTTCTTGTTTCACTTTGGCAGTACTTTAACAGTTCGGAGGAAAATGAACAGGAAATAAAGACCATTGGTGTTAAAAAATGTTTCTGTAATGATTCAGTTCCACATTTCTATTTTTAAGGCGATCTGGGTGTGAGGGTAGTCGGCACATCCTTACATAGGCTGAATAGATGTAATGTCCTGCAGCGATTTTTTGTTGTTGTTTTCACCTCAGCTTATTTACGACTCCTGTGTTTTTTATTAGACTGGGCAGCGGTTCAGCATTCTGCGGTCTGTCACTGCTCCTCTCTCCCTCTGACCTCACCGTCCTCTCGCCCTGTGAATGCTGCCGCCTCTCACTTTTCCACAGAAGTGTTAAAGATCAAATTGTACAGTAGCCGCCCCCCCGCCACTGCTGCAGCATGGGAAACGGAGACCAGAAGTATGACTGCGAATAAACAAACCTGCATAAACAAACTAGCTAGCATGCAGCTAAACAAGGAGAGCGTTTCAAAGAGATAGCAAAGTGGCAAACTTGAATGACTCAAAAGACTGTCAGACAATAAATTATACTGAGGGTTTTTGTTCATTAGCATTTATAACCTGTGGAGTTTAGCGAGCTGACGAACATGCTGACACCTAGATGCAGATTATGACCTGGTTTAAAGTTTTGCAGAATTCTTCCGCGTGCAAAGCCAAACGCTGAACATGGCTCAAATTCAGCTGCAATGCTAAATCACCTACTACTGTTATTATGGGTGAATAAAATCTCTGCTGTAACATGGGCAGCATCCCCCGCAATGCAGCCCCCAACTGCCTTTAAATGCTACTGTTGGTCTGAATGCGGGTTTATATGATCAGTGAAAATATTTCTTTTAAAGAGCAATGTGGCTCAATGCTTCAACCATCCTCCGCAGTTGGTACCCAGCTGATTGTACCGGCATTAGAAACAGTGTGTTCAGTGTGTGACTTGGCTGGACTTTGAGGCTGAGGGGTTGGAGCTGTGGCCCTGCGACACATACATGGTGCAGAAAGGTTGTAGTGTCAAATTTACGGCCGCGGGTCTATTTTTGAAAACATCTGGGGAAGCTGTCCAGATGGTCCTCATGTGTGTGTCTGTGTGTGCTTGTTAGCGTGTGCGTGTGATCCATTTGCATTGGCGTATAATCTTACGAGGACATTATTCAGATGTCAGCGTGCCAGGCCATGTTTTCTTAAGGTCAGCATATTTAAAATCAGTTTCAAAATACATTTATTTACAGCCGCTGGCAGATTTTTGTGTTTATGATGTGAAGTAAATTGAATGGATGATTCACTGTGCTATCAGACCATTTTAAGCTGTTCAAACAAAAGAGCCTTTTACAAAAACTGGTTTATTGAATTAGAATTATTATTAAGTATTTTACATTGTACACTTGTATTGTGTTACTAACACTCGAAAGGCATTGCAGTATATTGTCATATTGAGTTTAATACATTAAAAGTTTAATACAAATAATAGTGTATATTTATTATAAAAATAAGAGAACCTGTAATTCTGTAATTATGTACAAAGTGCTAAAGCAGTAGAAAGCGTAAGTGCTAACATGCTAAAATATAAATAAAAAGCTAAAAGTTCCTATCTGTCAACTAGGTTTACAGTGCTACGTACACAAGTGCAACTAAAATAAAGTATATATAAATATATAAAATAAACTAGCAGCATATAAGGATCTACTTCCATAAAGTGCCTCAGAATAGGCTGATATTTACTTGATATTTTCGCCTTTTGAAACACTTTTAACTCTTTGAAGCCAGGTAGGAAAAATGAGTGTTGTGGTTTTTGCACTGTACCTCTCAGACTGTTAGCAGACGTGTTTATGGCTGTAAAAACTGGGCGCTACCGCCGTCTATATAAAGTTCAAGGCTACTATGATGTGTAGACCCATATAGATGCAGTGTGCTAAAGAGGGTATCTTTTACAAGGGCAGATAGCATTACAACACCACTAAACAACTGCAGTTATTAACATTTTTCAAGTCACTTTCCATAAGATACAGCTAGTTATATAGTAAATATTTTTTTAAATAATTAAAAAGACATTGTTAAAATAATGAAGTGACTTCCTTGAACAAATGAGACTGTGGTGGAAACAGTTAAAACCAAATCTCCTATAAACCATCTTGTTTTCATTTAGCAAAAGGGGATTTCTTTTCCCTCCTGTTTGAAGAGCATGAACATGTGGGAAATGGTTTTTCCATCAGTCTCCCACCCCTTCACACCCTCTGCCATCAGCCGCTCTCAAACCCTCAGCTACACTTCAGGATCAGTGTCCTCTCACAGTGTAAAATGTAATGTCGAGGCTCACAGTCATTTTAGTTTTGGACTTATTTGTTGTAATTATGAAAGATTATATGATTTTTTCCCCCCAAATCTTTGTATTTGTACTTGTTTTTTTGTTGTTGATTAATCTATCACTTTGTTGATTCATTTAACGTTTGACTCCCAGTCCAAATTCCAAAGATATTCCATTCACAGTTATAAAACAAAAAAGGAGCAAATTCTCACATTTGAGAAGCTTGAACCAGAGAATGTTTATGTGTTTATCTACTGTAGTCTTTACAGTGTTTGTAGTTTATCACCACCATGGCTTCTTGAGGCACAATAAAATATGTCTGCTAAAGAAACTAAAAGCAAAATTAGTCAGGTTTAATAAATTAAACCTAAACATCACCTATATACTGATCAGTTCATAAGTCTACTTATCGCTCTCCTCTCCCCTCCATCTCTTTCATGTTCCTGATCGCTCCTTTCCCTCTGCTCTTCTTCCTCTCCGCCTCCAGCCGCACCCTCTCCTTCTCCATCACCCAGTCCCCTCCGAGGTAACTCAGCCCGTCCTCAGGTCGTCCCCGAAGCCGGGGCCTCGGGTCGAGGAGCGACTGAAAGAAGGAACAGGCCAGCGGGGTGAAACATGCAAACTGGGGGGCTATGGGAGGGCGGTCTTTCTTTCCAAGTTCTGCTCCAATTAAACCAATGACATCCTGTGTGCTCTCGCCCTGCGGCTCTGCCCACACGTCCAGTTCGTCATCAGGGCCTTTTGCCCTGTCAAACCACTCCTGGTATTTCAGGTATGAGTGGCAGTCGCTGGCTGTTTCGGCCCAGGGATGACTGCCAGTGAGCATAGCATAGGTCAGTATCCCCAGTGCCCAGCTGTCTGTGCTGGGCTCCACAGACACCCAAACTCTTGACTCCTTTTTCTTCTCCTCATTCTCCTGAGCGCCGTCATTCATGCTTTTCCAGCTGTCCTCATTTCCGCGTGCGATCTCAGCCTCGGGGGTGCAGTAGGGAGAGCTGTACCAAACCTCTGGGACCCTGGTGCCTCTGGCCTTCACCTGGTGTAGAAGGTTCATTTATTTGTCACTTACAACAAAGAAACATGTAAAAATACAGTAAATATATCCAAGAAATACATCCATCCACCATGAGCTCCTCCCTATGTGTGTTGCTCTATAATATCTGATCTCCTCCTTGGCTCCTGTCATGATTCTAGCTATGGTCACTTCAATGTAAACAGGAACGGACTTATGCAGTAGTTCTTCTTGGAAGACATAATCTAAATGTTGTTATTTTTAGAATAAGTCTCTCATCATTTGCTATGTGTTATACTGACCATGCCAAAGTCTCCTAGTTTGACCCAGCGGCAGGCGGAGTCACACAGGAAGACATTCTCTGGTTTTAGGTCTCTGTGGACGAAACCAAGAGAGTGCAGGTGGGACAGAGCGCCACACAGCTGGGACACCACCCGCTGACAGCTGTCCTCCTCCATCCCGACCTGGGATGATGGAAGGAGAAGATCACATCATTTCTATTGCTTACTCTTTGTGTTAAACTGACTGCAAACCTTCATAGCCATGACTATAAACTATTATTCAAGCTAGCAGGAGCAGAAACTCCAGATCCAAAAAATGTAATCTGTCAGTTATTTCTTAGTCTAATAAGAATCTCTCCTTTAGACCACACATCACTCACTTTTGCATTTCATCACACCGTAGAAATATGAACATAAAAACTATGATAAATACAGTGTTTGTTGTACTGTTCACTACCACTTAATAGCTCTGTTGTATACCTCAGGCAAGATGACATCGTAGAGATCGCCAAAGAGCCCCGCTTGCTGAGCGAAGACGTAGTGTGAAGGCGTGGAGTAGGCGATTCCCATGGCTCTGGTCAGGGACGGGTGGGTACAGAACGACAGAGAGAGGTTGTACTCCCTCAGGAACGAGAAAAGAGAGGTGGATTCACGAGGGAAGAACTTCAGAGCCATCGGGGTACCTGGGTTATACAAGGGAAATATGTTGATATAGGTCTATCTGTCGAAGCTATAACGAAGATACTGTAGTTTCTCTCCTCACCTCTCTTCCTGTGAACAGCCAGCATGACTTTGCCATACGAGCCTTCACCCAGAAGCTTTAGGACCTTGAAGTGCTCCGATGTGTCCAATGGTGTCAGGGACTGAGCCGTCAGATGGCACATCTCGTCCAGAAGCTTCGTGGCAGCCTGGACACACACACACACACAGAACAAAAAGGTTACATTTTTGTGGAGCAGATGTTAGATTACTGGAAAACCTGTAAAAGTGAATTAGACTCAGAAACTTTTTGGACCACAGCGGGTGCTGCTGCTCCAGGAGGAGAACCAGATAGAAGCCATTCTGGCACAGCTAGGATTTAAGGCTGCTCCTGGATAATGTCCGGTCTGGATTAAATGGGACTCAGGCTGGCCAAACAACGTGATGCTTGCTGTTTGTATATTGAAGGGACTGCACAAGTTAACTTCGTTATACAACCTTGTGTTGCATAATGATAAATACATTTCCATGATAATTTACAACTTTGCAGACTGCAGTTGTAGAACGCTGCCCACACTATTTCACGTTTTCAGTCTGACTGCACCACACAGCGTTTATGGCACTGACAACACCAGGACCCCCGCACTATAACTGCTAAATGAGAGGCAGCATTAATGTTATTAGTCACACGTGGATTTCCTACTATGACAAAAGACTTCTGACAACAATGTGATGGTTTAATCATGCAAAAAGAAAAAAAAAGCTGCATTACAGTGGTTTAAATCAGTCATGGATTGATTGGTAAAGAAGAGGACCAGCAGACTTTGGTGCACTGGTGCAAATAGACATTTTGACTCAACTAACAACACCAATGCTGTCTCCAGAGGACGAATAAACACAAAATTTGAGGAGCAGTCGTAGTTTTAGTGCCTCTTCCTTGCAGCTCTTTGGAATGTAACACAACTGTTGCCGTGATGATTGTTGTCATGGAGATGCTTGCAGCACTGATCCTCGGGTATAAACATGTCTGTTAATAGCCTCATGAAATCCCTTCGACCCACACACACACACACACACACACTGATCTTTGTTTTGTCTGGTGGAACGCTGATGTTTCCACCACAGCTGGCACCCTTGGGCCCGGGCTGGGATTTGGTGTCACCGTAGATATGAGGCAGCTCATTACAGCTCATTAGAGAATAACTCAGAGCTGCAAAGTTGCTGTACAGAGATACTGTGAATTCCTGCTGAGGCTTCATTCACACCAACAAACACAAGGACTCAAAACATTCTGGACGGATTTCATGTACGAGTTGTAAGTCGTAAGAGAGAAAAACATACGGGGGTGTTTTCGATGCAGTGAGTGAAAAAATGGAAGTACGGTCAGAGATTTTAGTTAATCTGCATCTAACGTGTTTATTTAGAAAGATGCAATATAAAAAAATATTCAAATTCCTAGTTTATGACATTATTTTGCATAATACAGCAGTGTTATGCCACCAGCACTATGTGTGGATACATTATTAGTGTGGGTGGTCTCAGGGGAAACTGAACTCTGACCCTCTGAGTGTTTGTGCCTCGCTCTTAATTACTGAGCTATTCAGGTCTGTGTGAGACAGACACTTAAAGGAACAAACAAATAGAGGCAGCGTATCACCAGAGTAACTGCTAACTGCTGCTAACTGCAGCGGCCTTTCGCTAGTTAGCTCAGTTACTCTGAGCTCTGCCACACACAATTATGAATCCTGCTATGAGGAAGGGTACGATAAAGGGTTGGACCCCGGGATGCCAGGAGCCAAACCCCGGCAAGAAAACCACCTCAGTGTTTTTTTTATGCTTTAAACTGGAATTCTTACATATTGCACCAGATCAAATAAAAACTGTATTTCTTGTGGATTAATTTCATTATAGTTTTTAGCATGACAGTAACTATTTGTTTATGGTTCTTGATGCAAGATTTAAATGTTTGTTTAGTAATGAATCATGAAAATGAATCAAAATGAGTCATATTCAGAAAGTAAGATTTTATGACTTGAAAAAAACAACATATATGTCCTTTGTTGTATCTCCAAAAAGTCAAGTCATGAGCTAATACTTAAAATACCCTCAAAATTATTCAATTTGGAAATACATCTTTTTTTTGCTGCTATTCGTTAATAAGTCAGCTGGGAGACAGGCATTAAAAGCGTGGATCACAGTCCCACAGCAAGCCTGACAATATCACCCTCTATACGATCGCTCAGCGCTGGTATCGGGTCCCTTTAGATATCAAGTGAGGTGACAACACCGTCCCCTGAAGCCGCACAGAAAAACTCCAGCAGCTTCCTCTGGTGGGAATGCAACGGCTGACATTTGCATAAAGACACCAACACCACCACACACACACACACACACACACCACACAACACATCAGGTTTACGACCATACCGATGTGTGTGTGTGTGTGGGTCTGAGATCAACTCGCTCCACTCGTCGGCACCCCTCCTCTACCTCGATGGAATGGATCTTCTGTGCACCACTATCCCGCACTCCCCAACTCACAACCAACAGACACACCAGTGTGTGAAGACAAGAATGTTCTGTCTTATGTGTCAATGGTGGTAGTCGGTGTTCGCTGCTGGTCGGATCAGTCATTGACACCTGCGAGGTATTGGGGACATAAACACGTCTGTCAGACTGCACCCATCCAGGACCGCCTCCTTTAAAGCATGTAGACGACACAAACATGTCTAGTTTTCATGCATCTATGTTGAGTGAAACCAACACTGAAAACACTGTCAATAATTCTTACATTTATATCGAATATTTAAATATATATACTCGATATAGCTAAATCCCATGTTCAAGTTAATATTTGAGAAGAACTGACGTAGATAAATGATATTTTAAAACAACTTCCAGTTCATACATAATGGGGTGTAACCGTGGTATAGACATTGTAAAGGGCCAAATGTGATATTTTTTAAGTGGATTTCCCACAATTCTGTGATCTTGATAGGAACTAACTGACCTTTAAATGCACCTACCGAATAGAGATTATCAATTTTCCAATAGCAACAAAAGTGAGTTATGGACTGAAATGATAATGATCATGAGAGCAACAATTGTTGTAGAGTGTAATGAAATAACAAAATACATGAGATACATATACAGTTTTCTATAATTACATAATATTAGATTTTTATGTCATTTGTCTTAAGATTATTCTTCAAGAAATATATTTATCCCTCCAAAATCAGCTTCAAAATGCACCTTAAGTGAAGTCCTATTGCATCATTACATTAATTATGAATCCTTTAAAATGTATAAATACACAAATAAATACAAATAAATAAATAAATACACTTTAAATATGCAAATCATAGTCCACATATTCTGATACTTAACTGTTATTTAAAGGTTCAGTTCACTGAAATTACAAATATATGTTTTTTTCTCATTTACCTTTTATACCATTTATATGTCTCTATATATCTCTCCATGCAGATAGTTTTGTTTTTATTTGTCCACAGTATAAAATATCTGTTTTTCTGCTTCCAGCAACATCTCAATCACTTTGTTACTCCATAGATCACAATGTGAACAGTATTCATAAGACTCAGATTCACTAGA
>NW_023340268.1:2765328-2779822 GCF_004916995.1 Morone saxatilis
ACGAGGTTCTCAGTGCTGTGAGCACCACAAATCAAACTGCCTTCACCTCCAGTGTATTCGGGTGAAGACAGCAGATATCTCAGAACTATCTCAGACAAATATCACAGAAACCGGTATATATGAGAAAATAACAATCACAAATTGAGTGAACTGACCCTATATGAACCTTCCTCATGTTGGTTTACGAGGGAATCCCCAGGTTTGACTTACTGTCATTTTGCAGCTGTGGTTCAGTTCAGCGACGTAGATCTTCAGAGAGGAATCTGTCCAATCTAAATGTCCGTCCTGCTCTTCATTTAGCAGGTGCACCTGTAAGGAAATCCTCCTCAGACCTTCATCAGCTGAATCTTTTGTACCGCTACGGCACAGAACCCCACAGGAGTCTCAGTCTGCTGCAGGGAGAGTTTGCTTGTAGTTCACAGTCAGCGGAGAAACTCTCCGAGCTGTCTGACGAGCTCGTTGGAGGATTTCATGTCTGCTGCTGCTGCAACTTTTATTCCAAAGTGATCTGTCCTCACCTCCACTCCTCCCCCTGTCCTCCCTCTGGATCCTGAACAGTGTCATGTATGTGTGTATGTGTGTGTGTGTGTGTGTGTGTGTCAGTGAGAGAAAGTGTGTGTTCTTCCTGCTTTCCATCCCTCATTTGTACATATATTCCTTCCTTCCTGCTTTACCTCTGTATGCTCTGTAGAAGGAGAAAGAGCGAGTGTGTTGTTTATCTGCATGTTTGTGTGAGTGTGTGTGTGTGTGTGTGTGTGTGCACGCTCTTCTATCTTTTTGAAGACCGGTTTGAGTTTCAGATCATGAGTTTGAAGACATTTTTAGGTTAAGGGTTGAGGTTGTTATTATCATGTCATTAATGTCTTCACCAGTTAAATAGAGATAAAATGTGTGTGTGTTTGTGTGTGTGTGTGTGTGTGTTTGCATGGACTCTACAGTACTGTGTCCAAAAGAAATAAGTGGGACTGACTAGTGTGGTGATCTGTTCAGTGACTTGATAACAGTCAGTTCATGCAGTATTCAGTCCAGGCATGTGCTGCTATTAAACTTTAAGGGTAAGTTGATCTTTTCCAGAATTATATGACAATTTGATAAAAATTTGATAAAGATAAAGGTCTTTAAACAGCATTAAATCCTGTAAACAACAAAGTGCAAACTAAGTTTAAAAGCAGCTTACGCCATAGGCTGATGCCAAAATAATGATATTTTAAGGGGACTTTAAGGGTTTTTTGCTGTGACGTAAGACAGTCTTTCCCAAAGGTTTTCCCTCTAGAACGACAATATACTCAATAAATCTGTTTTTTGATTAGAAAACACTACGATTAAGCTTTAGTTTAGATTGAGGGTTAAAATAAGTGCTTTGTTAAGATTACGGAAACATTGTGGTTTGGGTCAACATGACCAACCTATTTTGTTAAGTTTAGGAGCACTTCGATCATCATGGTCACAATAATAAGAAGTTAGTAAAGGTTGTGGTTGACTGCCGGTTGGAAACAGGAAACAAACAGCGGTCACTCCTGTTAAAGTCCGATGTTTTGATCTTCGGGCTTCGTCACTTGAGCGTAAGCAGATGGCGTTTTTGGGCCGTAATTGCTGCAATGTCTGATTTTGAGGTTGCTTTTGGGAAAAAAGGTGGTTCTCGAGGTTAACTCTTTCATCAGTAGAATAATGCACAAACCCGACCTGCATTTTGACTCTGGTAGCAGGAGGACAAAAAAATTATTAGTCTCTTATTTGGTAATGACACACATTTAAACTAAAAGCGTAGTAACTATTACTATATTAATAATTTAAGTTATTGTCTCATCAAAGCATGAACAAACATGTGTGTGTTGTTCCGGTGTTGTTCCCTGTTATGACATCCAGACAATATTTAGCTCTTCATCTGTCAGTCAGCAAATTATCACCTGTCACTCTCCGCATACAAAATATGTCTTTCTTTATTTCTTTCTCCCTCCCTCTATTTCAAGCCAAAGCACTTTCCTCTAAAACCCAGGACCCCCTGGGGGGTTGTAGCGCTCAGCTGCTACCAGTGACCACAATCCACACGTACAACTGCAGGATCACTCAGACGTTCCCTTGAGGCCGGCGTTGGTTACGGGGTAAGCCTGTCTGTGTGTGAGATCATCTGTCTGTGGCCACATATCAACACGCTGACATTATGCAAGTCACTGTGTGTAACTTGAGGTCACTCATACAGTTCACAGCTGAACAGCAGGGGTCTGTACATTCCCATGTGTGTCACCCAGCCTTGTGTGGACGCTTTTAACTTCAGAGCTTTATGTGTGTTTGCATTTCAGCAGCAGATGTGGAGTTTTATTAACAGTGGGACATTTGTTAGAGTCAGAGCTGCTGTGCAGGAACAGTTAGTCAGTAGTTGAACTGTTTCAACATCAGTATAAAAAAACACCAAAAGCAACAGAAGTGTTGGTAACACATTATTTTACAGCTCTGTTATTAATAATCTCCTGAAAGAACTACATAATAAACTAAACAGGTTAAATAGAGACAAAGTCAGCTGTGTTCGATTTTTAGGTTTTGGATTTAGTGTTGTGTAAATTATGTTCACCAGTCAGCAGTCAGATCTCTGTTTCAAGTGTAACATTTTATTTTGACTTCATGTAAAACATACAAAACATAAAAAATGTATAAATAGTACTGAAAAGGTCACTATGACAATACTTTATTATTAATTTTATTAAATAGTAAATAATAGATTACCCATAGAAAAAAGGTGAGATGCCTGCATCTCACACATACATACTATAAAAAGCTCATAAATAGCATCCTAAATAGATTAAAAAAAACAACAGTAGAAAAATATGAATTGTTCCACAACATTTGCTTGTCATTTAGCTCACTGAGTAGAATTAGCAGGCACTGTGAATGTAAACAGTCTCAACGGGAGTAAAGGTCACAGGTGGCAGTACCTTTGCTCAGTGCATTAGTACAGAACATTTTAAAAGGCTACATGTAAATACATATTTTCTTTAGCACATGCAATAAACTTACATTCTGTTTTACTGCCGAATATACCGCTGTGTTAATGTGACGGCCAACACAGCGTTCAAAACGTATGTAAACAGAGCGCCAAAATGCACACACAGTGCATCAAAAACTCAACATTATTACGTCAAATCAGTCTCAATCTGCATTAAATATGACACCTTTGTGTCAGATCAGACCCTGCATATCACCACATGTAAATGACACTAAGAGCCTACAGCTCATGCTAGCAGCTCTGAGAGGCTGTATTTAGGCACTGCGGCACTTTGAGCTATTGTAACATTTGCAAAGCACAAAAATCTGATGTGTCATTCATTTTGCAGACTAATTGGGATATCTGACCAGGTGGTGGCGCTAAATGTAAAGTCAGTGAACATGAATGTCTGTACTAAACTTCATAGCAATTCACCCAACAGTTCACTAACAAATCACCACAATCATAAAAGCTTGATATTCTAGGGACCTTGAATGTTTTATGTCTAACCATTCACTAGACACTGAAATATTTCACTGGATATGTAAAAACTTAATGGCTACTTAATGGCAATCCATCCAATAGCTTTTGAGATATTTCACTCTAGACCAAACTACCAACTGGCTTACATATTAGAAAAAAAACAACTCCTTGCTGGTTAAAAATCATACAACAGTGGTTTTGTTGGAAAACATTAGCAGTTGCTTATGTGCTGAAGGCGGACGCTCAATGTCTAGGGCAGCGGGATTGTCTCTGGAGTTGCCGTAACACTCTTGTTGACCAGTCACAGAAGACTTGTAACTGGTCAGAGATCTCGATGGAGAACTGGAGCACGTCAAAGGCTGTGGAGACGTCAGGGAGGGAGGGGGAAGGTGTCTGAGGAACCTCCTCACTGATCTGAAGACAGAAAGAATGGTTGTGGTTTCAGAGGTTTAGATGCAGCAGCTTGGAAGTAAAATCTGATTAATGTCCCTTTAACTGCACAATGGACTAATATACCTCAAGAGTTCAATTATATCAAACATATAATAAGAATCTACATTAATATTTTAACGTTTTAATGTTGTGGTTTAAAAATCAAATGTTACTTTTATTGACTGATTGTAACTATTAAAATGTAATGTATTAACCATTTTAATTTAAAATTTAAAATGTATTTTGGGGTGAAATTATCTTCCAAATAAGCCATGTTTCAAAAAACAAACCATACTGGGCTTCTCACCTGTTGAAGAGATGCATTAACGAGTTTGGATAGGTGCCGGAGGTGAGTGATGGTGCCCTCCGCTGACTGGGAGGGGAGACTGAAGTTTGCTTTGGCTGTTTTCAACCAGTCAACATGCAGCCTGAAGGACTGAATGTCCACATACAGCTGTGAGAGTGTCTTGTTCACCTGTGGGGACATTACAGACAACAGATAAGTTCTCCCCTGACATACGCAGCCTTTCTACAGTGAGAAAGCGAAATTAATTTCTTAATTCCAGCAGAAACGTTACCTTCAATGAGCTGAAATATCCAGCATCGTGTTGTATAAGAGGAAGACTGTCCAGCCTTTTTTCCACACCGTCAAAGGTTTGAAGTTCATCTGTTTGCTGGAAACATGGTGAGAAGTTGCTTTAATAAAAACAGAATTATATAATTGGGATTTTAAACACCTTAAGAGAAAAAAGGGAGACAAGGTTCCACCTTAAATCAATAATTCAGACTCTGAATATGGAGGAATAATCATGTCTAAAAAATCTCATATAGATAAAATAACATATTTAAATGCTCATATGCAAATATACTATATATGATGTTAAATAAGTTGGTTGATAAAAACATTTGTTTTGTATTTTCTTTCAGTTTAGTTGCTTCTTTGTTTCATTATCACATTTTTTTAAGTGAAAACTTTAAGTTTGTTGTACCATTGTTGCTCTGATATAATGACAGTGAAAGTTTAAAAAAAAAAAAGATCTGATAGATACTAATTATGGTACTTTTTTAACCCTGATGGGAAAATGTAAAGGTCCAGTGTGTAACATTTAGGAGGATCTACTGGCAGACATGCAATATAATATTCATAGGTCTGTTTTCATTCGTGTATAATAACCTAAATATAAGAATCCTTATGTTTCTGTTACCTTAGAATTAGTCTACAGATATATCAGGTTGCCTTCTACAGAGTCCGCCATGTTGAACCATGTTTCTATAGTAGCCCAGAATGGACAAACCAGACACTGGCTTCAGATGGGGGCATTTGCATTCACCGTGCCTTTTGCAGCCACCATAGCTCCTCCTTCACACTTACAATTAAACCACTAGATGCAACTAAATCCTACACACTGGACCTTTAAGCCCTTTGTTGACACATATACAGTGAAATCTTACCAGATCATGGAGTTTACTGTTTTCCCTCAGCTTCTCCACTTGATGGATCATTGGTCTAAACATGCCACAGATGGATGGATTGTTGGTGGGACGAGATGATGATCTGACAAACAGCTCAGCCAACAGCAGCAGGTGGAGAAGACAAGAGGCGGAGTCTGAAAAGACAAAAAGAGGTAAAAGACTTTGAGTGTTGAGTTTGTTGTCGTCTGAAGCTATTTGCATGTGTTTTCTTAAAGGACCAGTGTGTGGTAACCAGTCTGCAATACACATTATATCAAAGAGCATGACACAGCGGAAAAACATCCAGCAGGAGTTGCTCACTGCGTTTACAGCTGCACTCACAACTACACGGACAGTCCCATGACAGGTGGCTGCATTCACTTTGCAGCAAGAGAGTGAAGCAACTTTTCTCCCTCACAGCGACCCAGACCTGGTGTGTGTGAATCAGTAAGAAAACCACAAAGCTGCATGGAAACACAGTTTTATTTCCATCCCCAACACGCACATATCAAACAAGATTAAGGAGGCAGCTGTATTCTGCTTTTTTGAACGCTTTAGTCTGTAATTTAAAACCGTTTATCTGGCATTAATTTTAGGCACCTGCCCGGGTGGTGACTAGCGAGTTGCATGTGCAGAAACACTGAGCTCAAACCAAGACAACAGACTTGATAAGTATTAAGGAACAGGCTCATATTTGGCTCATTTACGCAGAATAAAATGTGTCGGATTTCAGCGTCAGATATAAGTTGCATCCTGCCATCCAGACATTAACAGTCATTAAAGGAATCTGATTAGAGTTCTGATTTGAGATCATAGATGTGAATGAAGGAGACGGAAATAGGTCAGACATTGATTTACAGCATTTAGCATATTCAGACGCTGAATGTGTGCGAGTGTGAGGGGAGGAAACTCTGCAGACTGATAATTTGTATTTCTGAGAAACGTATACCGGGAATAGGTCAGTTCAGAGGTGCAACGCAACTCTATCAGATCTTTTTTTTTTTTGTCTAAATATGACCTGGATACATATTTTTGTGTATTAACTTGTTTTAAAGCTGCATCAGTTCTTTGTTTTGGCCACACAATCATTTGGAGCCGTGTTTCTTGCCTCCTGATGAATATAAATCCAATATTCGCTCTTCCTTTAGCTCTGTTTTTGTGAGAGTATATCCTGCTCTTTAGATATAAATGCTTCTTTATGTTCAACAGCTATAATGTGTCTGCTGTTTGTTCCTGAGCAGGTAGTGTACAGTGGGTTTTTAGAGCTTTTTCCCTGAAAATAGCTCCCTGTTGCTGCTGCTTGAATGAGGTTAATGAAGCAGAAGTTGTGGGCTGTAAACCCAAAACAATAAGCTGAATGACGCTTAAAACTTAAGACTCCAGTGGTAATTGTGTATTGATTTATCACAAAAAAGCACACAACCTTTCGCATTAGGCCTATATATTAGGTCATTTTTAGCATCCTGTGTTCAAAATTAGTTTAGTACCTGACTTGTCCATCTGTTATATGTGGATAATAGCAATATTTTCTAAGCTCTTATGATTTCTATCTCATGTAAAACACTTTGCCTTGTTGCTGAAAGATGCCACACAAATAAACCTGCCTTGCCTGGAATGAATGGGCCACTGTATTGTGTTCAATAAACGCATAAAGCTGCCATCTGTTTGTCTTTTCACCCTGAACTCTGTCAATCAATCTGCGAATGAATAAGTCCTCCAAATCCTCTGTGGTTTGTTTTGTCTTTCTCTCTTAAGCTTTCTTAATCAATGATGATCTCTGTTCAAGGAAATAACAGTTTAATCAAGATAAGTTCACGTCTGTAAGTTTATCCACTGCTTTATGCAACTTCAAAAAAACCCATAACCCAGGGCAACAAAGAAATGAACTGTCTGTTAGTGTGAGGTCAGGGTTAAGGAATGAGAGGTATGTTGTGGGCTTTTTTTCCCCCAGTCTGCTCTGGGCCTCCTGTTGGAAAAGGAGAGGGGAGCTGGCGACGAGGTCTGACTCAGATTAATCTGTGTGGTGACATCATCAGGCAGACGCCTCAGGCTGCACTCTCTACGGAGAAAACATCCACTCTGATTGTCTGACACGCTGCACGCTAAACACTTTTACTATCATTCAAACTCTAATAGCAGTAACTACTTTCTGGGTTTCTTTAGGTCACAGGACACTGTGAGGAAAATCTGGTCTACCTTTGTACCAAAGCTCCTGTTTTTGGTACCAAAGAAAAACTATTTTTCATGCATTTTTATCTGTTTCACTTTACATAAGCTAAAAACTACATTCAATAATTATTTTAATCTTACCTCCTTATACTCATATGTGTCTGTTATTGTGATGCAGTTCTTATTATTCAGAAATACTTTTTAATTAGGTTTTAAAAGAAAGTCTATAGTTGATATTATTTAATTATCAATTATGTGCAGATATGAATCAAAAATCTTTGAATAATTAAATGTAATTGGTGAGGCCGTCTTTAAATAAAAAGCAGCGTAATCATGACATTAACTTTTAGCTGCCTCTGATGTCCCCTAGAAACAATCTGTGGTGGATGAAAATCTCTTTTTAAGTGATTCAAATGCAGTGCAGGGATTGGGGACCCCACCATTAACAGTTAAAACACTAAATAGAGAAGTAATTACAGAATATAAATATACATTGCATGGAAAGAAATTGCCAACAGGATGCTACTTCGTGAAAATATTGAGGATTATGACTTTAACATGTTTACACAGATCCTTCTAATTTATTAAAAATCATGTTTGGATCTTATTCCAAGATCTGGAATGTAGCAATGTCCTGCCGGGAAAACAATAATCTTCTTTAACAGAGAAAAATAAAATGTTGTATCATATGTCACTATGAGTCAGCCAAAAATGACACAGTCTAGTCGGTTTGACAGCATTTCCATGGCAGACAGTGATGAGCTCAGGTGATGTGAGGTGGAAGAGAGACCTTTCACTTTCCTCCCTAATAACATGAAAAACTGTGGTTTAACTGCAATGTTTAAACACTCTACACTTAGAGCCTGAATGACAACTAACAGATGTTCACTTACATTTTCTTTTACTTCAGCACCAAACTGGCCAATGAATGAGTGCACTCACAACTTCCTGCCAACGTAGCCCATTAAATAACAGTTCTTGCGTCACAATTTCTCAACATCCAATAAGAGTTTTCAGTCAGCAAGGGACAAAAACAAGAAATTTGGAATCGTTTCATAAGACTATTGGAAAATTACTGAAGAAGACATCAGCAAAAAATCTCTGTCATACTAGAAAAACATCCTCCAGCAGTGTTGTGTACAGTCATGAATTTGGCAGATAAACAGCTGTGACAGCATTACAGCTCAGAGCAGAACTGCTTAAGAAGCAGAGTGAATGGGCCAGTTTTGATGTCTTTAGCAGGTCATTTCATCAGCGCACGCTCACTCAGGCACGAAACATCAACACACACGCAGCGTCTCACACACTTCCACAGTTTCCGTTCCAGTTCGTCAGATGCTGAACGCCTCGTGTCCTCAGCCGGACTTTTTACTTTCAAGAACTTCCAATGAACTTCTGAACAGATGTTAACAGTGGCTGGCAGGAAGTGCCAGTGCATGCCCTATCAAGTTCCTCCTAAAACAACCAAGAAACTGTTAACTGTCAAGGAACTGACAAACCACGAGTGTAATGTTTGACTTTCAAATATGGCACATCAGGATCACTATGGTGAGGACACACCATGTGTTTTTAGATGCCATGTGAAGACCTTGTATTTCTATGAATTTTGATTTTCATGCCATGCTTCTTCTACCGGTTGAAAAACAAAACCTCCAAACTTTCAAGCATAGGAATCATTCCAAGACAGCTGAGCTAAAGCGACAGTAATCAATATCAAATATTAATCAATGATTATGTTTAAAGGGAAAGGTTGCTGTCACAACAAACAATGAAGTCTGACCCTGCAACACGTTTTCACTACCAACTTGTAAAATACTGCCGCTTGCAGCTTCAAAATATGACACTGTGCCCGCCCCTGTAGCGTCATTTCTGACGCGCAGCATCGTATTTTGAAGCACAGGGCCACTGACCAAGCAGCAACTTGGTAGTGAGACTGGGTTGGTCGCTGGCCCCTCCCAGTCACAATGTGTCCTATAAATTGTGAAAGCTCTGATTGGTCTGGGTCATCATTAAGCTGGCAAGTCACAAAAGAATTAAGGAGTGTATGACCTCCTAATGTGACACAAGACAAGACAAGACTATCACAGAACACAAACATATTGTGTAGTCTGATCGCAGCATCCATTCCTACATCATTATGAACTTTTCATTTGAGAATATTGCAACAATAAAGCTGAAATAATAATGTATATATTCAAACAAAAATGTTTAACTTGTCTGTGTGTGTGTGTGTGTGTTAGGGGTTTCCCTGATTGGTTAGAACTAGTCAGCAATATGATTGTGTGCTGCAGCATCAGACTTTTATATTTGTAAAATTCAAAAGAAACTCTGTCACATTTTAACACTTTAAATTGCAGCTAAAACAAATGTCATACAGTTACTCACTCATCCATCACTGATTGTCTCTCTCACAGACTCTCTCTCAAACTCACTCAGGCTAAAAGTAAAAGTAAAGACCACGTGCAGTAACCCCCCCCTCCTCCTCCTCCTCCACCTCCCCCACACACACATCTTCACTCACTCTCTTAAAGTAAATATAAGTAAACTTACATTTCATCTTTCTGCTCCCGCTGAAGTAAACAAACCTCTTCCTCAGTCCAGTGTGTGTACTGTAAGTGTGTGTTTGTGTGTGTGTGGACAAAATGTAAAAGTTCCCTTTTATAGCACTGAGTATGACACATCACCTGAGTCATCAGCAATCGTCGCCATTCTAGCATCAACGCCCACACTGGACAGCCCCCCCCAACCCTCCCCCTAACCCCCCCCCCATCCTGAAAAGACTCAAATGTCTTTGTTTGTTGAGGTGATTATGAATGGAGTAAATCATGAATAAAATGTAATAGAAGCAAAATCAGAAAATACCAAATTGAACATTTCTCTCATCTCTTCTGTTTCTTGTTCACACATTGAGCTTAATGCCAGAATGTAAATAAGATGAAGACTCAACAAGGAGAAAAGTGACAGGAAGAAGAAATGTATCATATGATAAACAAAGCTTTTGGACACTGAAATGTCTCTTTCCAAATGTCTTAAGAATATCCTGAAACTAGAAGTAAAACAAAGGAAAGGTCAAGGTACAAATGAACTGAGGTTTCCCAAAAGCAAAGTCCATTAATAATAAATGCAGGAAAGGGGATAAATTAAATAAACAAAGACCATCTCCCTCAGAAGTGAAATACTCTCAACCACTATGAACCAGCTGCAACACCACTTACAAGTCTGTGGTCATACTGGGCAGCTCCCAGTGTGGCTTCCTGCCAGTTAATAAAAGCAACATGAATAACAGAAACTAAAAGTCATCCAGAAAGCAATTATGTGGTTTAATAACATGCCACTCACGTCCGTTTTGAGTGTGGTTGCTTTTGTGGAATTTCTAGAGTTTGGTAGAAAGGTGATTTTTTACATTTTTGAACTTCCCTGGTGGTTCAATATACTTGCCAAAGAAATAAAAAGGCAACGTCATAAACAGAATGAATCCTTGTTTTCTGGGAATTGAGGTTATACTTAAGTTCTGCAGAGTTGAGATTTTACTCTTCAAAATTTTTTTGTGTGATGCAATCTTCAGAATCACGTCAGTTCCTCTCAGTCATCTCTGTAATCCTTCAATCTCTTGATTCTTGTCATGTATCTGTTTTAGTTTGATTGTGGAGGATTAAAAAGGTCCGGTGTGTAACATTTTGGAGGATCTATTGACCTTTTATATCTACAGGTGCCGCGGGCCGCCTTCCATGGAGTCCGCCATGTTTCTGTATTAGGGCCAAACCAAGCACTGGCTCAAGACAGGGGCTAGATTGAACTGTAGTTTCTCCTTTATGCTTTGAAGGGGAGCGTGAAGTGAGGGGAAAGCTGCAATTGCACCACTAGGTGTCTAAATCCTACACACTGGACCTTTAAATTCACTATAATGTTGCTCCATAAACTTAAAAAGGTGATGGTATGTCAGTACGTAGGTTCTTGTGGTGAGTGTTTGCCGGTATCCCTTCCAGATACTCTCAGGTCTTCAGTCTTAACGTTTGAAGCATTTTAAACAGTGGTGGGGCAGGGGCAGTGGTGGCCTAGAGCAGTGGTTCCCAATCTGGGGGTAAAACCTCTACTAGGGGTTGCGAGGCATTCTTGATTTTAAGTGTAAAAAAAAAAAACGAATATACACAGTTGGCCTACATTTGGTTCACTTCTGTGAAGAAATGTAAATGTAGAGTAATTCAAATTGTCTGAAAGAACCAGGGACAAGAAAACACTGAATTTGTCAAAAAAGAAGAATAGTAAGTCTGTTTGATTGTTAAAAATTATAAAAATACAGACAGAGAATTGTATAAAAAGTTCTCTAAACAGGAAGTTATCAGCTCAGAATTCATCCAAATAACTAATGTTATACAAACTTCTTGTAGTTACTAAATGTACCATTTGGGTTCATTGTACAGTTTTTACATTCATAAAATATGTCTCTTAAGCAGCATTTACCAGTTTACTAAAAGACAGAAAAAGGGGTCCCTTATGGGAAAATGATGGGAACCAATGGCCTAGATGTTAGGGAAGCAAGAAGTAACCGGGAGGTCGTCGGTTAAATCCCCAGACCAGCAGGATAAATCTGGGCGGGGACAGTGAATAAGCCACCACTGACGTGCCCTTGAGCCCACAACTCCCCCCGCGCCAGTGGAGCTGCTCAGTGTCAGACTTTTGTCTGTGCTGGGAAGCCTCCTTTCAGTGAACTCACCCTGAATAAATAAAGGTTATAAAAATTCATATCTGCTCCTGTGTGATTTCCTAATTTGATTTTTTCCAGATGAAATTCACTGCTGTGCAACAGTGACTCAGCATCTGTATCCAAATTGTACAGACATAAAATGCACATTAACTTATGTAAGTTCAATACTATGATTCTATACACTATGAAGAAATTTAAAATAAGCGGTGTAGTAAAACTCTTTAATTAGTACAGTCATTCAGCACAGCCATTATTTTAGGTGAACATTTAAACTTGCATCATCTGATTTTTGACCACAGCTTGTTTCTGGCAGCAGAAATAACCTTTAACACAATACTGACATATTATCACATATTAGCAAAGTAGTGTTAACTTGAAGTTGTGTTTGTGTCCACGTGATCAATGTAAGCCCCATAATTACTCTCCTTTTGGTCTCTACCAACACTTGCCACCTGTGTCTGCGGGCTGTAGCGTGCCGTGGCTTTTTATTGCTTTTTATCTGAAAACAGCTGCCAAAAGTTTGGACTTTGCTCATTCCAGACAGCAGCCGTAGTGAGCTTGGATTCATAGTGGCTACAATGAATTCACAAATAAATAAATAGCGCCAAAATATCCAGTGAAACTTCTTAAACCACACTGACAATTTAATAAACTTCTCCGCTGTTGACTAATATGTTCCAAATACTCATAGTGTCACACTTCCTACATCACCTTTCCATCAGGTAGAAGATTTGTATGTTTTTTTTCAGATGACATTAATTGTCACTAGGTGTTCCTAAAAAACTGCAAACTTTTTTTCTGTGCCACATTTAGAAAGAAATATAACTTCCATGTCCACTGGCAGTGTTTTAAGTGTCATATCAGGAGCTATACTGCACAAATTTACACTCAAGTGGGAAGTAAAATGTAACCACATGTCCAGAAAATGTAGAAAATGTTTCCATTTCTCTGCTGTGAGTGCGAGGAGTTGGACACATCGAGATAAACAGCTGGTGGTGCTAATTCTCCAGTCGGATGCATTAAGTCATGCAAAAAGAAGAGGGAGAAACAGGATGACGTAACTGAAAGAGTTGAACCTCGAATGAAAGAAAGCAATGTAGAGAAAGTGAAATATGACATTAAAATTTTGCTTTATATATTAATGTGAAGAAGGTCCACTCAGATCTAATATTTTCACAATGTTTCAGGGAGTTTGAGTGATGTTTAAAGGTCTAGTGTGTAACATCTATTGGTAGAAATGGAATATAATATTCATAGGTACGTTTTCATTAGTTTATAATCCCCTGAAAATAAGAACCATTGTGTTTTTGTTACCTCATAATCAGCTGTTTTGGAGTCCGCTATGTTGAACGGCCTTGTTAGCCCAGAACAGACAAACCAGACATTGCCTCTACCGGCTGAGCTAACCGGGCGCCCACACACTGGTCCCTTTAAGTCACATCCTTCATGTATGTCTCGATTGTTTCCATTGCACTTTCACGCTTATCAATAAACCCATCCCGTCTCTTTTAGTTCCGGTATTTCCAGGGTTTTTTTAATGCTGAAATTGGAAATGAACATGGAAACTTGTGGATGTCGGGGTGGATACTTGGAGGCACCACGTAACAAGTTAAACACTCGGCTGGGGAAAGATTGTGGTTTTGGTTAAACAATGAATAACAAATGAAATCATCATAGATAAGTGTATAACATGGAAACATCCCTTGGCTTTTCTCAGCATTGTTTAGTTGTTGTTGTTCTCATTTATTATTATTTTCTCACATTTATAGTTATTAACCAGGACCACAGTCTTTCCCTCACCTTAACCAAGTGTTTTGAATTCCCTAAACATATCATTACATAGAGATACATTCAGTCCATACTGTACATTTAGCAATGGCAGACAGCAGTAAAGCTTTAGTATAAATGTGTCCTTCTCATGTTGATAAAAACCATAATGCCGACAGTATTACTTTTCCAACTATTACTGCAAATTGGTTGTATGGAACTTTTCAGAAACAGGGCAGAGTGTTAAAGGTTAAACTTATGCTCAATAAGTCCCTTCTAGGTCACTCAGTTTAAGTCTCCCTGGATAAGTGTGTCAGTTAAAGTAAATGGATCTGCACTCTTACTCACTTCATTCATTCATGGCTGGTGTCAAAGCTGCGATGTCAGTGGGTAAAAACATTATCTGAGGAGTGACGTTGCAGAATTTCCAAGAAGCTACTAGTTTCCTGCTTCTTATGAAATGTTTGTGATAATAAATTTTCCACCCATATACAGGATACTTCTTC
>NW_023340268.1:2779860-2796035 GCF_004916995.1 Morone saxatilis
CCCCCTTTTGCTTTTAACGTAATTCTGTGTGTCCCAGTGTTGGATTACAGATGGTGCATCAATTGCTGAACTGCTGAACTTTGTGCCAGTGAAAGTGATGCGGAAGCACGTCATAACGGTTGCAGCAGTGCTGACTCGTTCATCCTCTTTTTGTCATCAAAGATACCCATATGGGGTAATGTGTGTTTGTTAGGAAGGGCTGAGGGGGGGCTTGTCCTCAATAGTGGTTTTTACAGGCTCGCTAATCATTTCCCCAACCTCCCACGTTCCGGATATATTCTACTTTTTGATCTGTCTCTCTCTCTTTTCTGACCTCTGTTGAATGGAGGAATGTGAGGAATGCAGCAGTGAATGGGCGAGTGGGGGAGGCAGCATGCAAATGACAGACGGACACAGGGTTTTTTTTTTCCGATATGAGCGCACAGAAAGTTAGAAAAACTTGCTGAATGTGTTCATTATTACATTTATTACCGGCAACGAGAGAGCAAACAGTCCGAACGTGAAATGATGCGAGCCAGCACCTGCACTAAAGCTTTCAGTAAAGGAAAATGAAAAGACACATTTTGGCCTTCTCCCCCTGGATGCTCTGACACACATTGACTATTTTTAGAGATCAAACAGCATGGTTTTTAACACACAGACTAAACTGCCACTAATTTAAACCATCACATTAGGCAGGAATTCAGCATGACAGGCAGACAACAGCCAGATCTCCCCATTGACAATAACTGAAGCGTGAAATCAAAGCAAAAACCGAAGTAACAGGCGTGTCAGTGCTTCCTGTGGAATTTCTTCGGGATGTGGCAGTTTGGTGTTCTGTCTGAGGCCCCGACATGACTCTGATCTCATTCTGTTCCTCTGGGTTTGTGTCATCATCATATATGGACAATTATGTTATGCAGCTGTAACTTTTCCAACCAAAGCAGAAGTATGCTATGTTTTCAGCCCCGTCTGTCTGCGTTGTTGGAGGGCTTTTATGGTCTTGGACGCGCAGCTGGTGATGGATGTCAAAAATAGCCAAAAAGCTGCCGTCCCAGATGCCAGAAGCAGCACGTGGAAGGACATGGATGCCGCTTCAAAGCACATAACTTAGCAAGCAAAAAAATAATATTGGAACAGTGTAAGAAAACTACATCTAACATCACAATTCAGTAAAAATGAAATATTTTGTTATAAAAAATTACAATAAATTCGATGCACCAGCGTGTAGGATTTTGTGGCATCTAGATGTTAAGTAGATTACAACCATTTGAATACAGCTCATCATTCCAAGTGTAAGAAACTACAGTGGCCACAAAACTCACAAAAAACGTGAAAGGTCCTGTCTGTGTTTGGTTTGTCCGTTCTGGGCTACCGTAGAAACATGACAGGTCAACGTGGCGGAGATGAAAAACATAATGATTTTTATTTTCAGGTGATTATACACTAATAAAAACATACCAATGAATATTATAGTCCATATCTGCCAATAGATCCTCTTAAATTTTTCACACCGCACCAAGCTCAGTGATTCATCAATACAGCCGCCATATTTAGACAGTAGCTCAAAAGTCGAAAAATAATATCATCATAAGCCTGCATCTTTATGTGCACCAGTAAACCCCAAAGATTGTATCTCACTCTGCAGAACACTGTTTCACTGGAAATGAACATCTCAGAAGAAGTGACGTCGCCTGATTGTGTGTCATATATAAAACCCTTTGAAGCAGCCTGACTGAAGTCATGTGTTGAAGCCAGTGGAAATTAAAGTACCTGCAATCTTTTTAACCTACTAACCTTTGGTGTCTTTACAATACTGCACATCTTTGTTATATTTAAAACGTCCCCTCAGTTCACTGTTAATATCCTAAAACTTCAAACAATAGAACATCTCCAATGACCTGAAAGGATATTTTGAAGTGCATCTTTAACCTCTTCATTCATCTTTATCTTTACCATAAATGTCCATCTTAAACTCTCTGGCAAAGGAAAGCAGCCAAGCTTTTTCACACTTAAAACTTTATTATGAATTCCAGGTTTCTAGATAATATATTTATCAAACATCTGATGATGATTCACAGATTAGACAATAACAGAACAGACAATAATATATTTTTTTAATCAGTCATAGTATGAAGCTACAGCGCAGGTTTTCCTTAATTTCCTTTTTTAATCATTAGTCACAGTTTGGGTTTTGGGAGGCAGACACCCCCTCTTCACGTTCCTTTAAATTTTATTGTACCTGTGACAATGACAAATAAAGATGATTCTGATTCTGATTCTCTTTGATAAAGCTTATCGTTGGGGCTTCCCATGATGCACTGCGCCTCTCTCTCGTCTACTCACTCATGTCCCATTAATGCACGTTACTAACTTCACTTCTTCCTCTGAGGTTTTGTGCTTTCTCGTCTCGCTTGTTATTATTGTTATCATTATTATTATCATTATTATTATTTCACTTTCATTACTCATCATTATCATTATTAGTCATATTATTATTATAAACATAATTATTCATCATTCACCATTGGTACTGCTGTTATCATCATAATTTTTAGTCGTTTTCCTCTGTTATGGTTGTTACTGTTGCTATTGTTACTGCAGTGCATCTTTGTCTTTCTCTCTCTAACGCCAAACGGTCGAGGCAGACGGCCGCCCATGTAGACGGCTTCTGCCTCTTAAAAGGAAGTTCTTCTTTGCCGCTGTCACCAAGTGCTTGCTCATGGTGGGAACTGTTGGGTCTCTGTAGATCATTTTATAAGGAGTACATTCTAGACCTTCTCTATTCGAAAGTGTCCTGAGATAACTTCTGTTATGATTTGGGCTAACAACACAAAGTTATATTGAACTTGAAGAGAACAATAGTTAGTGATTTCAGAGCTTCATAATTTTAAAAATGACTTCCCAACTCACTTTTGAAGCCCATATATAATCACCTATGGCAAGACTCCTTCTACCACCTCCGCTAACATTTCCCAAACTCCGCCCCCATCTCTCCCTCTCAGATGCCGAAAAGTGCGTTCATGCCTTGTGTCTCCTCCAGACTGACTACTGTAACGCACTTCTCATCTAGCTTCCTGGCCAGAGTCGTTCAGAGGCTTCGTTACATCCAAAACTCTGCAGCTAGGATCCTGATGACGAGTGCGGAAACATGACACATTACCCCCATTCTCCCTCCCTCCCACTGGCTCCACCAGGATTGAGTCAAGTTTCTCTCCTCACCCATCAAGCCGTCCATGACCCCTACCTCAAAGAACTATCAACCCACAAAACACAAACGCCTCCCTCCTCTCCACTCACTCAAACCTCCTCCACATTACCCGAACCAGCTCCAAGGACCGATGGGAGATAGGCCTTTGTGCTGCCGCCCCCGTCTGTGGAATGCCCTCCCTGACACCTTGAGGCACCACAATCCACTTGCTGTTTTAAAAAAAGCGATCTTAAGACATTCTTTTTAGCAAAGCTTTTGCGTCCTCTTTAGATGTTTTTATTTTTTTTATCTTTTCTCCTTTCCTTTTTTTTAAAAAACTGCTTTTTGTTTCTACTGTACATTGAGATCTTCTGATGAAAAATAAATTATTATTTATTATTATATATTTCTGATCACACTTTTTGATTTCATATAGATTAAAAAAAAATAAATTGGTTAAACTGTTGCTGAGTGAATTGTCATTGTGCCGAACTAGACACATTTCATAATATTTCCTATGACTAACAGTTAATGTATAATCTACAGAATCTCAAAAACTATAAGAATTATTCAAATGCTCGTGCCATTTATCCGAAACAGCTTCAATTCAAATATATGTACATTCACCAGTTAAATCTGATACTTTAACGTACGAAGACATAATAAAAACAAATCTCTGTTGATTTTTTAAGAAAATCAAAACTTAATATACCCGTTAGGTCGATTAATTGAGATTGAACTCAATATAAGCATGGCCACGCCTTTACAGGCCGCTTGATTAATAAGTGCATAAAAGAATATAGACATTTCTAGACATGAAATCTAGTTATTACTTAGCTTTGAAGCTTTCATCATAGTATCGTATATTTAGACCACTTAATGAAATTTACTCCTCTGTCCTTCAGCTCTACTTGGCTGCCGTTGATGCTTTTAAAACTGGGGTTGGCTGGCGATATTTGCCAGTTCCTCTATAGTTGGAATCGCAGGAGCGGGGCTTCGTTTTTGGCTGTTTGGCGCTTGTTGGGAAAAAAAAACAACTACATTAGAGTATTGGACGGAAACACACAGATAAATTATTAACCAGACATTTTCTCTGCCTGCCCTGAGTTTTACCGTTCATATGCACCCCCTGCATATCTTTTGGACTCCTCTCTCGGCCGAATCCCCTTTAGATACGTTTGCCTTCTCTTTCCCACCTCCCTGGTTTTGATTCGCCTGTTTGACCTTGACTAAACTGCGGCCTCCGCAGAGTTGTTCCTTAGTGTTAAACCCCAGATTTTACTGAGCCTTTACATCTTGCAATCGTTTTTGCTCCATACTTAGTGCACTTCCTGTCAATAAGAAACATGTTCAGACATGATTCCAACATGGTCCCAATCCAGAAGCTATTTATTTTATTTTTTTTTTTTAATCAGTTGTGACAAATTGACAAACTGAATCAAAACTAAAGACAATCTTGTTATCTTTGATATTTATTGTATAGTTTTGTAAGTACAGCAATAATCATTTCCATTGTCGTTTCTCTTTCTAAGTCTGGTTTTTTTTTATTTCAGTTCACTAAAGATGTTTTCACACCTAGTTTAGTTTGATTTAGATTTACATGATCACGCCTGTTCTAAAAATCGCAGAAAATTTAAATTGCATATATCTGTTTCCCACTTGTGTTGCTGTCTCGCACAGTTTGTTAAGTTTAGTTTAGTCCTTCCCTGTTCTTATTTTGTACTCCCAACATTTCCCTTCACCGTCAAACCCTGACTTCTCCTCCCTGTTGTTAATTGTCTGGCTTCCACCCCGGATTGCTTTCACTGTATCACTTAAACAATGGTATACCCAATAGTCCTTCTCTCCCTTCTTGTCTTTGTCAGTTATCGTCTTGTTCAGTAAGCTCAGTGAGTATGGTCAAAGTGGTTTGCTAGTTCAAAGTCCAAGGTCATGTTCTCTGGATGTGTCAATTGAAGTGGTTTTTCTTTTGTTTCGCTTTCTACTATCCTCCTAGAAGAGCACCCTTTTGGTTAAATACAACATCCACTTTTTTGCTCGCAAGCTTCTTTGTAGGCCAGAGTCTCGGCATTTGGTCCAGCCGTAACTATTGCTGTCAGGAGGTCGGTGACACCTTATCAGTCATTGTTTGTTGCTAATTATTGTTAGAAATCTCTAACATGATCAGTGTCTTCACATAGATGAGTATCATTAATCATTAATAATAATATATAACTAAAGGCAAACTAAGCAAACTGGTATCCCTTAGTATGACTCAGTACCCATGAAGTAACTTAGTTTCAAAAAGGTTGGTTGTAGTAAACTATAATAACTTTTGGTCCCAACATGTCTGAACATGAAAAACATCACCCTTTTCTTCATGCTTCCTTTCCTACTTTTCACATGTAATCCCTTATGTGCAAAAAGTTTGTTTATACAGCACTTATCTGAACAGTTAGTTAGTCAGATACCACGTGTGAAACCTAGTGTTGTCTCATTTTAACGATGGTAGAAAATATCATTTGATTGATCATTTCAGGAAATATTTATGTGAGGTGAGCAGATACCTGGAGTTGGTCGTAGTCAGAGCTAACATTGCACATCCTCAGATCAGTGTAGGTGTGTTCCCCCTTCAACTCAATCTGCTGAGAATATGAAAAGAAAGAGAAAGAAATGTTATTAATCCAATCCATATATTCGATGTTACAAATAACTGTTGACTATAAGTTTAGGAAAGTTAAAGAAAACATGCTAAAAACAAATCTGACTGCACTAGATTCCCATTTTATATTGAGATTATATTCGGCATATTCTCCACTCAAGTATTTCAGGATCTGAGAGCAATATTAGGGCAGAATTTCTCTGCGTAATGTTGAAAGAGTGGAAAGAGGAAGTTAGGGCAAGCAAACCGATTATGTTGTGAAGAGTGATTTACAGCTGTAGTGGTGGTTTACTACAGTCTTAGTGTGCAGAAGGGGAAGAGGAAGACAAGCTGTCATTCATAAGCGTCCAATATTTTATGCACAAACAGGAGAAACACTTAATATCGTGTGTCTAACACATAATGGTACAGAATCAATGCAAGTATCTGATCAGTGACGAGTCCTTTAAATTCTGTCACGTAGCTTTAATTTAGCTCCATCTCGACCAACTGCAACATGTTATATTGTTCTATTATTGAAGACGCAGAGTCAAACTTACTAAAAATTAACGTCTATACTAAAGTATTTCGTTTTTGTACCTTTATCATGTGTGTCAAGCAAAGAGTAGTCACCTAAAACATCTTCAGTTACTGTGCATGATGAATTTTAATCTCTGATATATAAAGAAAACTTGGGCATAAAATGTAAGCATTGTCGCATGAACTGATAGTTTGGCACAAATAAATATTCATCCACTCACCAACTCAACTCTCATTTGCTAATCATGCTTCCTGCATGTGATCCTTTCTTAATAGGAAACCTGTTTATCTCATTTACCATGCACAGAGCAGCATATTTATATTATAAAATGAAAGATGACGTATCACATGTTTAGTCATCCTTCAGTCAAACGGAAAGGACGAGGAAGTCCGCAAGACGAGACTATGACTAGACTGTGACGTGCCAAGGATGTCAAAACTCCTTTTCATATCTGCTGTATTAGTCCTGCACGGGGGGATCATTTCTCACACTGTCTCTTGTTTGGCTGCCTGTCAATTTGGCTGCGTAAGTGAAAAAAATTCTTCTTACCTTCAGCCTCTTGGAAAGACTTGGCAGGAGAAGAAAAACAAACAGAGAAGGAATGTTACCCAGAACTGAGATATAGATAAGTAAACACACAGAATGTCTAATAATTGCTTGGTGATGTCTCCAAAACTTGTGTGGACGAGGGACAAAGAGAATTCTTACTTTTGATACTTGTACATAGTCACAGCAACAGTGACGACATAGAGGACGAGCAGGGCCACACATATAATGTAGGGAATCTGAAGTGAATCACTGATGCCTGAAAGAGTTGAAAGAACAGCAGACAGTCTTTTATCAGTTTTCACACAGATATCTTCAATCTGTGATGCATTAGTTATTTTGCAATCAAGTACTTTTTATTGCCGCATTCACTTTCTCTCAACTTCAGTTGTTTGCTTAAGTTTTCCATTTCCATCATTTCAAACTTTCTTTTTTCAGAGAATGTGAGTAATAAAGGCAAAAGTGCAAGTTTCCTCTTTCATCAGGTTTATTCACCCAAAACACAATTGAAATTGAATTGAACTGGTATTTCTTTTTTTCCCTGTATTTAAGTTAATATATTCTTCTTTACATGTCACTTGTATTTATTTATTTATTAATTTACCATGGACAATGCTCATTAATCAGCACTGTAGTTTACATTACACTTCAATTTAAATGTGCTGGAGTTAGCAAATGAGCTAATTTTCATCCGTAGTCCACTGGAAGTTGTTTACCGGTTCCTGTATTCATACACTGAGAGTACTTATAATTAAATGTGCTATATAAATAAAATTTTTGAGATGAGACGCTTGAGACTGAGAGACCAAAACACAACAGTCTATATGTCAAAGCTTTAAAAGAAATCTGCCACCACAGCCAGTCATTTCACTTTACAGCTTCATTTCACCTTCCTTTACTTTCTAGCTTTACATCAACTCACAAGTACATGAGTAAGGGATCCACCATGATGAAGCAATATAGCAGAGAGTAAATAATTCCTCTCTGTTACGACTCTTAGTGATACCTGTAGCGGCGTTGACCTCCAGAGGCATTGGTCTGGACCTCTCAGAGCCCCTCTCGGTTTGAGCTTCACACAGATACACTCCGCTGTCCTCCTGATTGACCTTTAGGATCAGGGTATCTCCTTCACCTTTCTTAGTCAGCTGTGATGAGGAGAGGTGATAAATGCTCCGGTTAAAGTAAACTGAGGCCTCTGTGGTGTTTGGTACATACATCTGTGTTAAAGAGGACAGATGGTTTTCATACTTCCTACAGAATGCTACAATTTGATCTCGTATTGTAATAAATCAAACTTGGGGTACTTAAAAAACACCACATGGCCAAAACTATGTGGGCATACTGCTCTACAACAACCTCCACTCCTCTGGTTTCACTCTTTCCACCAGATTTTATAACCTGCCTGCAGGTGGCATTAAAGTTCATCCCAGAGGTGTTGACATATGGCACACTCCTGCAGGGTTGTGCGAAGGTGTTGGTGTGTTTCTTTGAGCTATAGAGCGTAAAGCTGTGAAAAAATCCTCACTCAGTCTCTATGTTGCTCGACCAAGGTGCTCTCTCCGGCTTGCTTGAACTTTGAATAGTGATTTTACAAACAGGAACGGACAAATCCTGCACATACCCAACTCAAAACATGACAAATAGCTCCAGAATTAAAATAAATATAGAAAAGTATCTGAAGATCGTTGTCCGCATACTTTTGGCCACATACAATAGATAAAATAAATATTTTTGTTTCTGAAAGATGAAAATAAGTAAGTAAAAACTGAATAAAGTACAGTGAAATCTCTTTTACCTTTCCCGAGTCGGTTCTGTACCAGGTGTACATGCTCACAGGGGGGTTGGCGTCACTCGAACATGAAAATGTCACAATGCGTCCCTCAGAAACGGGACCAGATGGGCTGAGTGTCGCCATGGTGAATCTCGGAGCATCTGTGGGACAATAGTTTGACAATATAAATGTTGTACTGCAACTACTGATACAGGTCAAATGAAGATTGCTCCTCATAATCCAGTGATGGAAAGTCCATTTACTCACTGTAATCCTGAGGTATTTATTCTTTATTTGACTATTTTAATTATGTACTGTTAAGGTAAAACTATTGAAATTCACAAGCTGCCCAGCTATATACATAAAGTATTATCAAATGAGTTCCACCTTTACCAGCGGTGACAATAACATGATGAACACATTAATGCATCAATAATTATAATCCAAATAGATAATTGCATTATTCTCAAATGTGACATTGTGCATAAAGAAGTAGTTTTTAACTGTTTCTGAAACAGTCTTAACATAAACAGGTCAGCTTCCCCTTGAAATCAATGAAACAAGGCGGTAGCAACACTTCCGATTTGTCCACAGGGGTCGCCAGAATCAACACAAACTGAAAGTTCCTTGTAGCTGCTTTAAGTAACATTTTTTTGACTTATAACAGAGTATTTCTACCTGGTGGTTTTCCTCAACTAAAAGATCTGAGTACTTGTTCCTCTGCTATCACAAACGCAGCACCTGCTTGAAATACAGTAACAAAGGCACCTTATGCCCCAGTGGTTCATTATACTTCCGTCAACACCAAGTTAAGACAAGTTCAGCTCTTCAAAGAGGTTAAAGAAATGTTTCTGTCTGTGTAAAAAAAAAAAATCCCCTTCAGTCGGTGAGACACAGTCATGTTGAAACAAGTCGACTGTAACCCCGAACTATGTTCTGCTGTGTTTAACACATTCATCCGCTTAATGGGCGATAAATCAGCATTAGCGCATTCTTTAAAATGAAGGAGGAAGAACTTGAGTCAGCCAGTAAATGAATGAATGAATCAATCATCAGTTCAGAGTAAAAACAACCAGATTCCATTCACATTTGTTCTAAGGTATAAAAGGTCATTATTTTGTGATAATAATTGCATAACTCATGTGGTTCCCAAACTTTTCTGACGCCCCGTTAAATCGAAGCAATGTCTATTTGTGACCCGTTAAAGCAACTTTAAGACATATTTTTTGAACTGAAGAGATACATCTTTCCATTACTTCCATAAACTATACCAATAGTCAAAATCTGCATGATTCTGTGTATTTTTGGGTCTATTTTTGATTCTTTGCTAATTCATGAATCATTTCGTGACCCCTAACTAGTGGTGGAGGAAGTATTCAGATCTTTTACTGAAGTATTACAAGTAAAAGTACTGCATTCAAACTTAAGCAAAGTATAAGTGGAATATTATCAGCAAATATACTTAAAGTTTGAAAAGTAAAAGCACTCGTCCTACATAAAAATGGCCCATGTGACTTATATTAATTATTCTAACAGACATTATTAGATTGTTAATACTGATGCATCAATATGTAAGTAGCATTTTACTCTTGTAGTCTCAGCAGGTGAAGCTAGTTTGATAACTTGACCTTTTTAGGACCTCAAACAGTTGAACAGTTGAGTTGAATGAATCCATCTGAGAGATTTAGAGGGGAAGTCACTTTGGTGGGAAGCCAATGTGTTGTATTTTATAAGATCATCATGTGTTTTATGTAGAACTTGAATCTGAAAAGTAACCATTTTCTATACCAGTTTCAAACTCTCTCCTCCTCTTTTACCTCTTTTGGGACATGTTAAATAAGCTGTTTAAACAGATTTAGATGCCAGGCCTTTTATTTCCACCAGCAGAGGTCACTGTGTTACTCTTCCCACCTCTGGATGGCTCATATTAATGCAGAGAGAGAGCGGAGTGTCTCACACAGGACGGCGAGTCTCTGAGATGTTGCAGACGGCTTGCTGCTGCCCCCTTTTGTCAGCGGGTAGGAGACAGAGCAGGTGATGTTCTGGTTGTGATGCTCGACTGAGGCGGTGAAGGTCAGCGTGGACGTCAGGATCATCTGTCCATCCATGTTCTGCTTTTGCAAAAGAGAGAAGAAAACACCGACATAAATTACTGAAATGTTCATGAAATAAAACAAAGCAAATAAATCCTTTTTGAAGATTAAACAGTGACACAAGGCAGCTAAGAAAATAATGAAAATAAACTCGAATCTATAAAAATGATACTAATTTAGGTAAAATAAATTAATTAGTGAATCAGGGAAGCAAGAAGCATTCTTTGTTCTTTGTTTTAAATCTTGCATCTCATAAGATTTCATAAAACAAAAGATGTAAAAAATAAAATCCCTCATTATGCAGATTATGTAGTTTAATCTATAACAGTGCATCATATTTACATGATTTTCTATGTGAAATCTTAATTTTTAAGGTAACTTAAAAATAAAAATGGAAAATAGAAATATAATAAGAGCCTAAGTGATGAATCCAGGTCAATCCTGACAATGAGGCTCTAATTATATTTCTATTTTCCATTTTTATTTTTACTTTTCAGTATATGTATATACTTATACATTCATTTCTATTCTAGTGTTAGATATTGTATATAATTACTATTCTTTAATGTTGTGTGAGTGGAACTGTAGCGTACAAATTCTGATTCTGGCTATAGCTGTAACACAAACATAGTAAAGTGAAGGAGTGCCATATTCCCTTACAGTGGGGAATAAAGGAGCATAGAATGACAATACGAAATATAATAAGTCAATTCCAAATACTTCAAACTTGTACTCAAACAATGAGGCTGGCATTATTCTATACTTTCCTCATGTTGGGATTTAAAAAATCAGACTATTACTGAACCCTCTCCTTCCCCAGTTCTATTGTTGTCCATTAAAAACACACAACAAATCACTTTGCATGCTGCTTCATTACATTAATGAATTTAAAACTGAAACAGTTTACTACATTTGTGACCTCGAGGCCACAGATAGGATAGGGAAGTCGTAACACATAACAGACAGACACATGAATGAATGAATGAATGAATGAATGAATGAATGTGCGATACTTCACCTGCTGAATTTCTTTCTCCTCCTGCCTGGAGTTGTCTCGGGGGAGCCAGATGAGGGAGGGGGGCAGGGTGGAGCAGGGCATTGGGACTGAACACTGCACCCTCACCTGGGCTCCCTCTGACACCTGACTCTCCGAGGTCAGCAGGGGGGGAGACGGGTCTGTCGAGGAGGAAACAGAAATGAAGAAGAGATACTCACTCACTCAACAAAATGTCATTGCAATCCATCCCACAGTTCAGTGGTCGTTCATACCTTGGCGAATGTTGATGTTGACTCCATTAGGGAAAGTGTACCTAAAGATTTCCGAACATTCCAGCCTAAAGAAGTAAACATCGCTGTAGTTCTCCGGGAAGTTGTGGAAGCTCGTGGTGCAGTTCTTTTTCGTTAAGTCCCCGAATATTTTCCCCTAAAAGAGCAATGAGTACAAAACTTCATTTTAAATTGCTGTGAGGAGCAGAAGTTTCAGAAGATACCAAATATTTATAGGCTCAATTTTAAGGTTTTATTTTAAGCTCTTGTGTGGATTTTTAGAAGATTATGGCTTCTAATATTACTATGTTGTTAGAAAAGGAAGCTTTACATATGATCAAGTTGTTTAATCATTGACGTAAATAACGCTCATGAGTTTTGCATCACCAAACAAAGAGACAACCTACTTGTATGTTCTTAGTGGAAGGAATAGGGGTGTCAGTGAAGACGATAGGACCACTAAGAGTTTGTCTCCTCCAAACACCTTTATCTGAGCAGTTGAGGACACCTTTTTCCATCTCGTCTGGGACCTCAAAACCACATGGGACTGTGACACAAGACCCACTGATGCCCACAATGCTTTTGGGCACCATCGCATTCCAGGTTTTACAAAAGACACCTGGGGGGGCCCAAATACAAGCCTTTCTAACCAAACAATGGCACATAGCACAACCTGTCACATTCACTCAACCTCTTTTTAATAATGAACTAAAACCAGACTGAAAAAGGAAGCTTTCATTTAATTGAAAAAAACACAAATCATACTTCCACCTTTATTTGTGAAATCAGGGAACTACCGACCTTGCATCAGAGCGATGAACAAAGCAAAAACCGTCAGAACAACACCCATCTCGGTTGGATAAGACAAAAGAGACAAAGCGAGAGAAAACTAAAGAATTACATTATTTAAATGCACAAAAGAAAATTAGTTTTGCTTTGATGCCAGTAATCACAATTTGTTTACTCAGACAATCAGAGTCAAAGACAAATAAATCACGAGAAGCAAGTAAAATTTAACATACAGCATGATATTTTGCTGTTATCTAATATAATTTATAACAAAAACACTAAAGCCAATTTTAAGAAGTGAAAAAAGTCATAGTAAGATTACTATGTGAGAATAATGTGCAACTTATTTGCAACATCTTGATTTAGTCAAAATACATTAACATTTATCATGAGGGAAACCTAAAGTTAAAGACAAGAAAAACCAATACACTTTTTACTGATACAGAAACCGTTCCTTAGACTGAGTTTTGACTACACACACATTCATGCTGCATCTTTACCTGTCAAATGATTATGAGCAGATCATCCAAGGTTAACTTCTAATGTGTCCGTGCAGTGAAAGAGGAAAGAATGTTTGAACAAGGAAGTGACAGAGTTTGTGTTTGTGTCAAAGCAGTGATTTGACACTTTCTTATTCTGTGATGAAATGTTGAAGTGGGTGTTGAAAATGATTGCATTTATTTGTCTAATGAACGTGGCACAAAGTGTGAACGGAAGCATTCTGCGATGGATGATTCACCCAAATTACATTTTCTAACCTTTAATGGCAACTATAGATCACCCAGGTTTAAATGTAGATCTTTCTTTTATTCTAATACTGTAAATAGGTATTAAATCAATGTATGTATGAGCTGTAAAGATACAACTACAAACATCTAAACACCAGTAAGATAAGATGCAATTGAATGTATACTGAGGGATATATAAAGAATGCAGATTATCAATAAGGTGCAAACCAAATGTACACAGTATAAACAGGATACCTAACCACCCCCAAAAAATAATTAGTTACAATATTACTCACATCCTTGGATTCATTTTTGTAATCGTGGAGGAAACTAGTTTGGAAGATGGAAATGTTTATATTCAGCAGCTGGACATATCCCATTACTTTATTTTAACAAACAAAATTTATAATTTTTCATAAGTCTGAATTTTGGGACACAATTACCAATTTTTTTGGGAAAAGTAATATAACTAGTAGTGTAACTAATTACTTTTGGCAGGGAGTAATTAGTAAAGTAATAACATTACTTTTAATTAGTAATAAGTAAAAATGGAAATAATCAAGTTTACCTCATAAATTCACTACAAAATTGCAAAATGATATTTTTTGTAGAGAAAGAGACGATCTGAGAATGATTTAACACGGTTTTAAAATCTCAGGAATCACAATGAAACATCTTCTCTTTCAGCCACCAGAGGGCAGCATAAGCAGGAGAGTCAGATGTACACACAAACACACAAAGACACACACACACACTTGTTTGAGCCACCAGAGTGCGGCATTGGGAGACATATTGATGACTGGAAATCAGTATTTTTGTGTGCACGAGCCCAATAAATGTCTGGGAAGCTTTGGTGACGCATATTTCTCTAAACTGAGTTCACTTTTTCAACAGAAGTCAGTGTGAACTAAACTGGATCACTTTCCATTGCTTTCACAGACAGTGAGTTAGTGTGTGTGGAGAATGGTGTTGTGAGCAGAAAATGAACTATTGTGCTGATTGTGTAATGTAAGTGTGAGTGTAGAAAAAGTATTTTAAGTACAGGTAACATAATTACTTGAATGCATGAAACACAAATACACACACACACTCACACACACACACAGGACTGTGGCCTTTTCTTATGTGTTTAAAGGAAATCCGAAATGCTGCGTGTTTCGTTGAATGGCTCCTCTTTGTGTGATGAGGATATTTCTGTCATGACCTTCTGCAACATCAGGAGGTCAGGAGCCGATTGGCCGAGATGACAACGATAGGAGGAAGTGTTTGCACATTGTAACATTTCTCAAAGTCAGAGGAAAGAAGGAAGAAAAACAAATCAAATGATTACAAATGAATAAGTGGAGCCAGAGGACAGGAAGCAGTAGGGGGTTTTTTCTCATTTGTCCATTCAGAAGTTACATTTTCAGAAGATTACACACTCACAAAACATTAAAAACCATCACCAAAAGCAAATATTTCCATCAAATAACACAACATGTGGTCAAACGATTGTATTCTTTCAATCAGTCATTACATGAATCATTCATTTTTGCTGTATGCCTGTGCCAGTTGTTGATACTTTCCATTAAAGTATGGGCTAATAAATGCAAGCGAACCTGCTGCTCATCTGCACATCTTACACTTTTAAGATGCCCTACTGAAATACTGTAAATACAGATACACAGACAATTCCTAGGAACTCTTAATTGTATTCTTGTGTGCAGTTCGTTAACATGTCAGACCTACAGTGAGCCATTCATTAACACAACACAAAACTGCACAGTCCTGTTAATCTATACAATCTTCAGCACTTGGACACATGTTCTCTCTTCTGCATCGCATCTTACGTTGTGCACTTTGGTTACAAATGTTTGGCATACCCTGTCCACCACTGTCTCCAGCTGGCACACAGCAGGAGCCTCAATGGGCTTGATTTCTCAATGTTTCAATGATCTGTTGATTTAAAAAGGATCATCAGCTGTTTCAGTGTAGCTGTTGAGCATTCGAAAAGACACAAACACAAATGGCGTGATCCACAACAGACAGATGTTGTGTTAATTGTGTTTTTGGAACTGGACAAAAGGATGTTAGTATTGTAAAAAGCTGCAGTGTTACATCAGAGGACTGAGTTGCATCAGCAACTCTGCTGCTCTTTTGTGGTTTTTTTCTTTTTGGTCATTACTTTCTATTACTGGAAGCCTAAACTGAGCAGAAGAAAACCCTGTTTACCATAAACAGCAATGAGATCATGAGGCGTGGGAACATAAAATGAGGCTGAAGTTAAATCACTTTATTTTGTGTAGTTCAAAGTCCACCATGATGATTTTCCTTGGAATAACGAAGATTATCTGAAGTTATTTGTTGTAATAACACAAGGTCGGCGACCCTCTTTAGAGGAATTTGATTGGCCGAGGAGACTGAGGGGGAAAGTTAATGTCTGATTAACAAAAAGATGGTCATCCACTCTGTGTGTTTATGCGTATGTGTTTTAACTACAAGGACAGGAAGACAAAGTGAGTGTGGTTGGGAGAGAAAAAGAGAAGCAGGCAGACAGGAAAACACACATGACCTAAAAAGAGGGAGGGAAAGAGGAAGGGTCTATGTTTGTCTGTATGTGTGTGTGTGTGTGTGTGTGTGTGTGTGTACGTGTGTGTGTGTAGGTGTGTGTGT
>NW_023340268.1:2796135-2797091 GCF_004916995.1 Morone saxatilis
CACACACACACACGCACACGTCATGAAGACGCGTCTCACTTCTGTCTGTGACCACTGAGGCTGCAGCAGCTGACCCCAGTGCTGTGATATCAGTCTAACATCTGCAGGTAAGAAATCAGGACATTTTCTGATTCTCTGTCTTACATTCAGCGACAATATTAAACACTGTTGTTTTATTAATATTTCACACTTATACCTAGAAATATCATAGCAGCTGTGTCGTTCTGAGTTTGACCTTTTGTCCCAGAAATGATGTTCATATAGCAGTAAAGAGTTTTGCTGTTTGAAACATTAATTGCTTGGATTATGTTGATCTTTGCTCTTTTGCAAAAAGCTTTTTGATTTGGGTCAAACGTTAATGAAGTAAACTGTGTCAACTGTGCGTAATGCTCGACACCTTACATACGGTTAAAGGTACAGTGATTAAACATTCTGGCCCTAGAATAGTGACGTAGCCAGAAACCAATAGAAATGCAGTATCATGCTGGAGAAGAGTTGTGGAAATTAAACAAATCTGATGGATTTTGCTGTAAAGGTAATTTTCATCTGTTGATGCTGAAGAGAAAATACTTTTTAAATGTTTCAAATGTTTGTAATTAAAGTTTAATGTTCAGCTTCTTCCAATCATTTACTGCATTCATTTCAATTGTTTTTGCTTGCGAGCATTTGTAACCAACGAGACCATGACGTTTCCTTCTCAGATTGTTAAAGTTACAGTTTTTAGTGGCCTGAAAAGGTCAAACTCTTTCTATAATTTAGAAAAAAATAAAATAAAATAAGCAAAGTTTTTTAAATCCAAGAGAACAGACCAAACTTATATTATAAAAATATTATATATTTTTCAGAAGACCGATAAAGTATTCCTTAGTGATCGTACACAAACCCATAAATGGAGCAAAGCCTGCGAGCTCTTTCAGGCAGTCAACTCGAGCTGCGCTGATATACACACATGACAT
>NW_023340268.1:2797222-2825901 GCF_004916995.1 Morone saxatilis
TGCCCTGCATCCATATTGCTGCTGCTGCTCTGTAAGCCCCACCACCACCTCAGAATCCACCTGTAGGCTCCGCTAGGGGTTAAGGTATTTGCCCATGAGGTTGGAGCCTAGACGCCAAAATCTAAATATGCTATACCACTTTAATAAACATTTCAAACATGAGTCGTCTGACTGAACTGAGGTAGTTGTACAAAGAGATGTATGTATGTGCTCCCTCTACTACCCCTACACATATACAACCCTGAGCATCTAATGGCCATAATAATAACCAAATGTCCAAAATAATTCTGCAAGATGTATCTAAACAAAATATAACATGCTAACGCTTCAGGTTGTGAATAGACATCATGACCCCATAAGCACTAATTTGGTGATTTGGAGGCCAAAAGTCATCTTGTTTGTTACAATATAATTTAGATGACTATATTTTAACATGTTAGAACTTCTAAATTCAGGCCAGTGTTAACCTGACACCTTCTGGCTTTTTGTCGCTGTGTGAATGTTAAAATAGTTAAGTACAGGAAGTCTTTATTGGGCTGAGGTTATTCCTTCTTTCTACCACTACAAAGACTGAAGCTGCTGTGTTGTTTCAGACTGTTTTAGGTCAGTGTGTCTGGAAACAATGACATTTCATCAGCATCTCAGAATTTGTAGATTTTCAGATTTTCTATTCAATAAGCCTTAATTTTACTTGTGATACTTGAATATATTTAGCTGTAAATCTGTTTACTTGTAGGTCATTGTCACAGTGTGAAAGGTGAACTGCTTACAAATTGTTACTGTAATGTTTAATCAGATTATCACCACATAATGCTTGCATATGAGGGGTTGGATTAATCTTGTTCTCACAGTGGTTGGAGGTTTGTGGTTGCTGCAGATGGAGCGGCCTTGGAGTCCAAATGGTTGTGACTGTGGTATTTTGATGCACTTCCTCTCAGCATTCCCAGCGCAGTGTTGTTGACGGATGTGTCAGGGTTTCTGAGTTGTGTCATTTTTAAACATCTGCTTCATGTTAACAAATGTCCATTTAATGTAAGAACAGCAACAACAGTGAGCCAGTGTCTTCCCAGCTATCTGGATTAGGACCCGCTCGAAAATGAAATACTGCATCTCAAGGGGTGATCCTATCCTTTCAATAAATTGGCATTCATTGAAATCTTTACGTTTGTTGGGATGAAATCTTTCATGTGCTCAGCTCTTCATGGGAATAAGCCTCCGGTTGACAGGAAGTGAAGTGGAACTGACAACAAGTGGAGCAACCAGCACCAGTTACCTGTAGGAACTCATTGATTGTTGGTACATGATCACCATAAAACAAAAACAGCTAAACATTTTACTATTTTTTTTTTTTAAGACTTATGTGCTGATCTTATAGTGACCAGTTGCACTATGCCATGAAGGGGCACGTTCAGAGGGGGGCACCTGAAATCTGATTGGCCACCCCATTATCCTTATCCTTACCACCACACCACCACAGTGTGCTACGTTTTAAAGATAAAGACCTAACATGTTTTGACTCTGCATGGCGCCTGATATTAGCAACCCTGAGGTGGCAAAAAAAGGGCAAATTCATCCGTCCATTTTTCATTAATGTGTCTGTTTTCATTGTCAAACTTTTCTATGTTTTCTGTCGTCTTTACAAAAAGGCAAATCCAGTCGCAGCAGCACATCAGGTGTACTTGTCACTGTACTGTCAGTGCTTCTGCACACTGAACAGAACACTGATGCAACTTCCCAATTAACAGCTAATGAACATTATTATATATTATATAACAAACTTTTTTTCCCCTAGTGTGAATCAATTTCATTTAGTGCACCTGCACTAAGAACTTCTTGCATGCTTGTGCAGCAGTCTTATCAGATTGTTTACCCTCTGAAACTGACAAACATGGTCTCTAGAAGAAAGAAATTCAGAGAAATGTCGCCTCAAATGACAAACAGCATGAAATACATGCGTCATAGGAGTCTTGAATTCTAATAATTATATTCTGCTCTCACAAACGACTCTTTCTCTATAATTCTATTATTTTATTTCACCCCTTAACGTAATTCAAAGTTGGAAAAATGCCCCCTGACTGTTTCAGACCTGTATCAACTTGTTCTTTTTGAAGCTATTTGATATTCACATTGCACCAAATACCAAATTAAACCTTGTATATTTGATAGTGAGTCAGTGAGGTTTAATGTTCATGTCGTGTTAGCTGAAGGATCTCTTAAGTTTACTCAAGTACATTACATTTGTAATCCATTTTATTTAAGAATATAATGCACTTTTTACTCCTTTAACGGTTGCTAACTTGACTACTACTCCATTCATTCCTATAAAAGCTGCTCAGTGGTGCATGAAACCAAAAAAGCCACTTCCCACTGCAAAGAAATGACCCAGATGAAGACATCACATAGACACATACACAGAGACTTCCACTGATAGACAAAGTTATAGAACTAAATGGATAATTTTTTTAATTTGCTGAGAGTGAGGGAGGTAGCTGAATTGAAGAGTGTAGGTATGCTTTAAAGGATCGGTGTGTAGGATTTATTGGCATCCAGCATCTAGAAGTTGCAGACTGCGACCAACTGAATACCACTCACCTTCCAAGTGTGTAGGAGACACTACGGTTGCTGCAGACTCCTATCTAGAACCAGTGTTTGGTTTGTCTGTTCTGGGCTACTGTACAAACATGGTGGTTCAACATAAACATAGATAAAATCAGCTCCTTCTTATTTTCAGCTGATTATACACTAATAAAAACATACACACTGGACCTTAAAGTAAATGATCAGACTAGTTCTTCTATCACTGCTGGAAAAAAACAAACAAGTTTGCCAAATTCTGGAAAACCTTGTAAGAACCTCCTCGCCTTTCTGCGTCCATTCTGTGTTTAGTGTGTCTCCTTTTTTAGAATTTGTACCCGTTGTCATGCCAGGTCGTGTCATTGATGCCTTCAATAATAGCACCAGCTTCCACAGTAAATGGGGTTGAGGATGTTTTCGTGTTTTTTTTTCTTCACTTTTGAGGTTTAGCAGCACGTCTTCATTTCCTCTTTTGAGGTCAGCCGCCTTTCCTTTATAAATGTCAGAAACCACTTCTGTACTTGTCTGTTTGACTGTTTTCTTTCTCTTTGAAGCTCAGCTGTATTTGCTACCACTGGTAAGATCTCATTTAATTAATGAAATATCAGTTCCTTTATAACAGAGTTTATATATCTCGTTTGACCAACTGAGGCTTTCTCTGCACCACACTTCACTGGCCTCTTGCTGGTTTGGTTACAACAGTTGGATGTTATATGTTATGTGTCTGTAGATCTGATATGTCTTTAATCTGTGGCCACCGATCACAGTGTCAGCTGTCTACTTCACTGTGCTGACTCATTATTCGTACCAATACAGTTCTGTGCAGATATATGTCAGCTACTAAACCTGATGATGCACCGCTGACCTATTTTGCCTTTTCAGCCTTCATCAGTTCCACAGCTACCTGATTGTTTATTAATTTATTTTCATCATGCAATATTCCCCAAATATGTTTTTTGTCAATAATGCATTTTTTTTTAGGAAATATTTGACTGTATCCAAGACAAAAAAGATTAGATATGAGCATGAAACATTTTTTGGTTATTTGCCTTTTAACATCAAATGAATGATCATCGTATCTCATTAAATGTAAGATCATAATTTGAATCTCTGTACCTTCAGAGATACAGCTCAAGGTGGCTTGATTTGCTAGTCTCTGTCAAAAGCAACCTCAACACTGTTAGAAGCTAATAGCAAGTTAATCATTGATACTGTGCATCGACACATCAGCTGGAGTTTGTTCAGTTGTGAAGATGTGTGAAGTTGGCAACTAAGAGCAGGATTGCTAAGACGCTTGCATCTCTTATCCTCGTGTAGGGAATCCCAAATTTTTCTGCATCTAGTTGAGATTGGAACGGCCTGCAATATTTCTTAAATAAAGGAAAAGCTGCTCTTAAAATCTCCTTTTCCTATTAATTCCAGAGTTTGAGAAAACACAAGATTCATTTAGTAGCTGTTGTGTTGTGCTTTGTCATATTATTTCCATTTGACTGAGCACTTGAATGACTTGTGTGTGTTCCACTGGTAACCTTGAAGATATAACAGATACTTTGTATTATATAAATGAAACTCTGCAGCCTGCACTGCAATTAGTTAAAATAAGTACAAAAAATATAGTTAAGTCCATAAAAACACTTCTTTGGAACACAAAGAGATGAAACTGATATTAATCTTTGGATCAAACTTCAGGTAAATTAGTTTATTTAGGGCCTGGGATGTTAACGTAGACCTGTTGCATAAGCAGGTTTTATTAATTTTAACCTTCACATGCTGGTTGACAATTATCCAAATAGCCACTCAGTTGTCTCCATTGCAACAGAGGTAACAGGTACATTTGTGTGAACTTTAACTCACCCACGTGCATAGTTGTATTTTAATGCATCACCTTGTTTTCACGCAGTCGGTGGCCAGTAAATAGACACGGTGGCATCTTCTCAGACAATGACTCAGCTGGGTACATCTGACTTGTCCACACACTCATGTTCATTCATACAGTCCAATGTCTATTTTCATAGCATCATATAAAGATTGAGGCTTGTGATCAGAAACTTTTACTCCTTTAAGAGCCACTGAACCCATTTCTTAAAGCTTGTGACTCTCTTATATTGTTTTTCCTTGATCTCGACTGTCGGGTAGTGGAGTTTAGTTTCTTGCCTGTCACAGTCCAAGACGTCATGGGCGTAGTCTGTGGAAGAGGAAGTAACCCAAAACACAAACTGCATTTATAACATAGACACCATACTTTGTTGACTATGAACCAGCATTTAGTCTCTTCATCACTGTGTAGAACAATGACAGAAAACTTCTTCATATTCCACTGACACACTGTAGGTAATCAGTATTGTACCACATACCCTGATGGTTGTTCACCTGTCTGGCTCACAGACTGGATCAGATGCACTTCTGGGGGGTTCTGTTCATGCTAGAATAGGATTTGAAATCCTTCTACAGGAAAAAAGAACACATTGACTGGCACAAATGAATAACTTGTGTGCACATATTCTCCACTTAAATCAACAATTTGTGTCCTCCAACCATTTAATTTATTGCTTCAAATTTGTAGCATTAGCTTCCATATTTTAATATTGATCATGGAAAATCTAAGTGTGCTGCTTAGGTTTGACTAAGATACAGTATGTGAATATACTTTGGGGATTTGGCTGTTAAACACAATGCTACTTTGGCATTCCTTAAAATCATTTATAAAATATAAAACATTGCTCAGGTTTGTTAATTTGTGCTCAAACGTTATTTGGGAGAATAACTAGATAATTGAAGGGAACGAATGACTAAACTGTGCACAATCCAAAGTTTTACCCATTGTCAGGCTCCACTTTGACCATCATATGACAGGTTAAGTTTTCATGCAATATACAAAAGTAATATGGTGTTAAGTTTTGATGTTCGTGTATTATCTGTCTTCCAGTCACACAATGTTTCCCAATGCGTCTCTTCGCGTCTCTTCCAAGAAAGACGAGGCAACCACAGTGGACATTGACGCCATCATGGACAACGTCTCCATTGTCCTCTACACACTGACCGTCGTGCTCGGCATCACAGGGAACTCAGTGGTGATCTGGGTGGCCGGATTCAAGCTCAAGGTGGATATACAGAGTATAATGGGCTGCAAATACTTTTTTTTGGAAGGAATACATGATTCCCTAATGCTTATTGTCCTTTTAATTTCTATGTATTGTTACCTACTATTACTGATTAACAACATTTGTACCAGACACTAAAAACCACACTATATTGTTTATTTTGCTCCATAATTATATCGAGTTAGTCAAAGTAAAATTAAATCAAACTGACAGTAGTGTCATACACCACTGTATTTTGTAAGATTTTTCTTATTGTATAAACCAAAAAAGAAATGAAAACCTTAATTTAACCTTAATAATAATAATAATAATAATAATAATAATAATAATAATAATACAACAATACAATCAACAACAAAGCAATACAGCATTACAATCAACAATTTAAGGATTCAAGGTTATTTGATTGTCGTTCACAACAAGGTTATAGGATGACATTTTGATACAGTTACAGTCTTCAATCAAGACCTATAACAATAAAAAATAAAACTCTTGAGATATCGAGTGTCTCTCTTATTAAAGCTCCATGTACACAGATACAACAGCTTAAAAGATGTGCTGCGCCTGATTACGGTTGCTAAGCTATGATTGAAGCTGTTCGGGGGATAAACTGTAGCACTACTTTTTTTTAACCCTAACTTTTATGGTTTCTATATGTATGAGAGTAAAATAGTAAAAATTCCTCTGAAATTCTCCCTTCCTTCTTGTTTATTCACTTCTCTCTTTCTCCTTCTGTTTTCTTCTCTTCTTCTTTCTCCTCAGCCAAAGGTCACCAACGTGTGGCTGGTGAATCTCGCCATAGCGGACCTGATCTTCTGCTTCACGCGGGTTTTCTCCCTGACGAAGAAGCTTTTCTTCGACCACTGGCCCTTCGGCATCTTCCTCTGCAAGTTCAACGGCTTCTTCAAATATGCCAACATGTTCTGCTCCGTGTTCTTGTTGGCTGTGATCAGTTTGGACCGAGCGCTCTGCATCTGGCAGCCTGTCTTCACCAAGCGACGACGCACCCTGTGGGCCGCGAGGGTGGTGGCTGCCTGCGTCTGGGCCGTTGCGATCATCTTCAGCACTCCGTACTTCATCTACCGCCAAGTGTACCTGGGGAAGAACAACCTGAGTAAATGCTCTCTGGATGTGAAGGAGGCGGCGCAGGGGGACAACACTGCAAAACTGGCTCTCTACTCCATCCGCTTCCTGTGTGGCTTCTTGTTGCCCTTCATGGTCATCCTCATCTGCTACATCCTGGCCGGGGTTGGCATTCGGCGCACCCGCCTGTCCGGGAAGTCTCGCCCCCTACGTATATTAGCATCGTTAGTCGTGGCATTCTTCCTGTGCTGGGCGCCGTACCACTGCCTCCTACTGGTGAAGATGGTGGATAGTAAGAACATAGTGGTGAAGATCTGGCACCCTATAGCGTCGGGCATCGCCTACTTTAACAGCTGTGTGAACCCGCTGTTGTACTTCTGCATGGGGCTGGATGTGCGGGGGCGGTTCAGGCAGAGTCTGGCGGGGGTGTACAAGAGAGCTCTGGCGGACGACGTGGACGGACCGACGACTCAGTCCAATGAACGCTCTCTGGATGACAGCACTGTGTCGAAACCGAGTACGGTTGCGGCGGCAGGAAGGAGTCAGACAGCAGTGGATGTAGCTAAGGTTTGAGCCTCTAGCTGAGTTTCATGAACACATCTGTAAGCATTTAAGGACCGTACTGGTGTTTTTTTTATGTTTTAACTCATCAAAGTCACAGTAAAATGATTGGGCGGCTCAAAATCATTCAGGTAACTCTTTCACACCCTGGAGATTGTAAGGTGTTAGCTGTAAACGCTGTTGTGCATTGCACCTATATTGCATGTTCATATTCATAAACAAATTCATAGCAATAGTTCCAGTGGTGGCAGATCGGGGTATGTACAGTGGGAGGTAGTAAAAGGGCAAACTGGTTTCTTTCATCTGAGGTGTGAAATTTCCATGAGGTGCAAACGTTGATGAGATCTGAAACTTGAGATGCATATTCCATCGCAATAGCATCACAAATATCAAGATGTGGGTCAAAGTTAATTGGTAATGCAGTTGCAGGCAGGGAAAATCTAGTAAAGAATGCTAAATGAGGGTAAAACTTCTTTAAGCAGCCTAGTTGTGATGGGGTCTAAGAGACGGCTTAGTGGCTTTAATGAAGAAAAAACTGAAGTTGGTTGGAGAAGGTCAGTGGGAGAAGAGCAGTCTGAGGTTGTACAGCTGTTGTTTGAAAATAAATTGGTACCTTAAGAGGGCAGGAGGTGATGAATTTTGTCTTTAATAGTTATTATTTAATCATTAAAGAAGCTCATGAAGTCTTTGCTGAGGGAATACATGGCTCAGTAGAGCTGTGACTCTGGTTGTTCTTTATGCTTTAAGATGTCTTGCCAGACTAAACAGGATTCTTCTAGCTTTCAAATGTTTGTGCTTTTTGCTTTAATTCAGGGTTTTAGGGATTATATCATTGGGGGCTTTGTTTTATCATCTTTTTAAGAGGGGTGAAACAGTCAGTTGTCATTCGCAGTGAACTTGCAGCATTATCAACAATTCTATCTATTTGTACTTTATTGGCAAAGACATGTAAAACCACTGGTATGGTCCTTGAAGATGTGAGAGAATATTTTTTCTATTGTATGTAAAAACTACTGTAAGTCTTCTCAGACTGCAGTACATTCTTGCATGCAAGATCATCCCCAAGCTAAGCAAGTTACTAAGTGTTTTGGAGATATTTATTCAATGTGGTTTTGTTTTATGTTTGTCTTTATTTGTCCAAACTGATCTGATCTTGCAGTGAAGAGACTGATTGAATAAATGTTCTCAAACTGTTACATGTTGATATACTGGGATCAGAGTCACAAGTCTTTATGTTTCATGTGATTGGAGTCACAGATGAAAAGTGGAACTGTGATAAGTCTGGAGGAACAGCGAGAAAGGCAGAGGGAAGTGAGACTATAAAAGGAACGCCTGTAATGGCTTAAGTCATGACACTGTCTGGTGTTCAGGGGTCAAACTGAAGAATAGAAGAATCAAAACTGAACAGTAACCACTCCATTTCAAATAATCTGTCACTTGGTTTCTATGCATATTTTCGGTTTCTACCATCAGAAATGCTCGAAAGGGTCTCGACAGCTATGAGTGTAACTGTAACCTTAGTACAGAAGAGGGAACAGAGTTTTATGGCACACATGGATAATAAAAAGAAGCCTATAAGCTGGTCAACCAGTGCAATGAACATCATTTCTTAGCAACCAGCTCATATAACACAGCTGCTGCTTTGTAGATTACATACACATCAGTAGGATTCACGTCTGTGCAATCAGACTGTTTATCCTGAATCACAGTTCTGGTAAAAAAGTAGGTTTTATGGTATTTTGTTCAGCAGCGTCATGTTAAATGCTGATGTAAGTCTATGATTTAAAATCCACTGCAATGAAGTATAGTAAGCTTTGTTCTACTGTTTCTGTTTTCTGTAACATTTCTGTAACACAATAATATATCTTTGTAAATACTATTATTACATTATATTGTAATGTAAAACAAAATAAAAGCTTTTCAAGTTGGGAGAAATTACAGTTGTGTTAAACTGTTTAATTGTGCAAAGGTTCATCATCACCACTGCTAAAAGCTATTACAAATGTAACAGTGTTGGTGGATAATAAAGAGTGTTATCTGTGTGAAAGATTCATAAATAAAGATTCAGTCTATGACTCACTAGTATTTGACAGTTTCACACCTGATTTACGTCTAAGGCTACATTCAGACCAACTTTTGCCTTTCTTTTAAGAATGCACAATCCACAGGTGCAAAAGGGCTGCAGCAACAACACAGAGTCTTCTAGAAAGAAAGCTGAACCAGGCTCAGCAGTTGTTGCCTGTAATGCAATACGACATCACCCGGCAAGTTGATGCACATTCCAGGTAGAAAAACAGTATTTTAGTAGTAGTTGCAGATTGCATCTCTCTTGCGTCACCCTCTCCTTGTGTGATGGAGAAACTACGATGAGCGGCCCTGTCTAGAGCCAAATGGAAGGCAACCTGTGGAGTGAATACTGAGTATTATATTATTCTATTCCATTTCTGCCAATAGATCCACCTACATTTAACACACTACACCTTCAAACACATGAATCTTTTACTCAAACTGGACCTCTTGGATTGTATTTCATTCTCTCACGTACGTTAAATAACACGCAAACTGACAAACAAACTCTACTCTGCAAAACAACTACTTTTTTTTTCTTCGCCAACTGAGGCTCAACTTATCTAATGACATAATTTCTGCCTACATAGAAGCTCAGCCTTCTAACTAACACCTGTAAAATGAAGATAAACTTTTATAAAAAAAAATATTTTGTCCACCAACATATGGCAATATCAAGCTTTGGTTTATCTTAGTCCTTCCTCTGTAAAGCTGAAAGCTTTGAGATGATATAAACAGACAGATAAAAAGGCAAAAGAGGATATGACCTTTCTCTTTATAGCTGGATCTGATACAAGATATTGTGAAACCACAATTCAAAACACTTCGCTGCAGACATACTGAAGCATACATCAGAAGCATCTCTAAACCACTCTCTGCCTTTAGGGGGGGTCCCTGCGATCAGGTGGTTAGTTTGGGAGGGGGAGCAGAATCCTCATTTTGGTACCGCTATGGAGGGTTTAGGTTTGTTTGGGTTTTCTATTTGCATTGAAACAGACAGAGAGATTGGATAGACAGATGACAAGCCATGCTGCTATCAGATACACTGCACATGCACACACTGCCACCTGTGTATGAATGAGTAGGTTACAGCTTCTATACATGGCAACACACACATTCACACCTCCAGTCTAGAACTCAATTCAGACATGAAGCGAACTCAGAGCACATCTCCACTAAGGCTGCACAATCCAATACACGTGTGATTTAATAACTAAATAATTATTCATATTTTTAGCTGCAGCTTCACAATATACATGGATACACAGAGGATGTTTGTGTTTTCGTTTCCTTCAGATGAGTGCAGCTGTTCATGGGGAAATAGCAAACATTTTCTAAAAAGTGCTTTGATCATTTCTTTGACCCGGAACGTTCCACCTCCTTTTATTTCAATCAGATTACACGTTTTTGAGCACTTAAAAACACGACTGTCTTCTTGTTAGACGTAATAGGGAGACATATTAAAACAAAAGAATTCCAAAACATCAAACATCCCGTGAAATGACGAAATCAGTGATTGTCTTTGTGTCTATAGAGCTACAGTCAGTAATTAGAGACAAGGACAGACTCTTGCGCACATTTGAAACCAGCACACTGACCTTTACATACAATAGGCCTAATTGAAGCTCAACAATGGAGCAAAGTACACAGGAAAGATCAGGCTGCCAGGGCCCAAGAAGTTAAAGTCCTCCTTGTTTGTTTTTACATTGTGTTTCAGGACAGTTCAAACATTTCAAACAACTCATGAACTCAGCTGATTTACCCAAAACTGGCTCAACTTTAGCATTTTTAAACATTTCTATGCAAATATTCTTAACACTTCAGACTACTGATTACTGATTAGTTGTTTAGTCCATACAGTTTACAAATTGTAGTGAAACATGCCTGTCACACGAACCCCAAAAATAAAGCGTGAGTGAAAGTCTGTGTTGGGAGGAGGTTGTGGTGGACTGCTGGCTCAAACACACCCAGACTGATTAAAGATTCTCGATCATATGGATCATATTTTTTCTATCAGGCTCCTGTTTCCACGCACAGAGAAAGCTTTCAGATTCAGCTCTGGAAGATTACTACCTCTGTCAGTTGTTTATTCTAAACATTCATCCTGTGTGCATTTGGATTTGAAGGCATATGAAACATTGCAAGGCAACACGAGTATTGACAGCAACAGATAAAAAAAGAACAAAAAATGAATAACAATAAAAATAGAGAAATACATAAAAAATAAAACAAGAAAAAATGAGCTGTACGTTGGCCGTGCCTCTGGGGACGAAGTCGCTGCCAGAGCGGAACCCAGGCAGATTAGGCCAGCTTTCTCTGTTTGTGAACTTACTTTTTATTTATTTGTTCCCTCCTGGCTGTCCTTGCTTTCTCCTACTTCAGACCCGTGGGAGGTTGCTGGCCTGTCGCAAGGTCAGGTCCCCTCTTGAGTCGCCCCAACCCCTGCAGGAAGGGGCCTGTTCAGTTGGGTCAAGGCCACTTTTTCACAACGCTGTCCCATATCTGTCCACTCCCTCCATGCATCATTTCTTGGGTTTAAATGTTGCTTTTTGCATAAATTGCATATTTGATTCTAAGAAAACATTATCAGAAACTATTTGTATAGATTTAAAGGTTTGTTTTTGCCACCAGTAACACATTAAACATTAAAAAATCGTATGTACTCTGTCTCCATTGTTAAAGCATTGTTTTACAGCTGTTCTACTTCATTGTCATCATTTTATATTTATTATTTATATGTAGAGCAATATTTAATACACATTTCAAATTATAAAACACACCAATAAATGGGATTTATAAATACTCAAGACGATATTAGATTAGAGAAGTTCATCATAAAGTGCTTTAATGAGAACAAGTCACTAATTTTAAATATATATTAGTCTCAGCTTTACCTAAATCATCATTATCAATAATTATTAAAACAGGTAAAAAGAATAAGAGAGAAACTTGACATACAGCAGACAGAAATATGGTTTCATCAGAGGTGTTTGATAATTCTCCGGCATTGAAAATAAAATGTGCGTTAAACAAATAATCAGAGCAGAGTTCAAACATTTTTGGCTGTAAGGTCAGTCTCCATTTTCCTTCATTACAAACTATTGAATTCTTTAAAAACACTTTCAATAATAATAACATCAAGATTAAAGTGATTTAAGTGAACATTGACAAGTTAAAAATGTCTTCTTCACATTGTCCATCCTAAACCTTCATAAAGTTGTAGCTTTACCTTCATATTGTGTCGCACTGACAGTGAAATGTCAACGCAGAAGCAGAACTGATACAAGAAATAAATTCAGCTTTTTCAGATGAAGTGACAGTGATACACCGTGTTATCTAGCTGTAGGTCAATAACAGTATTTAATTTATTGCTTTGGGGTTGGCTGGTTATTTCATTCCCGCACACACCCACACAACCCACACACACACACCCTTTATGAAGTTGTGTTGTGCTTGTTTTATGAGTGTTAAAAAGGTTTTATAAATATCCACAAAATAACATAAAGTTCTTTTAAATGTCACATACAGTACAAGGTTGTTTCAACAGGTTCTGGTTGTGTTTCAGTTCATCCTTGTTCACACCAGAGTTCCATGGTTGTGACTTCTTTTGAGCAGACCTGGAAACATGATTTCGTCACTGTCATCCACTTCATCATCTGTGACCTATAAAGAATTCAGATGATGAGTATTACACCGACGCCGCACTGCCACACCTACAACAGCTTTGCACTAATGACTTGCCAATCATTTTTCCAGTTGAAGCGTAGTATTAGAAGGGTGGGGTGTGACGCGTTAAGCTTCAATCATTTATTTTAAATATTGTGGCTGGTGCATTTCAGCTGACACATTAAAAAAACTCGACATAAATTACATGCAAATACTGAGTGTGTCACTCAGGAAACATTTCTAACAATGGGGAGGTTGCACCGTGTGTTCAGGACATTAGGACTGAAACACAGCGCTAAAGCACTCTGAGAGCAGATATGTTCTTTCAATTTGATTAGTTTAATATTTAGATTTATTATTATCAATATAAGCAGCAACAGTTGGGGTGGGAATTAATTGCCTCCCTCCTTTTTAAGAAGGTGTGATGAACTACTTACACTACTTACACAAAAGTCAATGGTTATGCTGTTATGGCTCAAACAAGAGATATTTTTAAAATTGGTTTGCTGCCATCATTTCCATCATCATCTTCATACTTTATTTTGAAAAGCCTTAGCTTTGGTTATGACTGAGGGCCGATGTATAATGTAACACCAGATGCAATTCTGGGTCTCTCAGAGTAAAGTTAACAGCTGTGTCTGTCTCCGACTAAACCAGGGACGAGGATGGAAATAAGTCCCAGACTTTATTGTTGTTATATCCCTGACTTTGTCTGATATGTTGTATTTTTATAGATATATTATTATATATTATATATTATTACATAATAATACATTTACTAGCACCAACCATAGTAGCAGTGGTAATAACAGTAGTGGTGGCAGAAGCAACAGTGGCAGTATAGCAGTCGTACGTACCTGTGACTCTTGTTGTTTTTGTTTTTCAGATATGGACTCTGTATCCAGAAAGGCCACGAAATGGATCAGGGTGTATATTCTGAAAAAAACACAGAACAAGAGAGTTCAACAAAGTGATCTATCTACATCAGGAACATTGATCTGACAGGTGATTGGTTACCTGTGGTACACCATGGCTATGAACTGGATGAGAACCAGCAAGGCAAAGGCCAGGATGAACATGAAGCCCAGAGGGTCGATGTACATGTACTCTCCAGTGAACTGCAGGTTGATGTCCACCTTCGGCACCTGGATGAAGATGGACGTCCCTAAGAGCTGCAGGGCGAAGGTCGCTACGAGCCAGAAGGCGTTGCAAATAAAGTAGACGAAGGTGATCTGTATGTGAGGAGAGAAAGAAAGGATTCATGTTCTATTGTTACTTATTTGACAACTTAATTAAGACACATCATGCACAAACATCATCAAAGGATTTCACAAACATGTAATTAGGTTCATCGCTCTGACATAAAGTCACCTTGTTTCTCAAATCCTTGAGTTCCTCTGCCATTTTTTTCTGCTTCTTTTTGTTCTCAGGCAGAGGCTCCAGGTACTTGGTGGTCATCTCTCTGAAGAACTGCTCCTCCTCCTGCAGAAAAATACAGGAACTCTCTGTCATGCTGCGTCAGGTTTCAATTTTAATTTGCCCCTGCTAGTGCAACACACATGCTTAACTTTCACAAAAGGTGATTATCTTGCACCTGTGCCCTTTACGCTCACACTTAGCCATTTATTTGATCCAATTCAATACAAAATGCATCTTTGTGTGAATTTTATTGTTGTACTGTTATGTGTGTACCAGTGGAACAGTAAAGAACTGAATTTGCCAAAATCCCCAATTCTGATGTAGTTTGACGGATTTTATACTATGAATATCTTTTCATACTAAAACACAGCAAATAAGGACAATAACTGCACAAATGTCATCGTGACGTTCCATTTAAAAGAAAAAAACACCTAATTTAATTGTATTTTCATTTGACATAATTATTAAATAAGGAAGATAAGTGTTTGTCCTGCCTCATTAGATCAAAAACATTACATTTGGCCTGATGTCTGATAATGTCTGACCGAATTTAAAGGTAAAAGTGCAGAACATTACTTTAATTACGCCGAGTTATAAAATGGGATATTCACACCTGGTCGAGGGAATCCTCCTGCAGGCGCATGTCATCAGACAAACTCTGCAGTTGTGTGACCCAACCTGCAGAAAAGAGCACATTAAAGTTTCTGAATCATCACCTTCTGCAACTGATTTTCAGCTTATTTTTGCTAAATTCCCTCATATAAGGACTTACACTGGTTAGGGCAGGTGAAAGCAGGCACCATTTGCCTGAAACATAGTAAGAAATAACATTTATTGACAAACCAGTTTATATATATTTAATCAATGTACTATATAATACTTCATACTGACAGCTCAGTATACATTAGGCTTTTTACATGTTTCTCTAGTCAGTCATAATATGATACAAACCCTGCAATCAATGTTCCTTCAGATCTTACCTCTGCTCCTGCGCAGGACTCCTCACATCCTCCACAATAGTGTTTTGGGGTTGAAGTTGAGGCTCTGGTGCCACCACGCTGCTGAGCTCTTCTTCGCTTCCTCTCCGACAGAGTTGTCTACAGCATTTGGACCGTGTGAAGAACTGTGCAAATGTGGTTTTGGCTGCAAGAGTAAGCATCAGTTTTAGTGCAAGTCATAAACATAAAATGATAAATAGTTTAAGTAGTAGTTTAAAATTAGGGAATGGGAAAGGGTCAAAGAGGGCATGATTGATGCAGACCTTAAGTACTGATTGACACCATCTTATCAAAAATGATCAATAATCAGCCCAGTGTGGCTCAAAATGTAAAAGATTTAAATAACTGACTTTCTCAAAATGCATGCACAATAATCTCAGTAATCTTTTAGTCTTTTAGTTTCTAGTCATTTTTTAAGGTTAAACTAGTCTCTACCTTTCTGGACTTGGGGTTGTGGGGCGGCGGCTCCAGGAGCTCCAGGAGCTGCAGGAGCAGGCGCTGTCTCCCTGGTGCCCCAGGACACGTTGTTCATGTTGGTCATGGAGTAAATAGCCAGCAGCATATAGGCGCTGGGGATGCAGAGGATGTACAGCAAGCCGAAGCACACCAGGCCAACCTCCTGAGGATGCATGAGTGCAGTAAGGAGGTAAAAGGCGGCAAGGGTGATGAGGAAGAGGCTGCTGGGAGTCATGATGGTTTTGTCTTTCACCATGTTGCCTGATGGAGGATAAACAAATGGAAAATGAAACTTAGAGGACAGAAACACTTTAGTATTAAGGGGCTTTGTCAAGTTTGTGTCTAACATACCAATTATGGAAAGTGCTGCTATCATCATGAGGAAGGCGTACAGGATGCTCAAGACTGCTGCAATTAGGATCTGAGTGTCTGATTTGATCCTGAAGCTGATACCGAGGAAGATAGCCGGAGGTATCAAAGACAGGACCAGAGCGATGTTGGGGTGAATGTCAAGCAACACTGTCAAGCTACCTGAATGGTGGATGGGAAGCAAACAAAATAACTGCTTTAACAAACACACAGTAAAGTCACCATGATTATCACTTGAATTTCCCTGCATCATACTGAAAGTGAAATAATTCATTCAGATGTAGGTCAGATGTCTTCAATCATTTAATAATTAATTGATTTTAACTTGATAATCAGATAAACATTTGAATAAGGTTATACATTTTAACTTTGGAGAAAAATATTAATGCAGTGGACTAGACTGCTGTCTAGTCCTTTGTAACAAGCACCTGTTCTGGAAGAAATACTTTTAAGTGTGTAGGATTTAGTGGCCTCTACTGGTGAAGTTGCAGATGCAACCATTTGACTACAGCTCAGCCTTCCAAGTGTGTAGGAGAAACAAAAGAAAAACACTTGTATAAAACACAAACTCTAGATCAACCTATACCCAGTATTTGGTTTGTCCGTTCTAGGCTACTGTAGAATTTTACACACTGGACATAATAGTATATTAGAACTGAGCTTTAACTCATTTCCATTGAGATCCTGCTGAGCTTTTTTATTTGGCAGAAAAATAAGCCCCAAACAAGCCTGACCTGCAATCATAAGGATGACGGTGGAAGGTGCCAGAATGGACGAGACCAAGCTGAAGAGCTGGTAGAACATGTAGGGTTTGGACATTGAGGGGTTCCTCTTGGTAACAATGGTGCCAGAGCCGAGCAAGTCCACAGTGTTGGCCATGGTGGACGGTCCCCATCGCCGACGCTGAAATATTAGACATAACATCCACGTTGTTGAAATCTAGCTTTCTGTAGATTGGTGTAGTTTCAGTCAAACAACCAGCATGTTTTCTGGTTCAGTGTCCTTTGAATTGCAAAATGTTTAAAGTGGTTCTTGGTGATGACCTGGTTGTAGAACTCTTTGAACTCCTCCGGGGCGTTGGTGTAGGCATCAGAGGCTGCGTTGTACTCCACTCTCCATCCCTGCTTCAGCAGAAGAGTGCACAGCCAGCGGTCCTCACCTGCAGAGACATCATAGAAAACCTTTCAGTAACTGTAGGAGCAGTCAATTGGTCTTCATCTGAGCCTTCAAGCATGCAAAGGAACAGTGGACAGGAGGTGCTAAATAGTTTGCATGAATATTTATGTATTGTTACTTGTGCCTTACTAAAAAAAATATGTTTCTTATGAAATGTCTTACCTTGTTGAACCAATATCAGAACACTTAAACAGCTTGGTTTGTGCTAAAGACACTACTGAGAGTTAATTGATATTTCTCAGTTGATAACTGTTATGCAAGCTATTGTGCTAACACCTGACAAGCATATACCACATTACATGGGATATACTGCACGGTACGTACAACTTATTCCATGTAGAATGCTACAGTATAAAGCTTCTATTTGAGCGACTGCTCCTGTGAGTTTTCGGTTACCTTGGTCGTACTGGATGTGGTGTTTAGCCTTTGTGGCCTTGACGGTGTATCTTTTCATCACATTGTCATCCATCAGCGCTGCTGCTCTGAACAGACTGAAGCAGCCCGGGCTGCACAGCACGCAGCCAAACACATGCTCTGCTGTCTTGTGAAGCCAGTGGCCCACCGCGTATTCAAACTTCTGGTACCACACCATGGGACCTAGCAGGGAAATACAGCAGTGTCATTACATAAACCTGTGTATTTGTCTATGCATTACAGTACAGTCTTTCACTGACAATATACTGTAATCATGCAGTGTGGTCTTGCATTGGAATGCATGAATTAACTTTGGAAATAGGTTATTGTAGAGTACAATTCATAGTCCTCTGTTTAACCTAAACTACATGAACCCTTACTACATCCAGTTGGACGATTAGATGCTGGGTTGACATGCTTTATCTGTTTCCAGTCCCTGTTTTTGACCAACCTGATCCAGTGGGGTGAATCCTGCCACATGCTGCCCCGACAAGCGGATACAGTTTCAGACGATCGATGAGCAACATCACAGCAGCCGGCTGGAAGTCTGTGTCTCCATCTAAAGCCAGGAGGTAGGTGTTGTGCTTCTCTTTCTGGGGGAATACGCACAGTTTTCTCTGTTTTACATTTAAATCTTTTCATATATATACACTGTGAATGTACTGTATGTTGGTGTGTATGTCTTCACTGGCTCCTGTGTGCATGAAAGCGTTTCCTCTCATCTCACCTGAAGCTCTCTTTTCAGCTCAGCCTCATCCTCTCCTTTCTCCCACCTTTTGTAGTAGCTGGTTGTAATTTTCCAGCCCAGGAGATAGTACAAGTACATGACCTGGAAAATATGAAATACTATTTAGCAAACAAACTCTGACACGCATCTTTGAGTTACAAATAACAATACTACCACTCTGCAAAGGTTTTGTACAAATTTGGCATTATGTTTCTCTAATTCACCAGGTTTATGTTGGATATACATAGATATACAAATATTTGAAATTACATTATCTCACTGCAGAGATGAAAAATGCAGTATTCATTTTAATTTGATAAATAAGAATATTCATTCAAATGTAATGTTCGTACAAGTATACCAAGTAATACTATCAAAAGCCAATGTCTCACTGACAATAGAGGAAAAGCCAGGAACCTACATATTTGAGAGCTGACTGATGTTTTAAAGCTACAAAATGTTTGAGCCAGATAGTCATCAAACTCCCACCTGAGACCATCTCTTCTTGTGTCGGATGAGTTGCTTGTCTTTGAAGTGAATCATCAGGCTGTTTCCATGAGGCATGTTGACCACTACACGTCCTCCGTACGGCGTCCTCACGATCTTCTGATCAGGGATCTGCTGCTGCTTTTTGAAGACGTCTTTATCGAGGTTCAGGAAAATACTGATGACAGAGGATGAGAGAGGGATAACCTGTGAGATCTTCATCATTTGTTGAACTGTCAACCTTGAGTTTCACAGTTTTCACCTGTAAACTTCTCGGATAATTTCTACAAGCATCTCTGCATATTCGTTGACGTGGCGCCCTCGACTCCCGGGAACATCACTGAAGGCATCGTCGAAGTAGATGTGGCCTTCAAAAGTCACATCACTTGTTTCTCCTTCCTTCTTTGGCCTGTACTTGTCCAGTCTGGGAAGTGACAAGAATCACATAAAGCTACTGTGATGATACTGGTGTTCATAATCAAAAGGAAATTCCACCACGATTTTATTTTGCTAAAATCCACCAATATGGCCCATGATTTCTATGAACTTTCAGGATTGATGAAACTGAACTGTACTATCCAAGATGGTTGAGGAATATTCTATGGACAGCCATGCTTTTATATCTACTAGTTATCTACATATTAGTCCCGCTGACCAAAAACCACAAAACAAACTACATACTTCCTCTGTAGTTGCTGCTGTACAATGTAACCACAGTGATCAGAAACATTGGGATAATAATGAAGACAGCCAGTGGTAGTTCAGATAGTTCTTATAATCCTGTGTATTGGCTGGTTTCAGACTAAAGACTAAAAAAACAGTCTACTTACATGCATGTCATTGTGATAACCAATCTACTCAATAACTACTCAATAAATTTCTTTTGCTAAAAGTGGGAAAAACATGGGTAAATTTCCCAATAGCTTGTTTCTGTGGTTGCTAACTTGCAATGTGAAACTTACCGAAATATTGAAATTATTATCTTCATCATCTCGTCGTAAGTTTCATGCCACATGGTGGCACACAGGAACACTTTCACCGGGTCTAGTGGCCTGAATCTGGAAATCAATTTTGAGAAATGTCTTTACATTGAGACACTGACAGTAATCCCACACCTACACATGCTTCTCTGAGCTTCCTTATCATGACCTCACACTACTAAACCTTCTGCACCACAGTACGGATAATCTTTTTGGACACACCTTAGTGTTTTGCATACCTATTGTTCACTGATCCATACACTTCTACAGATTATATATATACAGACACTACAGATTTTAACAGGTTTTAATCACATCACATTGTCTCTTTTTGTTGGCAGAAGCCCATGAATATTTTTCGTTCAACATTAATTATGGAGCTTCATAATTGCAGCCCTTGTCTACAGACATTTTTTTAAACTTAAATTACCATTTGTCAACCTGTTGTTGATACGCATATTTAAAACCTTAAAATTAAAGATAAAAGGTGTATGCAAAATAAAGAACATTAAGTAGATATTTTTAGTGTTCTTTTTTTTAAGATGAGAAAGACCGATAACAGTTGACCAAGAACTCCATTCATAAAAACAAACTCAAGTTTCACCCATAAAGTGACTGAGTAAGCTTAGTATTTTTTGAACACATGATGATCATCATGTTTTTGGAAGATATTATTTATATATACATATAAATGAGTCATGGAAGAACAAGAACAAGAAAGAAAGAATGACTGAAACAAAAAACACCCAGGAGGAAGAGTTGATGCCTGTACCACTGCTTAATGGGATTATTTTCCCAGTCTAACCCAGATTTTGAACTCAGAAACCTAAACTAATCATACATGAACTGTTTGTCCAAACTTGAAACGAACTTTGTAGAGTTTTCCTGATCTTCCCAAGAAACACGCACACACACACAAACACACACTTACTTCTTTTGCTTCTCATTCGTCTGGATGTCAAATCGAGCATTTAGAAGCAGTGACTGCTCCATAAATCCTCCTTCATACAGCCTCCTGATGAACAGGTCTTGTGTCCTCTGGATGCGATACAGACTGAGGTTCCAGAGGTGGACAGTGGCCAACACAAGACCGAGCCACCAGGACACTGCTGAACCTTTAGAAGAGGTAAATGTGTCTCAATATGTTTTATGCCAAAATAGGACGTTTGCCTAAATAACTTGCATCAAACTCTCCACAAATACTAATACTAATTCAGATGAATAAAAAAACATATTGTACAGCAAAATGTGAGCTATCTCTTAATGTATAGTATAGTGTCACACTGTAGCCGATTTTTTATTACCTGTCAGCATGCCAATGTCAGTTATCTTGGACATGTCCAGGAAGCACAGAGTGTGTGTAACATCCAGAACCAGATGTGGGAACACACTGCCGTTCAAGCTTTGGTTTCTTCCATCCACAACTACATTGCAGTAGCCTGTGAAGTTGATGCTTTCAGTCCCGTTCAGACTTATTCTGTAGTCCTGATAGTAAACGATAACAGGGATGATGAGCAGAGCCATGACAGCCAGAGAGGCCAGGTACAAAGGCAGGATGAAGCATCGTCGCAGGGCGTGCATCTTGCAGGCGGCCACAGCAAACCAGTGGCAGAGTGCAGAGGAGACCAACTGGACCCCAATGATGATGGCTATAATTCTTGTCTCACGCCTCGGGATGGAGGTCACTATGTCCCAGTCCATTTTGGCCAGAGGGACATAGGCTCCGAGCACACAGGCGGTCACCACGATCCTGAGCAGGCTGGAGAGGATGTGCAGCATGTTTTGGCTCCTTCTCACATCTTTACACAACTCTTTGAGGAAGACAGAGCTGCTGTTTTCGCTGATGAGTCTCAAGTAGTTCTCCCACCAATTGAAAGACACCAAGAAAGCCCCACCAACAGCCAGACCCACCCAAATGCCCCTCTTGATTCCAGTAGGATCTTTCATAATGTATAAGGTGAGGAACAGGACGTAACCGAGCATAATCAGGATAAAGGCAGTGATGGATGGTGCCAGGAAGCGGTTCCTTTCTTTGGCAGTGCACTGAGTGACCACCTGTAGGAGCGCAGAGAGGACGACTACACCGTTCAGTATCGTCATGTTGGTCACGATGTCCAAGTGTGGCATTGCTACGATTGTGAGAATCGCTGCACCCAGAGACACGATGAACTCAAAGAACAGAACCTGAAAAAGAGAAGTAGAACATTGATAATACATCGAACACAAATTTTTTACCATCTTATGAGAGATTTCCTCTTTAAGCATCAGTTCTGCTTTCAGAGTATCAGGACCTTCGCTCTTAACACAGTGCTAGGGAGCTCGTAGGACATTGGGAGGTGTATTTACACTACTACCATAGCAGCTAGCATAGGAGAAGAACAATACATTGACAACATTTTCCTAGAAGAGTTCCGTTCCTGGTAAGTGTACTGAAAGTGAAGAGGCATTTTAGAATTTAGCATTTAACTAAAAACATATTTTAAAGACAACATTTCAGGTAACTGTGCCTTATCTGACCAAGTCTGACTCTTGGTATTGGCCTGGCTCACCATATCAAATTAGGTTTAGCTTGATGGATTCAAAAACGTTTTCTGTGACAAATAGAAGATTTTTGAATTAGTGAAAATTGAGCAGCGACAGTCACTGGTATATACATCCTTCAAGGTATCAATCAAAAAGGTGGGAGAGTTAAGAAATCTTATCAGGTTTCTCACCAAAGCCATTGTCGTTTTGGCCGGCATCTTTGAGGATTTATAACATGCCTTCCAGATGCTCTTTTGCAAGAGAAGCACACTGGACGCGATGAGAGAGCAGCCGATACACAGCAGAGAGACAGGTTTATGCTCAGCTGGGAGGGTCTTGGTGCCTTCATTGGACAAGGTGATGAGGAGGAGGAACGAAGCCTGGACAGAAAGATAAAAGAGTTTACTTTGAAACTTTGTCTCAATACCCCTTAAAGATTTGAGATGAAATAACTGAGTTAACTTTTAAACCTTTAAAGCTTAGATTGGCAGTAGTCTTGGGAATTTTGTCATCTGAAGTCATCAAAATAAATGTGTTAAAGATGCTGTAGGGAAAGATATACCTGGATAAATACTGCTGACTAATCTTGTTTTTGTGTAAAAAAGATATTGATATATAACAAATGATATTTCCTGTTTGTTAACCATACGCAATGTTATTGACTTTGATTCTTGCTAGCACAACACTAGCTTTGGGCAAGTAGCTGAGCCAAAGGAAACAAAGTTGTGAAAAACTTTAGATTTGACATAAAAATATAAATTTATAGTCTTAATTTTTTCTCTTTGGCAAGTGACCATGGTATAAGAAGCATAATGGCCTTCGAGGTGTCCATAAATAAAGTTTTATAACTAGGTTCGGGGATAAAGACCACGCCTTGAACTTGCACGCACAAAAAGTACTTAAGCACACCCATACCTCCATCCCTCAACCCTCATCCCTTTTTCCTCATTGCTCCTACAGTACATTATCTTGGTTCACCTTCATACATAATATGCAATAAACCATTGTAATTCCTTATCGTCATTAGGGGTTAGTGAATCAGAAATTCAGAGGCAACTGTTCTGACCTCCACATTGTGCATTTCCTGTTAATGGACACTTTGAAGAGCATTATCCCTTTATAGTCCATGTAAGAAATGCACAGTATAGTTTAATGTTAATGTATATAGAAACAAACCTTGCTACATAGAGCCAATCCAAACACAGTCACAGCAACTACACAGAGACTGATAGCCTTCAGTAGTTTAATCAGTTTCCATGGTGTCTGTTCATCTTCAATGACGGGGATCTCTCGGCAGGTGTCCCACGGCCTCCTGGTTAAAGACATCAAAATGTCAAACTCTGATGGTGACTGCAGGTAGAAAATTATATTGGTGGAACATAGAGAGAGAGAGATCTGCACGAAGGCAGGAACGAGGTGGATAGGAAGGTTGTTAGTTAGGTAGGACGTAGAGAGAAGTGGTGGCATGTTTCTAGGAAAATAACTTGTTGGGTAAAGAGTAGGAGGATTGTAAATTAGATATATATTAGATTACATATTGGCAGGTATCGTGAAAGGCAGGTGTGGATATATAAACTGATAACATACATTTAGGTATAAAAACAGGTAGAAAATAAACGCTAAATGTTTAGCTTTATACATATGTATCATGAATAAAAAAACTTTCCAATACAACAATATGATCTATAGCAGCTTACAGAATACATCACAGCATAAGGAAAAAATGAGGACGTTGCTTTTTTTTTTTTTAATAAGTGTGTAAATGTATTATAGATGCTATAGAAAATGACTTAATTGTTACTCTGACACAGTGTCCACATAAATTGAACATTATAAGCCTCACAAAAGTAGTATAGCTGGACTGAATCAGATAGAAATTAACAGGTGCTCATATATTTGTAAATCTTGTCAACAATCAAAACCAGAAATTCTTCAGCTAAAAAACACATCTTCTTGAACTGATTTGCACACTTTAAAAGAAAGAACAACTGAATAATACATACAAATAATAATAATCTATTCTCTTGTTTTTCAAGAAAGCTTTTCTTCCAATAAAGAAATCAATTTATAAAAATATCCCATCCCTGCATAATTGATAATAATAATAGTCTTCCTTTGATTATTACCTAATAAATAAATGATTTATATCAGTAATAACAGCTATATAAAATAATAGATTAATAGCGTCAATTGTTCAATTAAAAAAGATTCCACTCACTTGGGCAAGCTCCTGTCTTCCTCCATGTTTCTGACTGATGTGAGCACTCTGATTGATTGTTGGTAAATTGTTGTAAATAACGATGTATTCAGATTCCATCGTCATGACAGTCACTGTCTCATTCAGCCCATCATTAAATGGCAACACCCAGAACGTGTGTGTTGCTGCAGGTGAACAACCAAACAGGGTCAAAGTGACTCACATTTTATACTTTCGTTTCTTTTCCAAAAAGTAATTTATAATTTCATGTTTAAACTCCCCTAGCAAGCATGTAGGAGAAACCACGGTGGTCGTGAAAACTTGAACTCCCTTATCTAGATCCAGTGTTTGATTTGTTTCTACTGTAGAATTATGGTGATTAAATATCTAGATTTAAAATGATATAAAAACATAACTATTCCTTTATTCAGGTGATAATAAACTAATTAAAAACTACATTATATTAAATTTCGTTCTGCGAATAGATTCTCCTAAGTGTTAATCACTGGGCCTTTACATTTTATTTACAGATTACAAAACTGAGAACACTCTGGCCTCTAAGGTTAACAAGGAAATAAAAGTGTTCTTATGGCTTTTACGATGCTGATTAGTCATGTTCATCAGTGATTAACATTCCTCGCTGTATTACTCAGAGGCATCTTTCTGTTTTTCACCTTATTATTTTATTATGTAACATATTTCACACATTATACAACCGTCACATTGTATACGACAACATTACATGTGATGGTCTTTCCAAAAAATACAAACATAATAACAGTATCTCATCAGAGGCTATGGAGTAAGTTTTATTAAATCAAATTATGAAGAGAAGAGATATATTATTCATAATATATCTCCAGTGGAGCTTTAGCTGATGCAGGCCACAGAAACTCTAATGTTAATCCAGCCACTGCTGAATGCAGTAAAAAAAAAGTGAATCCAAGAGTCTGCTAATAATCCATTAAACTCCTCAGATGTGTTCAGAAATTGAAACCTTTAAGGCTCACCTAAGCAGAGTTTACTGACGGATGCTACCACCATGCTTACTTGCACGTTTATGAATTACATATTTTGTGTGCGTGTTAATCTGTTTTTATTAGATGGTGAGTTTCGCTGCACTACAGAAAAGTGGAGTGAAAATGGGAACACACCCAGATATGTACTTCTTCAAGTGCTAAATGTCATTTTAAAGATGCTTTGGATTGCGGACAGACCTGAACTTCAGGCTGTGATTTTGTCACACAGATACAATATACACATTCAGTTCTGCTGAATCATGAAATGAAATCTTGATTTTGTGAAAACAATATCTGATAACTTTAATATCAATGTCAAAGTTAAGAACCTCCTAATTGTATAATGATAATATTAATAATAATAATAGCTTTTGTTTAAATGACATTTTCCCTACCTTGTCTGTGGTTCTCAGCCTACTACTCAATATCCTTAAAACAGGCCACAAATACACACTTTTAGATTTACTTATAGACAAACAGACACATTTAAATCCAACAGTCGTCCCCTAATCGGAAGGTTGTTGGTTCGATCCTCGGCTCCTCCTGCCACATGTCAGAGTATCCTTGAGCAAGATACTGAACTCTGAATTGTTCCTGATGCTGTGCATCAATGTATTAATGTGTATGAATGACTTAGTTTCTTTTCGATGGACTTTGAATGTGTGTGAAAGGGTGAATGTGGCACATAGTGTAAAAGTGCTTTGAGTGGTCGGAAGACTAAGGCTACATACAAGTACAGGTCCATTTACCATTACCATTTACTGAAGTGACCCGCATGACAAATGTCAGTCTAAAGTCAATGAATTCTGATTGTTCACGCTGACGTCACAACAGAAAGGATGTCTTGGATCTCAAAATTCATGCCATTGTACAAACAAAACGTGAAATTAGAAACATTCAAACATGAAAATAACAAATATGATGATTCTTGACTTCTAGCAAGATTGATAAATTATTGATTGGCAAAATAATTTTTTGCTTTATACACAAAATTAAAGCTTTAAATACTCTCTCTCTGACACACAGACTTCTTCAGGAAACTGTATTTGATTCAGTTGACAGCACCAAGCGCCCCGAGCTCTGCAATGTTGAAACAGATGTTCCAGTGTTTGTAATATGTGTGTGTATCGTGAAGTTCATTTATTCAGCTCCACTATATGCATACACACAGCTACCAGCCATAAAACATGCCTGGCCACCCCAATTTGGTGTCAGATTATGTCAAATTGAAGTTTCTAATTTAGATTTAGATATTGAAAAAAAAAGAATTTAGCAAAATGTTTTATTTCCAAAAAAAAAGATTTGGAAATAAAACAATTTAATGATGTATAATGCCACCTTTAGATATTTATATCCAATACTTTAAGGTGTATGTGTGCCACAGTAATGTGATGTTTTTGAGTTAAAATGTCTTAATCTTTTTCAAGCAAATATTGATAAACGTGATTGTTTGCTATTAAATCAGCATATATTTCTGCCACCACTTACAGTTTCCATGCCAACCCTTGAATATTTCTCTAGCTCCGCTGCTGAATAAATGTCATAAAATGAAAGCAAATGTACATAAAATGTCAAGTTGAATGCAGCAGGCAGTGTTCAAAATGTTGTAATCTTCCCTCTCACCCACATATATATTTACACATACATAGATTATACATACTCGTACTTTATTTATTTAGTAATGAGGCTGTTGTGAGCTCAGTTTCACCAAAAAAAAGCCCTCAGTGCTATAGACTTGGGGGTGTTTGTGTTTTAAATGAACTTTTATCTGATAACAGGAGGATTTTGGATACATTACAAAGTCATTACAAACCACACAAAGCTGGTAAGCCACAAAAAGCTCAACAAGTAAACTAAGGACCAACTGAGGCGTTGTCTAATAAAGAGATTCTTGAGCTACCGTAAGTGGGCAGCATTGTGACCTTTATAATGATTCACTTAATTTCAATTAGTTGTCTCATGCATGTAAATCTCTGGAGAACTTCCAACATGTGGGTTTGTTTTCAAATACCTTAATTAAAGGTTTCAGTCATAAAGCATCCCACGCCCTCAGAAAACACGGCTAATGTAACCTTTAAGACAAAACGAGAGATAATCCTATGAGAGCACACTCACACACTCACACTCACACACACACGCACACACACACATATAGTACAGAGGAAGTGACTTAGGTACAATATGACCTCTGAATGCCGACCATGGCACTGACGATAAGTCAAGTGACATTATAGCCACCTGGTCTTGTAAGCTGAGTGTGGTTTATACACTATTTCTTATCATTTATCAAATAAAGTTTTATTATTATTATTAATATAACTCCATTATACGGACAAAAAGCCACCTGTTTGCAAGAACTACTAACATTAACAACTATGAATTTGGACTTTTACGTCCAGTTCAAGTCTAAAGTCTCAAATGAAGTCAAGTTAATTCTTGGACTCGGAAACAGTAGTTGATAAAACAATCAAAGTATATTTAGAAGCTGTTCTTGAATTTTCCGTGGTGTTATCTCTGATTAACAGTGATTTCCCTTCAATTTTCAATTTTATAAATGCTTGACAAATTTTGTTTTTTGGTTTGGTTTGTTTTTCTTGTTTATTAGATTAAACATTTCAAGCCGAAAACAAGAAAACACTTTCTTCTTTTCATTTTTACCTGTGTGTTGAATCACCACCAGATGGCAGTGATCAGTTAACACTGTTCCACTCTGCTCTACACTGCCCACAAAGGGAACTGGCAGTCTGTATGATTACAGGGAGCATGTGTGCAGGTGATTATTACAGTTTTTCTCGATTGTTTACACACATTTTCTGAAAGCATGCCTCATACTCTCAGAACTCTACACACAAATCAAAAAACA
>NW_023340268.1:2826001-2836796 GCF_004916995.1 Morone saxatilis
GGGGGAAAGAAATCAGACCATATGATGAGCCTGTTGTTATGGAAACCAATAAAGGTCTCCTGCAAAGGTGGAGACGATAGGACAATCTCCTACACACATTAAATGGTCACCTGTAAAAAAAACTAAACTTCATAGCAGAAACACAATGGCGTGTTTTGAGAAAAGTTTCACACATTTGACGTTTTCAGTGACTTGAGATTGCTGGGACTTCATCACCTGTCAACAGTGTTGGGCAGGAAGGCATTACTAGTAATAATATTACAGTAATATATACTTTCCCCAGTAACTGTAGTTGTAAACTAAATTACTGGAACAAAAATTTCAGTATAAATATTAAACCAGAAATAATTATTTATTTTTGTATGTGGAAAGAAACTAGCTTGGAAAATAATTCCATTACTTTGATTTTAACAAAAGAAAAGTGGATTTGAATCTGAATTTTGGGTAGAAGGGAGACAATTATTAATGTTTTGGGGAGTAGCAGAAATTATTTTAATTATTAATTATATCAAACAAATGAATATGGCAACATCACTTGTATTTACTGTAAATGCATTGCTCACCTAGACAGACACACTGAACTCATATCAACCTTCGACTAAATTGAAGTAATGGGAAATGGAACAAGGTCAAACCCATTGTTCTTTAATTAGGGGTTTTTCTCACTGAATAAAATTCCCGACAACAAATAAAAAACTTCAAGGAAATCAGCCACTGCATATTTACAGACCAACATGACTGAAGAGTAAAACACTTCCTTAAAGTCTTAAAGTGCAAACTGCTGTAGTAGTCGCAATTCAACCGAAACCAGTGATGTGCTTCACTGATTCTTACGGTCTCCGCAGACAGACATTCTCAGAACTGGAAAACCTCCTACCTCCTTCCTACCTGTAATTTATATTTATTGTCTTTGTGAGTAGCATTGACATATACAAAGAAGGATGATCTGGTGAATGACTGCAGAATGGGTCAGAAAGGCTCCATGTTAGCAAAGGGGACATGAGCCAAACTAAATAACAAAGGTAATATTTTGGTTTTCATTAGTGATTGAATTAGGTGCATTAAGTTACATTGTTGTTAATCTGCACACATCATGTTTATTTTTTTAATAATTCATCACCACATGAATGACAATGACAAATTGACACTAATGAATAAATTAAGTGTTATAACTAAGTTTGTGAACAAAGACCACACCTTGCACTCATTTGATTTCCTTTTAAAACTTACCTAAGCACACCTTATCCGTTCACTCCCCCCTCGACTCAGTTTCCACATCCCTCCCTCCTGAACCCTTTTTCCCCCGTCTCTTATCCAAATACAGGAACCACTGTATTCATTCCTCAACCCTTTATCCCTCGACCCTCATCCCTTCATCCCTCAACCCTTCATCCCTTGACCCTAACCCTTCATCCTTCATCCTTCATCCCTCATCCCTTCATCCCTCAAACCTTTCCCGATTCATTCACCCCTCCATCAGTTTACATTTATTCATTAAGTGCAATACACCTTTCTAAATTTCATACGTTTATTGTTGTGGTCTTTGTTAGTGAAAGGCAGGTAATGATGAATTCTGTCTGGCTGAACCACCTTGGCTAGCTTGTAACTTAATCAGATCATGCTGGCAGAGCTGGATCAGGTCCAGTGACACCTGAGAGGAAGTGCTGGTGCTGTTAACAGAGCTGATGCTGGATCTAACAAAACAATCAAGCCAGAGTGGAACACGGAAGCTCTAAGGAGTGTTACATTTCTGTGATCTGTTTTTCCCTAAAAAAGCTTTTCCTGGCAAGCATTTTATGTGTCTTAGCAGAAAAAACACAGAAGTAACTTTAGTGAAGACTCTGTCCTATGTAGGTGTGCTAGTGAGCAGCACGCACAATGCCAGTAAACCTGCATTTGACAAGCAGAAATTCCCACAAATCTCAAACAATATGACATGATTATGACGAAATAAGCTTATACAGCAGTTTGCAGCTGCGGTTTGTGTGTCCCTCTGAACTGGAACTACCTGCTGAAAGATCACCAGGATGAGGCACACAATCGGCAGATCACAAAACAACAACTCCAAACAAATAAAAAATCAGCTGAATATCTAACTTAAACTCCGATGCTTTTTTTTCACATGTCTCTGGACGATAGTCAGATTTTACAACCAACCAACCTATTTATGTGAAGATACACAGTATTATTATCATCACTATTGTGTTGCTGCGGTTTACATTCCCACAAATGCAAATTCAGAAAAAGCATTATTTCCTGGGTGTATTATAGTATGTATATATGTAATAATACATGTTTTATGTTATTCTACTACTAAATTTAATTATATTTTTGGATGCATGCAGCATGAACTGCAAACTTTTTTTCCCCCAAGTTTATGTTCATTGATATTCAATATTAATACAGATGTAACAATACACAAAGAAAAAGACATACAAGGGTGGCACCAACCACCAACCCTAGTGTCTCATGTAACAAGGTGATATTACTGAAATGAGTGTTGCTTTTGTGTGCAACTGCCAAGTCACCTAAAAATATTCATATCTAAAGATGCATTTAAAAACTTTATCAGAAAAAGCTTTATTGGGAAACAAGAACATAACACAAAACATAGACCTCATCAACAACTCAACTCCAAAAGTAATACAACACAGCATAGACAGTAGCACAGTACTTTACTTTAGATAGAGTCACTTTTTTTATCCTTTATTCAAAAATAAATGTAAATAAAAATTATTACTTAGTATTTGGTAATACTTGTTGGCCAATGTGATTCTTATGATATGCATTATGTCACCAGTAGCTTCTTTTTTTACCCATCAGAGAAGAACTTCAAGAGGAGTTTGTGCAGCATCAAAGCATTTTTACCATTATTACAAGCAATTGATTATAAGAGCAATACAAAGAACATACCACATTTCTTCTAATATGTTGTGAATTAAAGATAACAATTCCAGAAAAAAGGTTAAAAAAGGCACACCTTGTAGCACATGCATACAAATACACTTGATAAAGACGACCAGCAATCACAGCAGAAACTATAATATGGGGTGTGCTGTCCTGATCAGTGCGGTACAGTATTTCACTAACCTCTGTGGCATTTATCTTAAAAAATCCCTGATTTTAGACTTCCCTGATCTTTAGGATTCAGTTAATGATTTACCAAACCTCAGACTGGATTTCTTCACCATTAAAAGAACTTCATGAGTTTCTCTGACAGTAGATGCCGACAGTGTAATTTCTCTTCACATTGTCCATATTGTTTTTAAACTTCATTTATCCATCTTCACATTACAGTTTCATTAAACACAGAAGCAGCAAAGTCAAAGAAAACTAAGATTTAGAGTTTAACTTCAGATAACAGTGTTAAAGTTACTGACCTGATATTATCCTGTCTTGTTTTTAGACAGTTTTTAGAGGTTGTGTTGTTCTGTCCCAGAGTTTTTTTCAAAGCAAGATTTTTTATAAATAAATTGCACTGAACCTAATGTAAACATAACATAAATAATACACATAATAAAGATTTGTTTTGTTCAGATAAAACGTACAGTAGATATTTCAAAGTGCTAAAAAGTGTTGGTTGTGGACAGTCTGTGTTTACACCATAGTCCCTCCATTATTGCTTCTGTGGTACAATGTCGTGGAAAGGTTAAAATCATCATCACTGTCCTCAGGGTCAGACTCAACCTGGTAGGTGGAAGTGGTGCTGGCTTGAGACACAGAGCGGATCTGGGAGGAGAGAGGGAACATCAGTGCACATAAATCCCACCACACCTGGAACACTTCTGGCAGGTGACTGAACCAAACGTCTAACCACAGTAGCAGGAGGGCGCGGTTGATGCCAGTCTCTGCTAGTTTCAGTAATTAAAGAAAAGTATTTGCAGAGCAATTTAATGTTATTTGCGTCTTAGCATGAGTAATTAGAGTGAGGTTGGTCCTACTCTTGTTGTTCTTTATGAAAATTGCTCATGTCTCATCTACGACATGATTATGAATGTCAAAACACAGCAAGGTTCTCTTTAAAGGACAAGTTCACTACTTTTCAACCCAAACTATATTTGCATATATTTTTTAGGTAAAAACAAGTTTTAGCAAAGAAGGCAGGAGCCCTATAGAATGATGGTTACACAGCATAGACTTTATTAAGTGCTCCTGCCTTCTTTTAAAGACATGTCTTGTCTCACACAGTAAGACTTTTTGAAAAGTCAATTTTTATTAGTCTGGAGGCCAAAGTGATCACTCCATTGGTCTGTGCTTGCTGCCGAATGGTGGGTTTATCTGCTAAGATTACTACTGGTGACATTGCACTGTGCGTTGCTATGATTGTAAGGCCTAAGTTGAAAAACTGTTGATCTATCCATTACTGCTATGGTTTGTTTTACACAGAATCTCTTCATTAAAACACAAAGTTTTGTGCCATTTAGCACTATAAATAACAATAAACAAATAATAATTATTATCAGTAGTTCTATTATCATTGCAAGTTGTTACGACAGTAATTGTAGAATAGTAGCAGTAGTAAAAGAAGCAACAACACTACACTACACTACACTAATAGTGGTAAATACCTTTTTGTGTGAAGTGACGTATAATTCTTCTTTTTCAGGTTTCTGCTTTTTCGGCTCTGTTTCCAGAAAAGCTACATAATGTATCAAAGTGTAGATTCTAGATGAACATGAAATAACAAGGAAGTTAGTTTTATAAAAAGGATAACGAATACATTAACATGATTAAAAGCCCATTTCTGTTGAGTCATTTGATGTTAAGTGGTCACCTGTGGTACAGCATCGCAACAAACTGGATCAAAACTGATATAGCAAATCCCAGAATGAACATGAAGCCAATGGGATCAATTTGTACGTCTTCTCCGGTGTACTCGAGTTCGAGGTTGACCTTTGGGAGCTTGATGGAGATGGAGGCCTCGAAAAGCTGGAGGGTAAATGTCCCCACCAGCCACAGGGCATTCATGATGAAGAAAGCGAAGTTTATCTGTGTGTAATTAGAAAAATCGGATTAATTTAAAATGAACTGCGCAGTGGTTCCCTGCTAACAATGAACAATAATTCAGCTCCCTACACCTACTGTACCTTGTTTCTCAGGTCTGTCAGGTCACTGGCAATCTTTTTCTGTTTTTCTTTGTCATCTGGCAGAGGTTGTAGATACTTGTCCTGAAGTTCTCTCCAGAAGTCCCCCTCCTCCTGCAGGGAAACCATTTCTATTAATTATTCTGTAAATGTACTTCACATTGAAGTCATTATGTATACTTTTAGTGGTGTATTCCAAAATTCACCATCACTCTGTTCACTCAGTAAACCCCACAGATAATACAATATTTGTGAAGTGTACAACAAGTGTTCTATTTGTAATGATCATAAATGAGGGTTAGTATTTATTGTTAGTAGTAAGGCATGTTGTGAAGCAGAAAATGGCAAAAAATAACTATTGCAAATGCCCCAATGTCATGTTAAGATCACGGAATACACTCTGCTAACCTGATAAAACAAGACATACACACCTTGTCAAGTGAGTCCTCCTGCAGTTTCATGTCAGTGCACACATTTTGTAGTTGTGTGATCCAACCTGGAGAAAGAAGCAAGACAGGAGGCTATTGGATAATGTCACATTTGCAAGTACGCTGGAATTATTCTTGCAAAATGATTGGACTTACATTGGGCAGGAGAGTTGAAAACAGGCTGCACTTGACTGAAACACAATCAGAAAAATGATTAGTATCATCAAACACTTTGAAATACTGAAATTCAATTGATGATCAGAACTTACTTCTGTTCTTTCTCTTGGATCCGTATGTCCTCCACAATAGTGTTTTGGGGCTGGGGTTCAGACTGTTGGATCGGGTTTTCCTGGCTGACAATGACCTGCTCTTCTCCAGATCTCTGGCTGGATTTCTTGCAACATTTGAGGCATGAAAACAGCCGGCAGAAGGTGCTTTTGGCTGCAAGGGTAAAGATTAGCTTCAGTTTAGTCTGCACTGGTCTAGTGTTGTACTGCGGGTGACATGACAATAAAAGCATTTCAGCCTGATTTCTACCTTTTTGGGCTGTTTTTTGCATTACGTTGGCTTCAGGCTTGGAAGCTCCGGCAGCAGGTTTCGACTCTCGAGTGCCCCAGGACACGTTGTTCATGTTGACCATGGAGTAGATGGTGAGAAGGAGGTAGGCGCTGGGGATGCAGAGGATGTAGAGAAAGCCGTGGAACACCAGCTGGATTTCCTGAGGATGCATTATTGCAGTGATGGTGTAAATCATGGCCATAGAGAGGACAAAAATGCTGCTGGGCGTCAGAATGGTTCTGTCCTTCACCATTGAGCCTGAAAAAAGACATAAACATGGAGAGTTTTTAGCATTAAAGCAGCTTTGAGCAGCTCTTCTAAAAAGAGTTTACCAAGAGCAAATTAAGTAACACACGTGTCTGAATAAGGTAATACCTGTTTGAATATAACTTACCAATAATGGACATCGACACTACCAACATGAGGAATGCATATATGACACTCAAGATTGCTGCAATTGTGATCTGAGTATCTGCCTTGAGTTTGAAGCAAAGACCCAGGTAGATGACAGGAGGTATCACAGCCAGGACCAGGGCAGCACTACCATGCATGTTTAAGATGAAGGACAAACTACCTGGAGATCACAACAGAGGAGGCACATACACAGGACTGAGTGTTACAACATTGGTAGAACAATCATAAGTCCAGTTGATCTCAAAACATTGTATATGAGATTATACCCTGAAACACAAAACACTAACCTGCAATCAAAAGGCAGATGGTGGCGGGGGCCAGGATGGCTGATGTGATGGCAAACAACTGGTACAACATGAAGAGTTTCGACATTGAATTGTTTCTCTTGGAAATAATGTTGGTAGAGCCCAGCAGATCTATCACGTTGGCCATTGTGGACGGTCCCCATCGCCGACGCTGAAGATGGCAAATAATCTTTATTATGACTGATATGGCTTTATGACTTGTAAGTAATAAGATCCACATTCAAATATGGTTCTGAAATGCAGATTCTGAATATTCCAAGCAACAGCAGCTTGTCAAATCTTTGTGGGCATGTCAAGGCCATCATAATATTAGTGGAAAAGGTCTGATCTACTGCAGCACTCACCTGGTTGTAGAGTTCTTTGAAGTCCTCTGGGGCATTGGTGTAAGCATCAGACGCTGCGTTGTATTCCACTCTCCATCCCTGCTTCAACAGCAGAGTGCACAGCCAGCGGTCCTCACCTGCAGGGAACAGAAAATGTATGTATATGTGAGAGGAGGACGACGGAGGGACCGATTGTGAGCGCTATCACCAAGACTTAATGTTGCTGTTACCTTGGTCGTACTGGATGTAGTGGCTCGCCTCCATGGACTTGGTGGAGTATCTCTTCATGACATTGTCGTCCATCAGCGCCTCTGCTCTGAACAGACTGAAGCAGCCGGGGCTGCACAGCACGCAGCCGATCACGTGCTCTGCCGTCTTCTGCAGCCAGTGACTGATAGCGTACTCAAACTTCTGGAACCACACTGCAGGACCTGTAGAGCAAACACACAGGTATTGTAAACCTCAACACAAATGTCTGCCCAGTGCTGTCAATGGTGGATCTTAGATTGATCTGTTCATATGATTGGACAGTTGTTTAATGTTGCATTTTGTTTGTTTTTTCCATTTACTCAATTTGACAATGTGCCAACCTGATCCAGTGGGATGAATCCTGCCACATGCTGCACCAACACGTGGGTACATTCTCAGACGATCAATGAGCAGCATCACAGCAGCTGGCTGGAAGTCTGTGTCCCCATCTAAAGCCAGGAGGTATGTGTTGTGCTTCTCTCTCTGGCAAAACAGAGACAGTTTAATTTGTTTTACATTTAGGTTTTATTTCAAAATACTGTGGATATGGGTTTAGGCTCATCAAAAGAATCCACATTAATATGTTTCTCTTATGTCACCTGGAGGTCTGCTTTCAGCTCTATCTCGTCATCTCCATTCTGCCAGCGTGCATAATATTTGGTCATGAGTTTCCAGCCCAGAAGATAGTAAAGATACATGACCTGGGGAATAAGAAATAACAAAATTGATATTTCTCAGGATTCAAGTGTTCAAACATTGTTGAGTTTAAAATAGACAAATGAAAAGTCTTAGAACATTATGAAAACCCCACATTCTAAATATAAAGTCAACTGTGACACATGTAATTGTATCTTCTGGGGTCTAAAAGTAATTATTTTCCTACCTGAGACCATCTCTTCTTGTGCCGAATGAGTTCTTTGTCCTTGAAGTGAACCACAATATTGTTCCCATGAGGCATGGTGACCTCTAGTCGACCTCCGTACGGTGTGTTTATGACCTTCTGATCAGGGATCTGCTGCTGCTTCTTAAAGAACTTCTCATCAATGTTTGTGAAGATGCTGATGACATAAAATGAGAGAATCCTTTGATAGTAGCTTGTACTTACTGAAGGTGATGTGCCAAATGCTACTGTCAGGTCAAAACTGGACACTTAACACTAAAATGCCCTATAACTACAAACAAACATGATTCTTACCCATAAACTTCTGTTAGGATTTCCACAAGGTTCTTTGCAAAGTTGTTGAGGTGGCGCCTCTGACTGCCCTCGACATGTTTGAACGCATCATCAAAGTAGATATGGGCTTCGAAGGTGAAATCGTTGAACTTTGGGTCTTTCTTCGGTCTGTACTTGTCCAGTCTGCAGTGTTCAGAGAAACACAAAGAGGAACTGTGATAAAGTGCATTTTGGGGATAGCGTACTGCTAAACTGGACACAAACTGTTGGAAAATAAAATCATGTGACAGCAACAAAGTTAACTGACCAGTTGGTTGATGATAATTCCCTTTACACACTGTTTTTGCACTCAAATTAAGCAAATATTTCTACTACTGGTTTTAACTGAATTGAAAGGCTTAAATTATCTTGGCTGTTTAAGCAAGAATCTGATTCATGCTATATGTAGCTGTCTCTATGTTCACAGATAAATTAGAGGAATGGGTTCGTGTAACTCACCTAAATATTGAGATAATGATGTTCAACATCTCATCGTAGGTCTCGTGCCACATGGTTGCGCACAGGTACACCATCGCTGTTTCAAATGTCCTAAATCTTGACATGACAAGATTTTGCAAATGGGAGTAACATCTTTTAAACAGTTTGCAGAAGAAACAGTGTTGACAGCCTAAATTAACCAGCCTAAAAAGTCAAAAATTGAAGAATCAACAATCTTGCTTTAGATGATTCTTTAGGATGAAAATGGAGGAAAATTCCTACACATACACTTACTTCTTCATTTTGTCTTTGGTCTGGATTTCGAATCTGGTGTTGAGGAGCAGCGACTGCTCAATAAAGGCTCCTTCATAAAGCCTCCTGATGAACAGGTCTTGGGTCCTTTGGATACGGTACATGTTGAGGTACCACAAATGGAGGGTTGCCAACACAAGGCCGAGCCACCAGGACACTGCTGAACCTGATGGACAATTAACAAACCAACTTTAGATACTGCAAAGTACCTAAATCTCTACTTTATGATGAGGTTTTCAGTGTATCCAGAAAAATGCAAAGTTAACTGGTAACTCTAGTTATACTAATTACATGGTAGTAGTTTTTGGTCATTTCCATGAGATCTTTCTTTAAAGAAATGGCTCCTGCACAGACCTGGGTACCGTGACTGGCAGGTATATAGAACAGTGTGTGGTGGCCCTGAGAACATATACTCTATAACTATCATAACTATGTGTTTTAGTCTGGTGACTTTATTTTGAAAAAACACATACCTATGGTAAATAATGTTCTATCTATGTATGGTATATATATCTTAAATAGCATTGTAACCTATTTTATTACCTGTCAGCATGCCAAATGTCAGTAGGCAGGGGGTATCGTTGGCAGTCGTCCAGGGCAACACAGAGTGTGGTGTAACAGTCCAGAAACCAGATGGTGGGAACACGTGACTGGGCCGTCAGCTTGGGTTCTTCCAGTTCCACAACTAACATTGCAGCTAGACCTGTTGAAGTTGATGCTTTCAGGTCTCCGCGTTAGACTTATTCTGTTCGAGTCCTGATATAAACGATAAACAGGGATGGATGAGCCAGGGCCGATGACAGCCAGAGAGGCCAGGGTACAAAGGCAGGATGAAGCATCGGTCTCAGGCTGGTGCATGTGCTTATTCTCTCTTCGCTCAGTGCGACCACAGCAAGTACCATATTGTTCATGTGTTCAGCAAGTGGAGAGGAGACCAAGCGGCGCCTGGACCCCAATGGAATGATGGGCATAATTGCTTGCTCACGCCTCGGGAGCGTATAGAGGATCACTATGCTCCCCAGTTTCCAATCTTGGCCAGATTTATCGGGACACCTATAGGCTTCCGAGCACACAGGTCCTGAGGGTCACCACGAATCGGCTGACGCAGCGCTTGGGGATGAGCGATGTGCAGCATGTTTTGGCATGCACTTCTCACATCTTTAACAAATCTTCTTTGAGGAAAGACAGGAGCCTGACTGTTTTCGACTGATTTCCGTCGGTAGAGGTAGTATCTCCCACCAAGTTGAAAGGCACCAAGAAGAAGCTTCTGCAATTCTTCACGTGCCAACCACAACAGCCAACCACACCACAGCTACTTTGCCCCCTCTTTGGGATTGCTCCGTAGGATCGGTTCTTTCTGTGTTGTCTATAATGGTATAGGTGAGATGATAATCTATGGACGCTGAACCCGGCCGTAGTTAATCGAGTGATAAAGGCTATTATGTGAATGGGGAATGGCGCCAGGCGAAGC
>NW_023340268.1:2836896-2842516 GCF_004916995.1 Morone saxatilis
AAGGCATGTTGATATGGCGGATGGCGCCAGGAAGGCGCGTTCCTTTCTTTGGGCCGAGTGCACTGGAGTGACCACCTGGTAGGAGCGCAGGAGAAGACGGGGTAGCGACCGTTTCAGTATTGTCACATTCGTCACGATGTTGCCAGGAGTGGGTGGCATTGCTAGCGATTGTCTGTGAGTATCGCGTGCACCCAGAGACACAGGATGAACTCAAAGAACAGAACCTGAAAAAGAAGCAGAAGGAAATTCAACAACACAGTAAAGAAAAGAGTTTCTAGCTCTGTTTTTGGCATCAGGTAAAGATAAGATAAAATGACTAAATGTTGATTCTTATCTTACCAGGGCAAAAGTTGTTTTTCTTGGTAGCTTTGATGTTTTGTAACACGCCTTCCAGATGCTCTTGAGGAGTAGAAGCATGCTGGAAGCGATAAGAGAGCAGCTGATACAGAGCAGAGCGACAGGTTTCTGGCCATCGGGGAGAGTCTTTGTGCCTTCGCTAGCCAAGGTGATGAGGAGGAGGAAAGAAGTCTGGAGTATAAAGATCATTATAATGTAATCAGTTAGTTGATACTGTAATATGAGGGCAATGTAGAACCAACTTTATTCAATAGACAATGACTGGGTGTCTAACTTCTTCTGAGTTGACTTATTACACCACAATAATATATTTATATACTCTGAAATACAACAGTTATGAACCAAAATGTATTTGGTTGTAGTCACATTCATAGTATAGTATTCAAGTTATACATACATACAAGTATTAAAAAAGTATAACAATATCAAACCTTGCTACATAGTGCCAGTCCAAACACAATCACAGCGACGATACACAGTGAGATGAACCTTAGGAGTCTGATCATTTTCCATGGCGTCTGTTCATCTTCAATGACCGGGACCTCTTGGCACGTATCCCACGGCCTCCTGAATAAAGACACCAAAACGTCAAAGTCTGAAGTAAGAAGGTAGGTAAAAAACTAGCGAGGTAGGAAGGAAAACTATAATAAATATACAGTGAAAGATAGATAGATAGATAGATTTAGGTTAGTGGTTATGTTTTCAATAAAAGGTAATTAATAAGTAAATTAATAAAATATTCACACAAGTGACTATTTTATAAACATTATTAATATAAGGTATTTTTTAATAGTCCATTGATATATCCATCTATGATCACTCCACCTGTGAAGCATCCATAACTGCATGCTGGTAAAGAGATGAAAATATGATACAGAATGGTTGTAATTATATAATATATATGTCTTAACTGAAAAAGTTGAAATAATAATTAATAACTGTTAAAAAATACTTTTCATTTAATCTGCTTACAACCACATTATAATATATTATAAATAATTTCTTATGTTTGCTTAGTAAATAGGAAAATTTACATTTTCTGCTTAAATGAATGTGTAACTAATTTACCTTGTTTAATTCATGTGAAAATGTAAATAACTGCAGCTACAGAAATATGTAAAATTACAAAATAAATATAGAAAATAAAGGACCTACCAATATTTTTTTACTTTAATATTATTTCTAATTAAATAAACAGTTTTTGTTGATACCAGGAAAAATATTTTATATTGCTGAAACATAAAAATATGTGTACTTACTTGGGCATATTCCTCTCTTCCTCCATGGTTATTGCATATGAGAGGCTGCTACCTGTGTGTGTCTATTTAACAGTGAAGCCACGCCCTCAGTGGACACTCCTACAGGTGAGCAGATCAAGTGAATGGAAGTCAGTAAAAACATCCTGTACCAGAATGTGATTCAATTTAGATTCCTGGTACACAGCCGGATCATTTAAATGAGTAATTATTAATTACGCCAACACAAGTGATTAGGACTGGACTGTACTGTACTAAATATAAGCCTGAGAGCCTGTATTCTGCGTCAGTAGCTGTCCAGTCATTATTATGTTAAGACACCAAAACCAGAAATTATATATATATATTTTGAAATATAATATAGTTGTGATAGTATTTCTTATCTACGGTGGAAATTTGGCCAGGCAGTAGCACCAGAGTTAGCCACAAGTGTGCCCTTTCATCAGATCTAGATAAAGAGTCAGGGCACCAGAATCACCCCTTGGGGAGTAGGAATATCCATAATAAAACTCATGAAAATCGGGTTCATTTAGTTGTCTGTATCACTACTTGCATTTCCAAATTGTGGCAGATGAAAACATCAGATCCGACCCTTAAAATGGAATAATGTCTTCTTGCAACCATAGTGATTTAACCTTTTCAAACCGTTTCATTTAAATAATGGAAACTTATCCTGTGATTAATTTAGGAAATTCAATATTAATTTTGTAGCAGAACATGTATTTCCTTCTTTCTTATCGTTTTAATCATCTCTTTTGCTGATTAGTCTCTGCTAGAATCTCACTGGTGAAGCTAAGTGTTAATCTAATATAATATAATAATCTGTCTAATATAACAGGTTCTGATATGATCAAACTACAAAGAATCTTATGTAACGTCATTATGAGATTTATAAAGAGGACTTAATCTTTCATCTGAATTGAGATGGTGCAACAGACAGCAGGTCGTACCACTGAATGTGAAGTTATTTTATGCAGGTATTGTGTTCATGTTTGCAAGGATTTGCCAGGCGCAACACAGTTAAGTAGCATGTTTTTGCTGTGGTTTTCTGTGTGGCTTTAATCCAAAACTTGTGGGCACATCCTGCTACTGGTTTATGACTCAAAAGAAAAAATCCAATCAAAATGTCTTCATTAACTCTCTTCTAGATACAGATAAACAGAACAGTTCAAGTCATTTTACATTTCTTTATGGATTTTCAGTGACTCCATCTGGCCACGCCAACTTGGAGCCACTCAGCCACGACTTCCAACAGAAAACTTGGCTGTCGAAAAACAAAACAAAACAAAAAAAGTACCGGAATATTTTAAAGGGAGATGTCAGAACCAAAACAAAAACTGGATAGCGACAAGGAAGGAAGAAGAAAGGAGGTCAAGTTTATTTATATCATACTTTATTCAAACGTACATTGCACTCTTACAGTAAATGACAAAAGGAAACAGACATTTAAAAGAAAAAGGCGATGAAGAAGAAATACTTTATTGATTCCCTACAGGGAAATAGTTTTTTTCTTACACACACACGGGAGAGATGGTGGAGTGATGGGCCTGCCACGTTAGCAGCGCCTCATGAGCAGGTTTTGGGGTTAGGTTGCCTTGCTCAACGGCACTTCAGCAGTACACAGAAGGTGAAACTGGCCACCTCTCCAGCTACCAGTCCCCACAACTCCATATTTTGTAGTCTGGTGGGACCTGAACGGCGGACCCTCCGGTTCCCAAGCCAAGTCCCTTTCCCTTCGTCATCATTAAGTTATGAGATCATAAAGAAATGAATTTCCTTCCTCATATTTTTTCTTGGTCGTAGCTGTTGTCCACATTCTCCGAAGTCTACTTCACTACCTTTCTTTCCTTCCTTCCTTCCCACTAGTCCACCTTGACCCTTCAACTACAACTCAACTCCAAATGCAAATATTATTACTCACAAGAAAACTCTGCTCCACACCCCACATATGTTCTTGATTGAAAGCAAGGTCTTTCTGAATTGAACTCACTCTGAGCTTCAATATAAAGAATGTAATTTCAGGTTGAATTTTTTTATCTCCAGACTTGTGGCAATTACCCAACTAAGATGGCTGTTTATTACTAACTTACAAGTCCACTTATTAAAGAATATATCGGATAACTTTGTAACTTTTTTAATGTATTTGCACCTCTCCATAAAAACAAAACCGTATCCAAATAGCTTTAATTTTCTGTCATTCATAATTTTTATACTGTTTTTATTAAATGTCAAAGTAGAGACAGTTGAAGCATGACGAAACGTGGGTAGAGCCAACCATGTTCTCTCATACTGAAATGTCCTCCAGAGCTGCCGGAGGCTGGATACAGGGGTTTGGGTTAAGAGCTCAGGGGGCGGAAGAGCCTGCTGGAGGGCACCTGGTCAGTGGCAAAGCCCACCAGTTCAAAGAGTTCCCTGGAAACGCCCATTGATAGTAATAACCTTTTATACTTCCAAACCAAAATGATGTAAATGTGATGACAAACTGATCATTCGCAGTACAACGCTGACATGTTTCTCAGATGGAATAACATCAATTCCATCCTTGCTATTAATGGGCCCTCCTAATTATAGGTTTTCTTTTGGTTTTGATGAGTGGAACGGCAGGCACACAAATGTTGGAAGGTAATTCCAACTAAAAAGGGACAGACAAAGATGAACTGCACTGGGGCCACCAGGTTAACCTTAAATAAGGTGTTTTGTTTTTAAACTTTAGAATTCTAGATCTAAGTTCAAGCTTCAGCTTTAAAACCTTCAGACTTATAAATTCAAAATGAAAACCTTCAAACAACCAGAATCCTGTTTAACCAGACAAATAAATCTCTTTTAAAGTTTGTTTTTTCCAACCTCTGTTATTTTTCATTTTTTACTCCCTGCTGTAATCTTTTAAATGTTTCTGCCAGTTGAGTTGGTTACATTTTGACTCCACCGTCCATGATATTTCATTTTTTTTTTTTCTTAAATGGCAAGAGCACACACACGTCTTTGCCTGATTTTAACTGGAACTTAATGCTGCTTTGAATCTCAACAAACTTTGCAGAGAGATAGTGAAGTCCTACTTCCACTACCTTTTCTTTTCCTTCCTTTCTTTCCTCTAGTCCCACTGACCATCACTACCACTCAACTCCAATGCAAATATTATTACTCACAAGAAAACTCTGCTTCACACCCACATATGTTCTTGAGACTTAATTATCATTTGCAGCTGGGTTGCAGATTGACAGGTACATCATGGTGTGAATAACACACATGACCTTTCCTCTTTTGTCCCAGAGGAAACAAACTAGAGACAACTGGTCCCCAACAAAGGACCAAAACGTGGTGTGTGTGTAATGTCCCCATGAAGCTTCTTTTATTCAACGTGTGTGAAAGCAGACTCGGGTCGATGGAGCAGGAGAATATATATTTTTTTAGAATTGCATGTTCAATATTGGAGTTATTACATCAAACTGACGGTCAGAAAGAAAGCAGATCTTCTGGTCCGATTATTTGTATGGAGAATACTTGAGTGTCTTCATTACTGTCCTTTTATCTGTTTTATATTGTGGGTTTCATGGTAATAGATGGGATATCAATATGCTGTTTGTATTATTGGATAGAACCTGTAAACTATATCTAGTTTAAGCAACAGTATTCCCTCCGTTAAGATGCCATTGAGCGAGGCGTGTAATTGAAAAATCTGCTGCAGCGGAGGACTGCGGTTTGTACTGGGTGTGTCCCACGTGTTACAGCTTTACTCAGAGACAGGTGGAGAAGTGCATTTAATTTCTTAATTTAAAGTTATTCTGCAAGAACAGGCGGCACGTGCTTTTAATCACTGCACTTACAGTACATGAAACCAGATGATTTACACTTGGCAACCTGGTTTGTTAAAAGTTAATCAGGGTAAGAGACAAAGATAAATCAGATGTATAGAAAAGGTAAATTAAGGAAGTACATTTATTATGATGGTAATTGTGAATCAGGGTTACTTTATTTTACCTATGTTATAATATATATATATAATATAA
>NW_023340268.1:2842552-2856865 GCF_004916995.1 Morone saxatilis
TGTTTTTTCTCTGAAGCTCGGTATATACATTTAACTTTAGAGATATGTCATTAAGAAAATTCATTATAGTCCAATTAAATATTAAAGTGATTACATCAATCAAACTGAATATTAAACTACTGAATACTACTTATGTTCAAATAGTTTTATTGTGAAACCTGAGCAGATGACAATAAATGCAGCTGGTATCATTCTCCCGGTATCCCACCCTGCTTTCCTGGTAGAGACACAGATGCAGGGGCATTATGGTTGGGGTGGCATAACAAGAAACTTCAAGTATATAATTCTAATAACAGACATTGTTTCAGGCCTTCTAAAGCATGTCACAGCAAGTAAAACAAGTTATAGCAACTGCTGCAGCAGATGTTGAGATTATCGCGTGGAGGCACACTGACAAAACATGTTGCTGTAATGCATAAAGTTCCAGGTATGAAGTAAATATGTGTGAAAACTATCAGGAACAATTGGTTTTATATCTTTATTTTCCAGACACATCACAGTAAGTTACATAATCAGTTACAATAATGTTATTGTGTGGGAATGGAAAGACTCAGTGAGAGTCACTGTGACACTTAATTATTGCTCTGTACCATTTGATTAATGTTAGCCTTGCAAATTCTTATTGCTCAAGGTGACTGCAAATGGTAGATGGCCCCAAAGAACAGGAGGCTTATGGGAAATGTGGTTTCAATAAAACAAAAACTCTGAAGTTTTGGTGAAACTAACTCAGTAATGATTCACTTACTTAAATCCAAATAATTAAAGTACAACTCCTTCACTGCAGAAACATTGTAGTTCTGCATGGAAAATGCTGTTGCATGACTGTTGCATGACTGATGCATGACTATGACATACAATGACCTTTGACTTCAAGTTGCATTTCAAGTTTTGCCTCATACTTGAGTGCTTTCGATTTCTCATTGTACCATATGTAAATCCATTGGAAACCACACCTTTGTTATATAAGAGGGGGAAACGACAACAGAAATGACTCTGCGTAAACTCTATTGTGTCACCAGTTGCTTGGTAGGATAAGGAGGAGGTGAGCGCCGCTGCGATGTGCAAACAGGGAGGAGAACAGATTTAAAGTATGACAGTAAGGATGTGATTGGCTGAAGGAAAATGAGGCTGAAACTGGTTGGTTAACTGAAGAGTAACCACCCGTAGTCGAGTAGAGAAAGAAAAAAAGAGAATTGTGAATGATTGAAAGCAAGGTCTTTCTGATTGAACTCACTCTGAGCTTCATATAAAAATGTAATTTTCAGGTATAATATCTCTCTATCCTGTGACATTCACACAGTCACTACATCTTATGACAACATGGTGTGTGAAATGTCCAATGTAAGCTTGTTTTATTAGGTTGATGGAGGAAATATTGTATTAGAGAATGTGATGTTTTTTCTCTGAAGCTCGGTATATACATTTAACTTTAGAGATATGTCATTAAGAAAATTCATTATAGTCCAATTAAATATTACACGTTCACTATGTAGTCTGTTAGCATGCCAGGGTGTGCTAATTAGCAGTCATTTAAGTACAGCTGGGGCTGATGGGTCATTAGTTTTGCATATTTCCATTTCGACCTTACACTGTCAGCATGGCTAACATCATTCGGATAGGCCTGCCCACAGAAATGGACGGGCCCCTGAAAGAAGGTCTTTTTACAGTTAGGGTTAGGGTTAGGGCTCATGCAAGTTTAATCTGGCAACTTGATTTGATTTACCAGCTGTTATAAAACTTCTTCCACGGTACCTTGTGTTTCTGTAAGCATTATTTGGACTTGTGTGTCTTTGTTGTTCTGAACACCTCATTACCTGTAGAGAAACTCCTCATGTTACTCATGCTGATGGTAGTGAGCCAGCGGCTTTGTGTTTGCCTCAAAAGGTATTCTAATTATTTGACAATGATAATCAGCCTCACACTGAAACCTTTTGCTGTTAACATATGAAACCCCTGTTACTCCAGGCCACAACTTCCTTAATAATTATTAGGACTTTATTCTTCTTTTCTTTTCAGGCCACTTTTTAATTTCCTGATGAGCAGCCATCAGTATTTGAATGTATAGAAATAGAAGACCATTTACATTTCAGAAAGAAGAACTGTTTTCTACAATTACTTTACAGTTTTAGTTACTAGTTACTTTAGTTGACAGTTTTAGTTGCTAGTTACTTCATGAATGAATATTATTTGCGTAGAAATCACACAAAGAGCTTATAAAATATGCTGCTCTGTTATAAAATGAATGCCCCAACAGTATGTACAAGTAAAGATGAAACAGTCGATTGGTAGAAAATTAATTGGAAACTATTTATGTAAATAAAATTCATCTAACTTGCTGCGTATGACTCCTGGAATTGAGGACATATTCAAACACTCCTTTTTATATCAGTATAAAATGAAATATTTAGAAGGAAATAAAACAGCTTTAAGCAGCTGATAATATTCAGTATGTCGTGAGAGCCACTGGGCCGAGTGATTCATATACCACCAGGAAACACATTCACATAAACCTTTTAGTTTCATCTGGTTTCCAGTATCCAGAGTGCCACATTTTTAGCTGCACAACAACACATTTCTTTTTCACTCTGAAGCTTTTGTCATCTTTCTAAGAAGGCAGGCGGAGGTTGGAGTGACTAATTACAGTGTGTGAGATCAACCACATTAAAGGAAGGCAGCATAACAACTGTAGGGGAATTCAGTAAGATGTCAGGATGTAACAAGCAGGACCAGGATGGCCCCCAGTGCTTTACACCCAACTCTTCATCAGTCCTAAAAATACTTGAAAACCTTGTTTGGTACAAAAACATCCTCAGGGGTTTTCAACTACAGCACCTGAGCCCATTCTGAAAATCTGATTTATATTTTCAGATCAAGTCAATTTTATTTTTATAGCACAAAATGATACATTTGTCTCTTATGACTTTACAATCTTTGCAGTATAGAGGACACCCTTTATTCTAGACCCGGTTTGATAAGAAACCTGACTGGATTAGTAGCAGAGCAACAGCTTTCATGCATATAACTACAGCATGGGTGTGACACTCTGCATGATAGCCATCAGGTTAAGTGAACCTGAACTCAACTGTTGAGGCCCTTAAAAAATATCTAACACAAACTGACAGACCTCCTGCTCCCTATTGTGGTCAGGTCTGTTAATAGCAGATAAAAATCACAGTTTGTTTCATCCGTGTTAAATTAAAAACAGGCCATTCAACCATTTACAAACTTACCTCTTATTACATTTTTAAGTACAGATCTTTCATTACAGAATATGTTGAAAATCATCTTTCTTTATCTTGTGTAGGAGTGTTAAAGGTTAAAACAACTTCTCCTCTCATAAAGATTTGAATGATTTGAGAGTAAACATCATGCCGTTTCGAGCACATCTGTAGAAGCCACAACATTTACTTTTTATTTTGTGGAATGTAAAAATATTAACATTCAATATCTCCAAAGGAAACAGACATTAAACACGTACAGCATCACAGAGCAGGTCACTGTAGGGAGGAAAACTGAGCCAGACTATTGCTTTCTCTGCTCTTTCAATGACCCAACTCTGAAGTGAAGTTTTAAGGACCAGCCACTTGCAAAAGTGACAAAAACTCTGGTGTTACCATTTGGCTAGAAAATGACTTTTGGAAGGGACTGGCTGTCAGTTTAAGCTGCAATAAAACTGTAGCTGATTGATCCATGTAGTGAAAGTGGTGAGTGAACTTTGGGACCGGCGGACAGAAAGATTTCCCCTTCCTGTTGGTGATGAAAAAAAAAAAAAAAAACTTTACCACCAGGTTGTTTCTTTCCAGCTCTCAGTCTCTCCCGCTGAACAGTTTTTACGAAGCCAAAGAAACATCGACACTAATCAAGGATGTGACATTGAACTGCTAAAAAAAAAACACATGACAGAAATCATCCGTTCGCCATCAGTGGGTGTTTGTCCCAAAACAGAATTAATAAAAAAAACAAGAAAACACACCCCTGACCAATAATAATCCACTTGAACTCTACCTACAACCTTTTTGACCTTTTCCCTGCCTGTCTCACTCTGTAAGGAGCTTCTGTCCGCTCTGCTGCGTCTCACTCGTACTCGGCGATCAGCACCATCATGCCCACTCCGAACAGCAGCGCCAGGATCTCCATTAGAGACTGGCCGAAACTGCAGCGGCCCGCCAGCAGTTCTGGGAGCACGGTCACTGTGGCGATGTAAACGAACCCGCCGGCTGTGAAAGGCAGGATCCAGGCGGTCGCCGCGGCGCCCACGCCCTCGGCCAATAGGGAGCAAGCTGTGCCCGCCAGAGCTCCCAGGGCTGTCAGCAGCTGTAGACACATGGCCTGATGGGAAGGAGGAGGAGGAGGGTTACTGCAGTCTTAATGTTAATATTTCTCCGTACCTTCATTTATTTAGACAGTGTTTCTACATTAGGAATAAAAGGGCAAATAACGAAACATAAAAAGGAAACGGAATTCATGAGATTTAGCTTCTTTCTTTCTTTCTGAATCTTTCAGGCAATTTTACAGTTTTATTAGAACAACATTTCTTAAATAACTCATTCTGTCATCATACTGAGTTTTAGCATTGACAGTAAGATTCAAGGATTTTGGGGCTTTATAAGAATATCAAGGAGCTGGATGGTTGTAGAGTGTAGTTACCAATCAGACCACAATGCTGTGCAGTGATTTATAATGAAGGTGGAGCAAAGTCTGTATAATGATGAATGTGGCTTTAGTTTAGGTCATCGACTACTGGCTTAATGGATCAGGACACAATGAGTGGGGATATGGACAGTCTGTACAGCACACAATAACCATCTAACCTGTATGTGTGTTTATACAGCTGCTGTTGATCACTATGTAATACCTTCGTGCTTGTTTATGCTTGTATTGCTTGATATCTTTGTTAAGCTCTATGTATGTACCATTTCTGCTCCTTCTGGTTTGTTGAGCACAGTGTGTAAGTCACTTATATTTCTATTTAGGTGTCAGAATATTGGTCCAATAAACTCCTTTAGGGTTTAATACTTTGACATTTCTGATTATCTGACATTTTCTATTCTTCTATTTGACTCCGAGTAGGCAGGTACCTTTTTTTTGGTGCAGCCAGACTGCACAAGGATGGCAAAGTCTCCGATCTCGTGTGGGACCTCGTGCAGCAGGATGGTGACGGTGGTGACGGCGCCAACTGTTGGACCAACCAGGAACGACGCTCCGATTGCCAGGCCGTCAGTAAAATTATGAGTGAAGTCAGCAGCCAGATTCAGGTAACCCGACACCTTGATGTCTGCGTTGAGAGAATGGGGGATAAATGGCGTTAACACTGGGTCAAGTCGTTTTCTGATAGATGGAGGTCACAATGTTCTGATCATAAAGATTTCCAGGATGCCAGCAGCACATAAGTGCACCAGAAGAACAACACACATCATTTTATTGTGTTACACAAAATATATTAGTTACTTTTGGTGCATCCAACAACTGTTTTTACCTTACTTTTGAAGTTCAAGTAGTTGTTTCAACAAACTGTCATTAATAATGCTGCTGAAACTATAGTTACATAACTCAGATACCTCTTTTCATTCAGTTTCAGACCAGTAATAACATAAACATCATAAACATCACGTTGTTCGTCTGCAACACTGTTTACCGGGTCCCTAAGTCATTATTAAAATCTGAATAAATGTACCTAAATAACTAAATAAGTATTTATTTTGTGCGTCACTGTTGAAGAACACAAATAGTTATATAGGAGCTTTGCCTTAATAAAATACATCACAAAACACCAAGCTGCACAATCCTCCAGATCTCCAAAATCTATTAGTCCAGTGTTCGATCCAAACCAGGAGCTTTGCATTTCTTTAAGGGTTTTTAAGTCTTCATATCTAACACAATCATAAAACCACACTGCAGTTCAGTGACTGACCAGCAGAGGGAGCTGTTGAGTGCATCTACCTTTGTTTACACCATATTGCTCACCTGTGCTCTTCTTCTCCTCTTTCTTTGGCACCTTCTCGTCTTTGCTTCCTTTCTCCTCTTTCTTCTTCTTTTCCTTCTCTTCTTCTCCATCACTGTCCTTTTCCTTGGGAGCGTCTGAAAGTGTTACATAAACTAAATGTTACTAAAGCGACTAAGATTGTGTTTGAGGATGAACATTTTTATCAAACAAAAATATTCTGTCAGGAGACTTTCCGGCGGCGTACCATGTGAGTGTCCGTGGGAGTGTCCGTGTCCGTGCCCGCCCTTCAGCAGACGCACAAATTTCTCTACAACCAGGAAGGCGATGATCCCGCCGAGGACCCACAGACCCACTGACATCATGTGACCGTGGGCAGCTCCTGTGCAGGAAGAGGAGAAGGGGAACTGTTTGGAACTGTGATACATCTGCTGATGGCACATCTATGTCTGCAAATGTCACCATTTAGAAAGCAGATAAAGGGTTTTGGGGGGTTTGTAGATTTATTTGGTCGATTTTTGCACCTGTCAATGAGAGAAAAGGTAATTACTGCATACCGTGGGAGTGACCGTGCTCATGTGACTCCTCACTTTCGTGGGAGTGTCCGTGATCGTCGCCATGGTGAGAGTGCGGCTCTGTGCAGAACAGATATGAAACAAAAGGAAACGGATGTTAAACTCTAAAAAAAGAGTTACACCTGCATTCTTCCTAATGGCCAGCAGGGGCAGCTCTACAAAGTCTGACAGAACTGAGCCTTATGGATGATTTATTACCTTACCTCCATACAGCTGATACAGATTGTTCTGCATTGCCTATTTCTCATTCAAGATTTCTCAGAAACATATTTCTGTACCGTTTATCTGTAATACAAGAACGCGTAACCAAGCAACCATTGTTTCCTGCTATGGACGAGTTGAAACAGACCTAACGGATCGACTACCTACCCAAAGCGTGTGGTATGAGGTGGAGGAAGGCGTCGCCCAGCAGTCCACCGGAGGCGAAGCTGAGCAGGACCTTGAGCAGGTTCTGGTGCTGGTCGCTGTTGGACTGAACCGGGATCAGAAACAGGATGAGGAAAGGAGCCGCACTGATCAGCAGCGTCGCTCCGATAGCCTGCAGACAGGGAAGGGCCGAGGTTTACAGTTCAACCGGAAGAACTATTCAACAGGAGAGGAACAGGGATGTGTGGAGGAAAGCCTGCTCCTGGGAGGCTTCAGGAGGAGCACAGACCTGATTACTCAGCTCAGATAACAGAGGAAGGCTCAAAGTGACTGTGCACTGCAGTGATACAGCAAATCTAAAGCAGCACACACTGGATCTGTTCAGACGAGATACAGTCTGACAGCGCTTACAGTCCAACACATAAGTGTTAAGCACATAAGTGGGGAAAATAATAATAATAAAAAATACAATAGGTTACAGCAGTAAAGAAAGTGTGGCCTATGACAAGGCAAACACCAGGATACTGATGACTCACTCTAGCAACGGGCCACAATACAAACTCCTCAGAACAAGAAGCACATCGAGTTTTAAAGAAACTCGTGCAACAAGTAGGAAGTGAAAAGCAAAAAGTACAAGTTCAGAGTTCTTCTTCATCAAAGTACGGCTGACCTGAATGTGTTCAAAAATCAAAGCCAGACCACTCGTTGCTTTTTGGTCAACAGGGTAAATTCTCCTCGTGAGAACAGCTGGACTGGAGTTACTGCTGATTGCCCTCCGGTGATAAAGCTGAATAAAGACTAGAGCTGAGCAGAACTCTGCTCAGTTACATCACATTGTAGGTGTTCAAGTGGACTAAATAACACAGTTAGTTTTTAAATGTCTATTTCTTCTACAAAGTACCTAAAGAGACATTATTTTTAAGATCAGTACCACTCTTAAATCTGACAGTTAAATAGACAGACTGTCTGACTCTAAAAAGTAAAACTAGGAACTCTCCTATCCGTCTGTGAACAGACAGAGAAGAGAGTTCTCATCCAACTTTCAGCAAGAAAGCAAATACGAATATTCCCCCAAACGTCAAACAACTCCTTTAAAATGAACCTAAGCAGACTTCTTGATTAAACTGACTGCTTACTACAGCGTGACCCTGAGGAACGCCACCGACAGCGGCTCTCTCTCTCCCAGCTCTGACGGAGATATTCCTTCCTGGCCACATCTAAATCAGGGCATCCCGTTATTCCCGTTATTCCCGTTATTCCCATTCTAACCAATGACCACACCTGCGTCCAGAGCTCCACCACGTCCCTCTTCACCCTCTCCGCTCCGTGAGAGTGTCCGTGTCCACTCTCCTCCTTGTGCACCCGAACAACGTCCTCCTGATGAGCGTGGGCGTGCCCGTGGTCGTGCCCGTGGTCGTGAGCGTGCCCGTGGTCGTGGGCGTGCCCGTGGTCGTGGGCGTGCCTGTGGTCGTGGGCGTGCCCGTGGTCGTGAGCGTGCCCGTGGTCGTGCCCGTGTCCGTGCTCCTCCTCCTCCTGTGCAGGGAGGTTGGCCTCGGCGCTCCACTTGCTCGCTCCGTGGAACATCTTCACCTGCTGGCCTTCTCCGTGGGGGTCGTCTTCTCCGTGGGAGTGGCCGTGGTGATGGTGGCCGTGGTGACCGTGTCCGTGGTGACCGTGTCCGTGTCCGTGTCCATGGTCGCCGTGGGAGTGGCTGTGAGCGACGGTGGAGCGGGGGACTAACAGGAGTAGTGCAGATGTGACCGCCGTCAGTGCCAGCAGACGTACACAGCCCATAGTGTCCCTAAAGAGAGAGAGAGCGGAGAAGAAGAAGTACTTTAGTTTTATCTGTGATTTGAATATTTTATGCACCAGGTCACATTCCTACATGGCAATAAACAAAATTCTGATTCTGATAAATACAAACTCATTGCTGTCTGATGTTCACTCAGTGGCCCTGTTTACACACATATACTCTAATATATAAGTAGATATAATATAATAAAACCAGAACATTCACTTCCAACATGAGCAAATATCTCACATATCTGGGTTTGTTGTTCTTCACTGCGGGCACACAATGACCCCCAGATGTTGAGAATAACTTTATATAACCTTATATATTTACTGCAACCTTTTGATTTGAGGTCATGCCAGGTGAAGATGCAGCTTACATACTGTATACGGATAAAAACACCTGTGCAGTCTGACACACTCACATTAAACCACATTAACAATGAATAGGTGACTTTCTGCAGTTTCATTCATACCACAGATGACCACACAGTCAGATCTGTGTCCCTCCTCCTCCTCCTCCTCTTCATCAGCTCATCATGTTGCATTAAAGAGGCTGAAAGCTGCATCTGAAGCCTGACCCTGTGCAGATGTGCAGAGAACTGCAGATGTGCTGCAGGTTTTAACCATTAAACTGTCTCCGGGTTTGAGCTGCTTTGTGTTTACTCGCCTCACAAATGAAGGTTGTGGACGTGCAGCTTTAAAACCTGCCAGATGTTAACGTCAGGAGCAACAGTAAAAGCTGCACAACATTACATTCGTCTTTATTTCTCCTCCTTCAATCTAACTTGTAAAGAAAGCCCGTTAGCCGGCCCAGCTAACGGGAGCTACCGTGTTGCTGCAGCGGGAGCGACATCACGAAGCGGGAGAAACAATGAAAACACAGACAGTTCGTCCTCACCGGGTTGTGTCAGGTATCAGTGCCTGTCGGGCCGCTGGATAACTCTCCGTCCTGTGTGCGATATGTCCGGTAACCCGCCGATATCTCCGTGTACGTCGATGCTAACCGGGAGAAGACGTGGCATTTACTCAAGTTAACTCTGCGAAATCTCGCGAGAACTCGTTCCAATTCAAAGCGCGGCTTCCTTCTACGCGCCCTCGTCGTCTCTCCTTTCATGTGAATACGCGTTAAATCGTTCAGGACACGATTATAATTACACTTTAATGTCTTTTTTAATGTTTCTACAAACTCTGCCGATCATAAACACCAAAGGAAGTGGATTCGTGAAGCCGTGAAGGAGACACGGGAGGGATGATGAGGGCTGAAGGGAAATATCGCGAGATTAAATCCAGAAGTTTGACTCATCACTTTAGAGCATCCTGGAGGAAAACAGGATGTTTGTTTACAGAAACTGCTGATACATAAATAAATAATAATAATAATGAAAGAGTGTTAGTGTGAAAATATTACAGCTTTAACAACAGCTTCACTAAAAAAGTACTTTGCACGAATAAGTTTTTGTAGAAAACATCCCAATAAATAGTAAAATAATAAAAACATGTTGCAATATAACTGCGTCATTACACAGAGCGGGAGTTGTTTTTGTTGTGATGAAAGAGTCTGTATGAGATGTTCATTTTTAAACTTTTTGATGACATTAAGACATCAGTAGGTAATAAAGAGTGTTTCAGCTGCTCTGAGTGAGGCACAGTGAGCTCTGAGACACCGAGGGAAGCTCTCATTATTATTGTTATTATTATTATTATTATTATTGTTATTATTATTAGTGATAGAAGTAGACATAGTCCTTGCATTGAACATACAGGCCTCCTCATGACTCTGGTGGACCCGCCCACAGTGTGCAGGTTCAGTATTAAAGGCGAAGGTCAATCAGCTGACTGCAGCTCCTGAACTGGAGGCATAAACACAGACTGTATGATACAGTATATTATATTTAAAAACAAGATGAAGACGTTACTCGTGTTGCTCCTCTTCTGTCAGGTTGCATCCGCAGGTAAGATCAGGAACTACTGTTTCAATCAGTCTGTAGTTCCTGTTGCAGTAAAAGCTGTTGTTTTTTTCTGCGCAGAGCGACAAAAGGTTTCACTTTCGGTTTTTAAAGTCGCTCAAATGAGATCCAAAGCGTTATAAAACAACTCACTCACACTTTAAGGCAACAATGTGTAATGTTTGAGTCGAAACTGAGAAACTAACATTCACTGTTGCTAGGAGACAGAGGCTTGAATGTGTTTTTAGGACTTTGTATGACACCCAACTGTCCCTAATATTATTGTGTTATTGTGCCATGGAGTTATCCATCAATAATTAATTAATTATGTTTTATAATGTGGAGACCAACAGGTGTCAATATGTGCACAATCAACAGTGATGTAGCCTATACGTAACATTCATATGTCAGTAAGTAAGCAATGTAATTTAAAGACAGTACAGTGTTGTATTATATTGGGGCAGGAAACATTTTGAGCATGTTTTGGTATTGGAGAGGATATGTCCCCCAATTTATATTATAATAACTGCCTTTGTTGTTGTTTATATTTTGATATGACATAATTAAATCACATAACTATACACATATATAATATATATATAGTATATATAGTAATTTCAACAACTAGGTTTTTGTAATAACTTAATAATAATTGCATAGATACACAGCTGCAAAAGAGCAAATCTCTGGTGTACATGAGCTGAAATAAGACTACAATAATTTTTTTAGACCATTATGTTGAGGGGAATTAATCAATCAACCCCAAAAAGAATATATAAAATGTAATTTAAAAGCTGTCTTTGCCCAACAGTGAGACACTCCCTGAAATATTTCCTCACTGCAACTTCTGGGGTTCCAGACTTTCCCGAGTTTGTGGGTGCTGCGATGGTTAATGAAGTTCAGGTCGGTTACTGTGACAGCAACATCAAGACAGCAGAACCCAAACAGGACTGGATGAAAAAATTAATAAAGGATGACCCACAACACCTGGACTGGTATGCTCTGAAGTGCTCTGGTAATCAGCAGGTCTTCAGAGCCAACATTGACAGCTTGAAGCAACGCTTAAACCAAACTGGAGGTACAGTGTGTTTGTTTTTGTGCACACACACATCCCTGGCTTCTCCAGTGTTTGTTTAAATCCTAATTATTTACATACTTGATTGAAACATACTGAGTTTGGCCACTGCTATTACTTTTGTTCATCTAAAATTAACCACACCTGAAATGCCGGTGGCTTTGTGAAATTATTTTCTTTTGCATGGACCAGTTAAGAAACACCGTCTTCCTTCCTGCCTTTGCCACTCACTTGACTCTCCACCTGCCTTCACATCAACCTGTAATTACACCAATATGCATGTACCTGCACAGGATTTATGCTACACATAATTAGGGCAGCCCGATATGGTAAAAACATCATATTGGAATCATTTTGAAAGATACTGATACACAGTTACATGGGAATGATAATGTTTGCATCAGAAAATAGAATCTTAACAAAAAACCTAATAAAATTGTGAGTAGGGGTTTGTATCAAACACATTTTGGTTGTTTTCTTAAATGGAGAACAAGATTTTTAGAGCAGGGCGCCTCAGCAGCACTACAGTACTTAAGTATAACGCTGACAAACATTTTACCTTTATCAAAAACATTACAGCTCTTGCGGTTTGCCTATTGCTTCTGTGATTTGCATATTGCACATGGCCATATAGCGATTTCGATAATATTCCAATTAACTGTGCAGCCCTACACATAATCCACCACCACCATAATAACTTCTCCTTAAAAAAGCCCAATTACTCCTGGCTGACACTGTCTGTATTCAATGACTCTGGTGCACACAAGAGTGTCATGGACTGGTGGTCTTGCGTCCCAGCATTAATGTCACTCTGCACCCCTAGGATAGTAATCCTGGTTGACTTTGATAGCAAATTCTTGGTGTACCTGCCTGCCAGATTTGTTCTCAGCACAAGGTTCCTCGTTGTACCGTAGCTATTTAGATACCAAATTCTCACATCTCCCTGGATTTGTCACATGTCTCAGAATGTAACATTACCAGTGACTGCCCTTCACAAGTCACCTAAGAGAGAGAGACAGCTATAGTGCTACATTATGGGTTTTCAATAATGGCTGTCTTCGTGGGAACCCCAGTTTAATTTCAGCCTCTAGAGAATTTTATAAACGTTGCTGAAGTCTCTATCTCTATCTCTAACTTTCTCGTAGATGCCCACATTTTACAGAGGATGTACGGCTGTGAGTGGGATGATGAGACTGGAGAGGTTAATGGTTTTAATCAGTATGGTTATGATGGAGAAGACTTCATAGCATTTGACCTGAAGACATTGACATGGATCGCTCCAAAACCTCAGGCTGTCACCACCAAACTGAGGTGGGATGCTGAGAAAGCTAGAATAGAATACAATAAAAACTACTACATCCACAAATGCCCCGACTGGCTGAAGAAGTATGTGCACTATGGGCGGAGCTTTCTCCAGAGAACAGGTAGAATCACATGACCTGATGTACTGTGGTACACTGACTCATTCAAACATTCATGTTCCTTTTTTCTTTCTAGTGCACAGTAACATTCAAATAAAAATGAAACAATATATAGACACATCCTTGTGTCTCAGTGTAAACTCATCTGTTTCTGTCTGACTCTCTCCAGAGCTTCCCTCAGTGCTCTCCTCAAAGACTCCCATCCTCTCCAGTCAGCTGGCCACGCTACATGTTCTACCGCTGACATGCGCTTACACTCATCTGAGAAAGATGGAGAGAGGAGATTCGATGAGGACGTGGACTCCGGAGAGAGGCCGTCTCCAGACCACGATGGATCCTTCCCAGATGAGGGTTGACCTTGAACCTGCATTCAGTCGAACCGGAAGAGACTGGAGGAGGGTACGACTGTGTGTTTCAAGCTCTCCTAGTTTATGGAAGAAACGACATCGTCACCAAACTGGACAAGAGCAGAGATCAGAAGCCAGACTGGGTAAAGACTGGATAAGATATGCGGTCTTGGGGAGTATTGTCTTAATCTGTTAGCTGGAATGGTAAAAACACTGAACACAGGCGTGAACAGTAAAACAGAGCGAAGTTCAAGTAAAACGATTGTTTGTGAAGGTCCATTGTAACCCATGACGCAGCCCCCGATTTGCTGCTGTACTACAGTATAGACATTATCGTGGAAACACATTGGCAACCTGCAACCACATTTAGAGGACGAGATGCGAACATAATATTCTGGAGAGGTCCTCAAAGATAAAGCTGTTTCACGATAATAGTCGTCTTAGAATTAAAATGCTAATGTAGTTAGCAGCCCAGTGCACCAAGAAAGAATTAAGAAACAGTGTGGACTATTTTTAAGGTTTGCTTTTAAATGACCTCCTGAGATTTCTTGGTTCAAAGATCAGAATGAGTGTATCACCTACTGCAACGTTGAGCACAGGAGTTGTCTGCGCGAGTAGTGGAATTTAGTGTGCCCACTTAGACGAACACGTGACTACGATTGTGATTGCAGATCTCATTGGATGATTGACAGCAATTCGCCAACTCGCCAGAATGGGTCCTCAGATATACGAAATTAGAGAAGTAAGACCCCAGAATCACAGTGAAGATCGACAACAGCAGTGCGTGGAGTGAGGTTGCGAACCGAATGGAGTTAAAAACCAAAGTGGAATGCGTGTCTTTGGTTTCC
>NW_023340268.1:2856965-2863207 GCF_004916995.1 Morone saxatilis
TCACACACACAACGTGACTATGTAGGCCTACGTGCTACTCCACCACACACAAACAGTACCACAGCTGAGGTTGAAACTGAAAGTAAAATGATCTTATTTTAGCCTGTGTGGGCAAACATGTAGGCAGGGCTTTATTCTGGGGTTTCAAAGGAGAATTAAACCTTCTGCTGCTCAGATCTTGAAAAATGTTTTGTAGTTTAATGTGATGTAATGTGCAGAAATGTATTATTCTCTGGAGGTCAGAGGTCACTGTCAGCTACAGATCAGACACTCTGCAGTTTGTGTGGATGCAGCAGTGTCTTATATGTTATTTAAACACTTTTGTGTGCAATCACACCATAAATGAGATGGAGGAGAACATATTTTATCCTCATCAGAGTCCATATATAATAAGGTATTTTATTGATGTGTTAGTATGTTTCAGTTCAGGTCTACTCACTGGTCTTGGCACAAACTAGAGGACTACTATCAGAACACACAATAGGTTATGTAAAGGTTGAGGTGCAAGTCAAACTAATTTCCAAGTAATAGTTTACCATTATGTTCAAATTATTACATTTAAAAGTTAATCTGTTGTTAAAACAAAAGGATGACATATAATGTCCCCTTATCTGAAGATGCAGTGTGACACTTGATCACATTTGAGCTGATCTTAAGTTGAACTTCAGTGTTAAGTGAGCCACGTGTTCAGTTTTGAATGAATGGATAGAGGTCATGAGCTATCAGCTGAGAGATCTGATGGGCAGAGAAAACTACCTCTTGTATTTTTTNNNAATAGGAAGACAAGAGCTGAGTGTGTGACACTTTTCTTCATCACTATTTGGACACATGCACTAAGTGACAACTGTGTGTTTATATTATTTTGATGTAGTTGTTTTCACCACCTTTGTTGAATTGAAATATAAGGACACAGAACTATCTGCAAATATGATCACACTAGAGCTCCATCTACTACACTATAAACTTACTCAGATTACATTGAAATAAATTAAACAACCCTAATCATCACCAGTTCAAGATAGAATGTGATTCATTCTAGTAACATACATAATAATCACCCCTTCATCCTTCCTCCATCATCATCTCATTTAATACACTCACTTAAATTCTGAAGGTGTGAAAACTTCTGACAACAGATTTTCTTCAGCAAATTCATTTCTGGTTCAGTTTTCAAGCTTATGTTGCTCTCTAGTGGAAGGTTACAGAAACACACATCTGGTTGGTGTGTAATATACATGATTTTAATTCAGGCCTTCTTAGCCTGTAGCTTAACCTGTAGCGTGGCAGCTGACTGGAGAGGAGGGAGTCTTCTGGAGGAGAGACACTGAGGGAAGGTCTGGAGAGAGAGAGAGAGAGAGAGAGAGAGAGTCCAAATATACAATTTAATATAATATATATATTTTATAAATATAAATATATAATATTTCAGAAATGTACTTAAAACCTTCTTCTTATGTCTTGTTATTCTTACTGTTTTTGTCATGTTCCTCATTAGGTAGGTCATGTGTGATATGCAGCGGTTCTGATGTTAGGAAGGCGTGCAGTCATGCAAAAAATAAATAATAATCGATAATTCCCCTTAAATGTGTTAAAACTAAAGTAAAAACTGTTTTGAAATTTTAAGCCATATGAAGTACAGATCTTTGGTTCAAAAGGTGTAAAATTGTCAGAAAAGTAAATACTCAAGTAAAGTGCAGATACATGAAAAAACTACTTAAGTACATTGACAAAGTATTTGTATTTCATTACTTTGCACCACTGGATATTGGTCATATTACAATGTTTGAGCACTAAAAATATAAATTACCTCCAGTTTGGTATAACTGCATCAAACTCTCAATAGTGGAACTGAAGAAGTTGATTAACACGACACTCGTCAGTGTACCAGTCCCTGTGTTCTGGATCATCTTCCATTAGTCTCTTCATCCAGTCCTGTTTGGGTTCAGCTCTCTTGATGTTGCTGTCGTAGTGAACAACCTCAACTCCATCAACCATCACAGCACCAATGAACTCTGGGAAGTTTGGCACTCCAGAAGATCCAGTGAAGAAAAACTTCAGGGAGTGTTTCTCTGTAGGAAAAATACATTTTCAGTTTTCGAAATACACTTTTTATATTCTTTTTGTATGATTATCTAAAAGGAAGAATACACATTCATTTATAAGTTTGGTCATATTTATTCAAGACTCATCATTTGGAGTTTGAACCAATTATTTACTCAAAGTAAATGAGTAAATATATTATTTACTTTGAATTGGGTGCTCATTTATTTGAAAGTGTGAAAACTGTAGCAGCAAACTTATTTTCTTCCTCTGCACTTTCTCTTTTGCGTGCAGATTGATTGATTGTGAAAAGGACAGTTTCCTGTGACCTGCGGTGAACAGTTTTCTGTTCCCACGCACCCGAACACATCAGCAGTGAATAGTGCTTTTACTGAACTGATTTCACTTACTGTAAACTGCAGTTCCCATGCACCCAAAGTGATGCAGACAAAACCAAACTGCATATAAGTAAATTTATATGATCTATATAAAAGAGAAATATATATAAATTTATATATAAATATAAAACAATATGCAACAATAGGAAACATTATATTACATGATACAGGCTACTGTATATTTATTTAATATACTGTGAAACAAACATTTTTTAATTTTTTTATAAACATTTACATGATTGAGCATTAAATGTAAAATGCACCGATTACATTTATACAATCCTAAAGTTGTCAAAGTCATCATTTGAAATTTATAAATTAAATCAACACATCATTTTTACAGGAAATTAATTAATGAAAAAAAGTATAATCTTACCTGGAGATGCAACATGACAGAAAATGAGAAATATAAATAATTTCTTCATCTTGTTTTGATAAAGAAGAGAGCTGACCTACAGATGAACTTCAGACCTGAGTTCAGAGCTGTTCAGTGGTGACAGAAGTGAGACATGAAAGGTTACAGACAGTTCATCAGTGATAACAGACACACAGTAGGAAGCATCCTAACCACCGAGGCAGGACAATCAGAGGGTAGGTGTCCCCTGAAGCTGAAGGAATCTACTGACTTTAAAGGGAAGGTAAGTCTGTTTAATCAGGATGTATTTTTATTTGTATTTCAAACTTTAATCTGGCAAAAATTCATATGTATGTGTTTGTATTTGTTGTTTTCACAATATGAAACACAGAATGTGCAGACTCCCCTCTATAGGTAGGCCACTTGGTTCATTCCACGCACCCAACAACAGGAGCCTGCCTCCAACTGACAATGTGAAAAGATTTATTTACCAATGATAGCATACAAATTATAAAAAAGTATTTCCTTACTTTATGGCTCAACTGCATATTTGTAGTTAGACTGCTGTCTAACTAATGCGATTTACAACTTTTCTTCGCAGTCAGTAGTCCTTATGTTGGAAATGGTACTGTAGTGTGGGAGGAAAGCGTGGGTGCACTCTTTATTTCATTTGTAAGTAAAGAAATACTTTGACACATGTGGTTGTAGATTGGTAGAAAAACATCTGGACAAAACACAGAAACAGAACAGTCAAGCTTCACTTTAGAAAATACAGAGAAATCAGCTTTTACTCCTGATTAAAAACTTTCAGATTAAAAACATTTTATGAGCATAAAAAGATTTCTCTCAATAAACTCGTAATATGTAATAAATATTGTATATTATGGCAGTCATACTGCAGACAAATACTACAACATTTCCTGTTTCAGGGGTGCACCTGCAGTTCATTGGTTCAAAAGCCACAAAAACGTGACTTCTTCAGTTAGGAAATGTGAGGGGAAAGAGATACAACTTAAGGTTTCTGTTACACTCTGTCATTTTAAAACTTTCTAATGAAACAATAGCGTAAAAAATGTAAAAAATAATGAATTTTTGAGTTTTTTTGAAACACAGCCAGCATTTGGTTTTACATATTTGTAGTATGTGTTGTATAGTTTTATATGCTTTATGTTTAAGTCTTTGTTTAGTCTTCCACTTTGGGGAAGTTCAAGTTGACATTGTGGCTTTAGAAACACCAATTTCTAAGAAGTTCTTCCTTGGTTTCCTTGCAATTTCTCAGATAGATGCCACTGAATCCAACACACTAGTCCTATCTGGAATTGCCACGATAAACATAATTTAACCATTGACACTTATTCACATGAAATCCTGAATGATTAGTAAAGTTGCTGGTTTAAGCAGTTTACAATGAACACAGTTATACCATCACTGCATTTTACAGACATCTAGATAACCAGGAAGAGTAGGCAGAATTCACCTGATGTTCTCCGAGGCTTTTCGGTGCCAAACTGAATGCAACAGAAGAGGAGAGTCGCCGTTTACGTTTTAAATGACTGTTTTGTCAGGTTTAGGGACAAAGGCCATCTTTAAACCTGGAATTTTAATTTGTTCTTTTCCAGTAGAGACAGGAAGTTAAAAAACAACAAAATGTTTTTAATGTTATTACTGATAATCACATCTTACACAACATTTGGCTGGAACTTGTTATTATTTCCAACATCTGCTATTTGTTGCTCATTAGAATGTTGCTTTTTAATTGAAAGTTGGATATCAACCATTCATATAGCACATTATTTTCATTACTAGATTCACATTTTCGACTGAATGTGCTTCTTTTTGTGAGAAACAATGTAATAACATAGTCAGATAACAACCCTGCTTGAACAGATGGAAAAAATGACCAGCTGAAGATTAGAATAAAATGTTGTGTTTAGACTTTAGTAACTTGTTTCTCTTGACAAAGAGGACTCATTGAGTGCACAGCTGTTGTTGCCCTCTAGTGGAAAGTTACTGAAACACAAAATTAAGTGACCACCTTTTGATAAGTACATAAGTGTTGCCTTTTTTAACCTCCAACAGTGTGTGAGCTCCTTTAGTCCTCATGTGCGAAGTTAAAAAATTAAAAACTCAATGACATTGCTGACATGCTTATGTTTAATGAATGTATGATGTTTACCGTGCTTATTAGCAATCAACACAAAGTACAGGTTAAAGGTTTATGTGAATCACATTACATATACATAAACCAAAGATCTGGGCAGAATTAAAGTTGGTTAGTTAGTAGAATTTGACAGATATTTAGTTATTTCAATTTAAAGCTTCACTATTGTGCGTGTCTAAATATTGAAATATGTGATTGTTTGTGATTAAATCAGCGTATTTTTCTGACACCCCTTAAAGTATTTCTCTATATCTGTCTGAACTCTCTTTCACATCCCACACATTTAGGCTATTCTATGTGATTTCATTTTAATAACTAATGTAATGACTAATTTAATACTTTTTCATTTCCACTCTCAGAGCGTCACTTGAAAATGTTTGGACCCCCCCTGCACCTCTGCACTAGATGAAAACATATTTATTATTAAAGGTATTACTTGTAAAGTTATTACAAATCCTCCTGAGGGGAACATGTTGTTGAGATCGTCTCCAAAGCCACAAACATGAACGTCTTGGTGGCACTTCACCAATGTTATTAGGATTCAGTCTGGGAACGATGAACCATATAATACTGCAGTACTGTAACACTTTTAATCATTTCAGTTTGGATCAACATTGCCATCCTTAAAGCCACAATACTAGCCTGGTAAAAAGCTGAGAAAAAATATGTGCACAATAAAAGTAGTAATTAAATGATTATCCAATACTGTTAGTCCTTTGTAGATGGACATCAGACAAAGTGAGCTTTGGGCCATTTCCATGTTAGCAGGTTGGAACCCTGAAATATGAAATATAAGAGAATTATTATCACCATTTTAAAATGTATAAAAGGCAAATGGTAAGACAACACATTCTAGAGCAACATATAATTTCAAATAAACTAAATATGCATATCTATCAGTTCTGATTACAGTCTTACCATAGTTGGTTTTGATCACTGCTTTGTCCCGTCTGTGACGATGGAGTCCGACACAGACGCCTGTCCTTCAGGTGGGACTGAAAAGTTCAGGAGAGGTCTGTCACAAATTTGACCAAATTGACAAAAACTTAGTTTAACTTAGTTTAGTTTTTGTCAATTTGGTCAAATTTGTCAACTACAAGCTGACAAACCGTATTATTAAATATTAATATATAATATTAAAACAAACCTACAACATGCAACTAAAATGCATGTGCAGCATATTAGGTGAAATAAACTAAATGGGTTTTCCCACCTCTATCACTTCTGATCCCAGTCTTACCCCAGTTGGTCCTGATCTCTGCTTTGTCCAGTTTGGTGACGATGTCGT
>NW_023340268.1:2863307-2877258 GCF_004916995.1 Morone saxatilis
GGGAAGGTCTGGAGAGTAAAGAGAGAGACAGAGAGAAAGTGGGAGAGAAAGGGATATAGACAATAGAGGAAGAGGGAGCGAGAAAGAAAAAGGTGGAAGAGAAAGACAAGAAACAGTGAACAGAAAAGAAACAAGGTGAAAGAAAAATAAATTCAACAGGGAATCAATAACAGAAGGTGTGAAAATTCTTCTAAGCATAATAAAAAGATTGAATTTAGACTCAAAAATAATGTTTTAAATAAGTAATAAGTTCTCTCTGAGGGCCAGGTTTCCTTGTAAACAAACAAATCTTGTGTATATTCAGTTTTTTAAAAAAAGTGTATGAAACATTTTTAAATATTTTTAAATATTAAAATCATGCATCATCCATGTTTACTTCCTGGCAATCTTCTTCTCCACTGCTTACTCAACAACCTACAATCTCTTCATTGTCTGTATATACTCAACAACAATTATGAAGCACCACAGTCAGAGAAGAATGATCAAGAATGAACATCAGGTCATGTGATTCTACCTGTTCTCAGCAGAGAGCTCTTGCCAAGATCTAAATAGTTATTCAGCCACTCAGGACAAATCCGAGTGAGGTAGATTTCATTGTATTTTATTCTAGCTTTGTCATTATCCCATCTCAGTTTGGTGGTGACAGCCTGAGGTTTCGGAGCGATCCATGTCAATGTCTTCAGGTCAAAAGATATGAAGTCTTCTCCATTATAACCATACTGATTAAAACCATTAACCTCTCCAGTCTCATCATCCCACTCACAGCCAAACATCTCCTGTAAAATATGGACACCTGAGAGAGAGACAGAAACAGAGACTGTAATTAACAATGTACAGAATACAGATGAAATCTCCAGTGGAAAGATAATAAAAATAGATAATCAATGCACTTTTTCTTTATAGAAATGATGAAAGTTTTATTTTGCAATTAAAAGTTACAGTGGTAGCAACTGTTGTATGTACTGACAATAGACTATCACGGTAAACAAAGTGGGTATGTCCTCTTGCATTATATGCATATTAAAAAAAATAAACAAAGTCACACCTGTGTGACACCTGCAGTCTCAGCTCTAAATAGATGCCTACAGTGTACACATGTGAGCACATGAGTACATATTTCTAATAGAAGCTATATCGGTTTTACAGACAAAGGGAAATATAACATTAGCACTGTACCTCCACTTTGGTTGAAGCGCTGCTTCAAATTATCAATTGTGGCTTTGAAGAAGTTTGGCTGATACTCAGAACATTGTCCAGTGTACCACTCAAAGTGCTGAGGATCATCTTCAAATATTTTTTTCATCCAGTCCTGTTTTGGTTCTACTATCTTTTTGTTGCTGTCGCAGTAACCTGTTAGAATTTCATCAATCACTAGAGCTCCCACAAACTCTGGGAAGTTTGGGACTCCAGAAGATGCACTTACAAAATACTTCATTGAGTGTTTCACTGCAAGACAGAGAGGTTCATACATTAAGTATAAATATACACACACAATCACCACACTCAACATAAATATGATGTATTTAGTATGATTCAGTTGAAACACATCAGGATTATTATTTTAGGTAAAAGTGAAACTAAACTACGAGTGTGTCCTAGAATAGGAACAAAATGCAGAGCTGAGTGGAAGAGTTTACAGTAAAGTTTTAAAATGAGATCTTACCTGCTGATGAAACGTGACAGAAGAGAAGCAACAAAAAGAAGGTTTTCATCTTGATTTGATAAAGTCGGGTGGGTAAAGGACCGAGCTGTTTCCTGGTTGAAAGAACTGTGAATGTTCAACTGTTCAACTTTATGCCTCACTTTTGCTGCTATTTACATATCTTACTCTGCGCCCTGCTGGCCTGCCTCCAGCCTGCACTCACTTTTGTTCAGGACAGGCCTATTCTCGACTGTTTATCAAGGAGCAGGACATTCATTTAATTATCTGGGTCTGATGTGGGACCAAAACTAACTTACTCCACTAGACCTAATGTGTACACACAACATTTATAATTTCATACAATTTAAAGAGGAAATTATAAAATCTTTAATGTGAACCTCTGTGGAAACAAATAGCAATAGACTATATTTATACAAAAGCAGGAAATACAACATATATATTTAAAATATTTAGCAAATTAGCAAATAATTAATTAAATATATTTTTTTAATTATTAGAGCATATTTTTTATGTTCAGCAAACACTTAATACATTTTCTGGTTCTGTGTATATTGTTTAATTTGAGTCTGTAACTTGTTCCTGCTTACTTCCACTAAACTCTTTGACTCTGCTTGTCAAGGGGCAACAGCCATCTTTTAAAAACTCTCCAAGTCTTTAAAGAGCTTCTATTTTCTTTATGTTTTCCAGTAGAGAAAAGAAAAAAAGGGGTGTTTGTTGTTGATAAAGGTAATAAAATAAAAACAGAATATTCTTTATTGAACATGGAATTTCTTTTTTGGGGTGTGGGGGGCTTTTTTATTGCCTTAATTTTTCATAGAGCAGCTGAATAGTGACAGGAAAGTGGGGAGAGAGAGGGAATTAGATAGACTTTATTAATCCCCGAAGGGAAATTGGGTCGTCATAGCAGCCAGGTACATTTAAATACAATAAAATACAACGAACCTGGGCCACTGCAGCAAGGACTCAACCTTAGTACATGGGGTGCACACTCAACCAGATGAGCCAAAATTTCTCAGTCAGGGAATTTTTACAATCAGCATCATAAACCACTTCTTTGCAGTAGTTGTTGCCCTCTAGTGGAAAGTTACTGAAACACACCCTTAGAGGTGGGGTCAGTTATTCTGGAGACAGATGCATTGGGCCGCCAAAACGTTGGTATTTGATGTCCTGGGAATGAGACCTTATCCCTCGAAATTAACATGCATTAACTAACACATGCGTGTATGTAAAGAGTAGAAAAAATGTTTTGTTCCTCACTATTATTTTTCCTTTTTCTTTACACACGACACTGGAGGCCATGAATTCTTTAGGGAATTTAAAAATGTCAACCTTACTGACAAACCTAAGCTGAATAAACATATATTAAAACATAGAGAATCATAGGATAGAGAGTATTCTACCCTCTTCTCTTCTGTTGTAGTGGAGCCGAATGTACAACTGATCCACAGAAACCAAAATAAAAGAATTGAAAAAACAAATGAGACCAAAGTGGAATAAACCTGGGGACTCAAACAAGGTTTTACTGACCATTCAACTTTACATTTAAGCTCATTTTGAACAGAAAAAAGCAGATTTTGTTTTGTTGTAAAAGAAAATATTTATTGTAGAAACAATTTTATTTATGTCAGCCAGCTTTGAAGTTGTTAGGCACCGCTGTTTTCTGCCTACTTGCAGTGTTAATGGTAAGCTAAGCTAGTCTGTCCGGACATTGTTCAGCCTTCTCATCCAACTCCTCTGTGACAATACTGAATGCTAATATTCATATCACTGCAACTATAATAACAGATGAGTGTGGACTGGACAAAATGAGCCACTTTGGGGACTTCATTGAAAAGCACAAAAAAGAAAGAGCAATATGTTTAATTCAATACACACTAAAATGTGCCAAAAGTTGGGTGAGAGCTCGAAGCTGTTGTCAGGAGCTGTAAGGTCAGAAACAAACAGTGAAAGTCCACTCAACCTGCACTGAACCTTTATAAACATTAAATACAGGAAAACATTATCATGAAAAAGTCAGTCTGCACAATAATGTGAAACTGTTTTTATCCACATCATTAAGTGTGTGTCAGATCAGTTGAGAACTAAATAATAAAAAGCAACCTTTACTTACAAGATGGAAGGCATTTGGCTGAAAAACAAATAGTTTCAGTTACAGTTGTAAATGCCAGAATATCTTTTGTCACCTAAACCCCACTGAAATCTCCTCTTCTATCACTCAAACTGTAAAATAAAGGATGAGAACAGGAACAGTCACTGCAGCAGTGATGGTGACGGCCATGCCACTGGACTTCTCTGCTGAACAAAAAATGAGAAGTACAGCTACAGCAGGTTAGAAGTACATTCATCTATCCAACAATTTACTCATACATACATATGTGCATCTGTTGCTGTGAACTAAGACATGGAGTTGAGTTAATACAGTATAATAAGTCAGTCTTACCCCAGTTGGTCCTGCATCTCCTGCTTTGGTCCGCAGTTTGGTGACGATGTCGGTTTCTTCCACCACGCGCGCGCGAGAGCTGAACAGACACAGTCGTACCTTCCTCCAGTCTTCCAGGTGTGACTGATGAAAGGTTCAGGTCCAACACTCAATACTGGAAGGATCCATCATGGTTGAGGAGAATCTTTCTCCGTGCTCCACGTCCTCATGAACTCCCCTCTCCGCCTTTCCTCCAGATGAGGGTGGCTACTGTCAGGGGTAGAAACCTGTAGCGTGGCAGCTGACTGAGAGAGGAGGGGAGTCTTCTGGGAGGAGAGACACTGAGGGAAGGTCTGCAGAGAGAGATAGAGAGAGAGAGCGAGAGAAATAAAACCAAAAATTACATTGACAGACAGCTTCAGTTAAGAACTGAATGATCTCATAGACAAAGGTGGCATTTTCTATCTATGCCATAAAACATTCTACAGACCTACTCAAATAAACCTGAATGTAACCAGTTTTACCAGGGTATTGAAGTGAAAGGCCTCCTGAAAAACCAAACTGAGATGTGTACATCCTTCCCAGAATAACAAACATGGGATGTAAATCTTAACACAACCAATTTTAACTTTTAACTATAATCCAAACATATTTTATAACCATGTTAAACCCTATGAGCCTGACATTACAAAGCTCTGTTTTTCCAAAAGAAGATGGCGTTAAGTCTTATTAGCCAGCTGATCTTTAGGCTCAGTTATAAAAGGTACAGGGCCTGAGCACAGACTTTATTGCTATCCAGAAGTGAACAGATAATACCCAGTAGATTATCAGAGTATTACATTAACTACCTACTGACTGAGTGAGCCTGGCCAGAAACCTGACACTGATGCTCAGACAACCCTGATAATCCGGAGAAAACAGCCAACAATAATCTCATTTTGAAGATATTAGTTACAATGTATAAACCCTTTATAACGAGTTCACATTCCCATGTTTATGGGGACTTGGTGTCTACATCAGGCCGTGTGATTCTACCTGTTCTCTGCAGAGAGGTCTTTGCATATTCCACATACTCCTTAAGGCACTGAATGCACTTGTGGTTAAGGGCGTTCTTCCAAAGCATAATTTTATCTATATTTCTGTCCCACTTGTGTTTGGTGATGACAGCCTGTGGTTTTGGAGCAATCCATGTCAGTGTTGTTTGGTCAAAGGCTAGGAAGTCTTCACCGTCATAACCATACTGATTAAAACCATTGGTGTTTCCTGTCTCATCATCCCATTCACAGCCATTCATCCTCTGGAAAATGTGGACACCTGAGAGAGACAGAGACAGAAACAGTATTAAACCAGAGTGAGATCACAGCACAGTCTTCTGTATTACATCTTTACCAGAGACACAATGACCCACAGACACCAAAACAGAGGATTATTTTGATGCTTGTAAATTAAAATGGAGACTATATGTTTGCAACTTTACAACAAACCAGGATGAAAAACATTTGTGAACATACCTCCAGTTTGGTTAAAACGAGACATCAAACTGTTAATGGTGTCTTTGAAGTCGTACTCGTTGTCAGTACACCTGTTAGTGTACCACTGCAAGCGCTCAATTTTCTCTTTGAAAAATCTCTCCATCCAGTCAGTTTTGGCTCGTGGTATCTGTCTGTTGCTGTCACAGTGAGCCATCGGAACTTCATCAACCACTGCGACAGCCACAAACTGTGGGACACCTCTGACTCCATAAGAAGAAGTGAGAATATACTTCAGGGAGTGTTTCACTGCAAAACATACACATGTTTAAATTAGGATCCTTTTTAATCTATGTTACCTTTATTTAACCAGATAAGTCAATTGAGAACCAATTAACATTTATAAAGATGCCCTTGTGAAATGTGAAACTAACACTGAGCTGCAGCTTATCACTGAGCTCTCACAGATTGGTTTAAATAAAACAAAAATGAAAACATTTCAGTCAGATCTGGGTTGAGAAACACTTTTGCTTATTAATTTTGGGTAGTAAGAGTCACAAATTGAAGTTGTATACTGACATAATTTCACAATACGTACAGTTGCATTGAATATTTCTTACACCGAATAAACTCAAAGATCTTTCATATGTTCCCTTTTAAATATTCATTTTAGTTTCAGATAAACTAAGTAAACTAAAATAACAAGTTTTGCATTTTGCAAGTTAAATAAGCAAAAAATAGACTAAATAAAATACATATTTTGTGTGCATGTATGTATGTGCACATGTGTGTATGGAAAGGAAACATAAAAAAATTATAGCCCCTGGTGTGGCTGTGAGTTTTATTTCTTTTGTTTTCTTTCTTTTTCTTTGTTTACTTATTGATTTTTTGTAAGTAACTACAATTACATATTGAAGAACAAGCAGTCTATGATGTTTCAGTTCCTTTTAAATGGGGTGTTGTGTGTTTACTGGTAAACTGCTTTCAGCAAGTGTTAAAAGAAAACACATAAAATTAGATCTTACCTGGAATTGCAAAGTGGAGCAAGACAGACAACAGTATGAAGGTCTTCATTTTCTGGTTAGAATAGCTTTTAACAACTCAAAACAGCTGAGTTAAGCCTTCTTACTTCCTTTCAAATTAAAGGCATCAAAAGCTCTCCTCTCTGTGGCCAGAGTGGCTCCTCCCTTCCCTCACTGTGTCTTAGCTGTGGGAACTTGACAATCAATCATCAATATTCTAGCCTCAATAAAACTTGTAGAGTTATTTCTTTGCGAGAGACCACAGGTAAAGTAAGTTTGACGTCCTTTTCAGGCTCTGGCTGATACTAAAGGACTAATAACAATGACTGTGACTGTGTGGCTGTACAGGACTGTGGATGTTTGTTTTTCCTGAATCAGCCAAGATTAACTGGGAACAGAAAGTAAAAATGAGGAAGAACAGTAAGCATTTTCGCTTTTGCAGAAACATAAATAAAGTTGCCACAAGCGTTTTCATGGTTCATTCATGACTCAGATTCTACACATCATATATTTTATTTTATGAATAAACATGAGTAATGTTAGAGCCAATCTTGGTGCTCCGGTTTCCATGTGTAGTTTGTCTACAGAATTACAGTCATGCAACATTATGGTTTTGAAGTCAAAATGTTAGTTAAATTGTGATTCTTTCACTCAAAAGCAATTGTTGCAGTTTCAGACATGAGATACTGGGCTATCATTTAAAAAAAATAAGTGTCGAACTTGTTGTCATGGATGTAAATGAAGTTTGTGAAGTGGTGTTAATCATTATTTGATGGCAATTCAATTTTATTTTAGTTGAGGACAACTTAAGGACAACTATGTCTGAACTTTGTCTTAATAACCTCAACGTTTAGGTTAAGGATCTCACTGACTGAAACTGAAAATAAATAATGATAGCATATATGATCACATACAACAAAACACACTGCATATCCTTTCCAGAGGCTGATAAGGACTTAAACACCGGACCAAGATCCAGTTTCAAACTAAAAACAGGTTTTTCCCCTTGACACCTTCAGCAAATTTAGCAGCAACATTTGTTCTTAATCTTTCAGAAAACAAATATCATATTGGATATTTTGACTCATATTCTAAACTTAATTAACCTTATTTTTCTAGACAAATTTGAGCAGAATATTCTTTATCAAAGCTGTGACAGCTGCTGTATTTTAGCATTACACACACCTCCAACCTGACTCGACTGTCTCATGACCTCATGGGGGTTTTGTACGCCTAAACTGCCTTTGTTTGAATACATACATAATATATTGCACTGAATTTTGGACAAAGAGTTTTTTCATCAACATGTTGAGAATGTCTAAACAAACAGATAATAATATCACTCAGAAATTAACAAATAAAAAAAAGATTCACCTGGTCCTTCACTTTTATTAGTTTGTGTGAACCTTAAACCCAGTGGAGTAAAAATGGTGGGGAAAACCTGAGAAAAGAGGAACAGAGAACCAGAGACGTATTAACAAATGATGTCAGAATGAAGGATTGATCTTAACAGATATTTGGGGCAGTGTGTTTTTGCACTTTCTATTTTTTTCATTCTTTTTCATTACGTTGGTGTGTTTTTTTTCCATGATCAAAGGCAGATTAAGAGTTACACTTCTTTATATGAGTGATGAAAAAACCCAAATTTCTGTTAACCACATTTTTCTTGTGGACCCATTGAACTTTAACAAACATTCCCTGGGTTGGGGCAAGCGAAGAACTTTTTGTATCTGTCTGTTCTCCCTATTTCTTTTTTCCTTAAAACTTTGCTGCTTTAATTAAAAGGCATACAATTTAAATAAAAAATGTTCACTGGCTCAAAAAAACCAACCTGGCAACATTGGATACAATTTGAGTGGACCCCACACGACTGACCAGGAACTCATTTGAACATAACTTATTGTGTAAAACTTCTATTATTAACTGGGAAAGTGGAAGCTGGCAAACATTCAAGAGCCTGAAAGCTCCGGGCCTTATTGCAGCAAAACTTTTTGTGTTTCATCTAGTATAAAAGGCTTTTAGAGCAGTTATGGACAGTTTTGCGTTTCTACTGGACTGGCAAAAAACTTTGTGTTTTGTTTCAGAAACGTGACTGGCTTAAATTCGTTCCAAAAAACTTATATTAAATTTTAATATGTGTTGATGACAAAACTTTATTTAGGTCATAGAAAGAAGTGGATAAATTAGTTTGCCCAAAATGTTTCCAGATACCAATATCAGAATCTTAACGTAAAAGTTAGTATGTTATTTAACATGTAAAAACTTTGAGTGTTGAAGGTGGTGGATTCTGACTGAAAACTGTAAACAGAATGATGTTAGCCCTTCAAGTCAAATTATTTAAAGAAATTCAATGGGAAAAGAAAAAATGAAGGCTGTGCTTTTTCCTGTGTGTTTTTGTAAAAATTGTTGAGGATAATTTTGATATAGGATTGGAATGGTTTTTTGATTCCTCAGTATTGATGAGAAAGTTTTGTTGTGGGGACAGGCAAAACAGGTCTAAACCAGGACCTGAGTTATGGATTACTGGCTGGACTGGCAAGCTAGTGTTTCCGGTTCAAAAAAAGGCAATGTTTGATGGCGGTCTAATTTTACTTTAACAAACTTTAAGATGCAGAAACAGTTAACAGTAAAAACAGTGAAAATATAACATATGGGGCTTGCATACTGTTTACCTCCACTTTGGTTGAAGCGTGCTTCAATTATGGAATTGTGGCTTTGAACAGTTTTGCAGGATACTCCGAAACATTTTTCTCTAGTTTGTACAATTCCAATGTGAGGATCATCTTCAAAATTTTTTTCAACAGTTTTCCTGTTTTGGTCTACATCTTTTTGGATTGGTGTCGCAGTTAACCCGAACAGAATTCTTCATTCAACCACTCCAAGAAAGCCCACCAAACTCTTGGGAGTTGGGATCCAAGAAGAATCCAGTGTAAGGGGAAAAAACTTCAGGGAGTGTTTCCTGGCAAGGGAAAACAAGGGTTTAAATACCATTTATACACACACACACACCACCAACAACCACCCCACACACCAACATAATTTAAATATGATGTAGGTATTTTTCAGTTATTGGATTCACATTCCCCCAACATATAGTTTTATCATTCTGAAGTTGGAAAAAGGAAAAACTTAAACAAATTCTTGGTTTGTCTTTTGAGGCAAAAATGGCAATAAAAAATATGTTAAATGTGAATCTTAAACCCTGCTGATGGAAAACGTGACACCAAGAGAACAACAAAAAGGACGTTTTTTTCATTGTGTTTTTTGGGTTCAGGACTGTGGATAAAAGAACGGGCTGGGTCCGCTTGTAGGTTCTACTGTAAATGTGAGTTTGGCAGAAGTGCTGAACTGGTAAAAAAGGACAGCTTGCTGTCAGGATTTTGGGACGTTTGAGGGCTTACATAGTGGTGGGCGGATCGATCCAAATATCGAATATATCGATCCAAACGTTGGTATTGATATTGAATTTTCAATTTTAACAGTGTATGAGGAATCGTATTCAGGTTTCAGTGTGGTTTGTTCCTGTCCGCGCTGGGGCTGGCTGTCTGTCTCTGGAGTGCCGTCCTTGTTACAGCCGGAGGCAAGCCCATGGCCCCCAAACTCTGCCCTTTTCTTGGTAGCTTTAATGTCAACGTGGACCCAGGTAAAACAAAGCAAGCAGGTGTTTCGGCAGTAGTCAAACACACAACCACCACAACAACACACAAACCAACATTGAGAGCGGAGAAGGAAAAAATGGTGAGGAGAAGAAGGAGCGTTGTGGCTTGATTGTTTCAGGTACAAAATGAAAAACAAACGCAGTTTGTTTTAGTTGTAAACAGGCTGTAATAGCAAGTGCCAATACTACGAAAATTCATATAAAGCACATGAAGAAATCAAAAGAAAATACGAAAGCTACAAGAAACGGAGAAGAGGGAGAAAACCCCCCTGGCCCGACAGACCCCCATCACCGACCCAAAGAGCAAACGGTCATTAAACAGAGGCTTTGGGAGTTTGGCGAGGGAACTATCCAAGGTAGATATAGTGTTGAAAAATTTTAATTGTTTGGTCATCTTCGGCATTATAATATAAAATATTTTTTAAAGAAAAAGATAATATTACGGTTTTTCTGTTTCATGTCCCAAAAACTATAGTACAAATTTGGACTTATTCTTACTGTTTACTGTTTTGTTTGGTCTGTTTAGATAAATTAAGGACATTTTCATTTAATTTAATTTATAGTACTTTCATTATTGGGGGAACCAGTACATTAAGTAAAAGTGTATTCAATTGTGTTTGTTTCAGTAACAATATTTATTTATTCTAGTTTTTGAACAAATCATTTATTGAATTATTTTACTGGTTAAATATATCACACAAAACTTGCTACATTTAATGGAAGGCACTTGAAAACAAAGTTATTACTTAATTTGATAAAACAACACAGGCTTCTTGGGATTTAATTGGCACACTTTGAGGAACTAAAAAGCATTCAATTCAGAGAGGTGTTGTCGGTGCTTGGCTTCAGTCGTGAAGGGGCTGGCTGTTGCCAACCAGATGTCCTGTTGGCTCTGCATTTGGAAGCCCAAAAAGCTCCAGGACGGTTCCACCTCTCACTTAGTTTCTCACTTCACTAAAGAAAAACGCGTGATATGGTATGAGCAAGAGCATCCATTCTAATGATTAAAAAACAAATCTATTTGGAACAAATGTGAAAAAATACAAGATCTTTCTTTTTTATCAACTTCAAGACACCACCTTCCCTCAACCAAAACCATATGCTAGTTCCCTTCAACAAACGTTCTTTTATTGTACTTCCAAACGAAAAAAACAAACAAACAAAAAAAATCAAGTCATAAAAATCATTAAAAAGTTCTAAAATAAAAATTGAATTATTCATTTGTTTGATGGAAATGTTTGGGAAAAATTCAAACAGCTTCATGTCTGAGAAGAACAGCCTGTTCTGGCCAGGTCTGGTGCCCCGGCAGGCAAGGAACGCTTCTGTAACCTCTCCAGAGAGAGCGGTGTGTTCTTGGCAGTTGTTTTTGTGGTTCTTAAGTATCCTTTTTGGGGCTCTCGTGCAGGGGCATCTCACCCTCAGGCAGTATCACTGATGCTGGAGCTGAAAGTACCAATGATCTTCCTGGGTGTTTTTTAATCCAAACGCTGCCAGGTGTCTCCTGTTCTGGCCTTAAAAATTCCCATTGCCAGTTTGGTTAGATGTTCCAGTCAAGAATTACTTTCTAAATCATCCTCTGTGTTCCATTTGGTGTTGCTGAACATTGAGCAGGTAGAATTGTTTTCTCTGCAACACTCTGCAAAAGATTCGGTTGATCTTCCTTCCCAATTATTGAAAAAAAGTCTGTCATTTTTGAAATCGGACCAATAATTGGTTTGGTGCATAATCGCAAACAGAATTTCCCCCCTTTTGGTCGATTTATTTTAATTCGTGGTCTTGGATTTAACTAAAATTATTATTTATATATATAATTTAATAACATGTATTATGTCATTTTTATATTTCGGCCCAGTTTAAAACAAAGTTTCAAACTTTCATTGCATTTGTAAACTTTTCTTGTTATAATCGACCAGAAAAAAAGATGGGTTGGTTTAGGAGGTTGAATTTGCCTTACACAGTAGCAGCTGTTGTCGTATTTCAGGTGATTTAATAAAGGTTAATACTGGGGCCTTGCTGCCTTCAGGGTGCTGCAGGGATTTCCATGAACTGGCAGGAATTCCTTAACAGACTTACCAAACTCAAAAATGTTAGTGTTAAAATGTAAATGAATAAATAAAAGAACATCAATTAACGTTTTCCAAAAGTTTAGTTTTATTAGTCTCATCAAACGTAAAATAACTCATATTCTGGATTAACAGGAGGCGGAAATTTTAAAACACACACACACAGAAAACAGACTTACCCTAACCATAACCCATAACACACAAAAATGTACCAGGTTGCAGTTGGACTTCAGACAAGAACAGTCATAAAAACAGTAAACATGAAACAAAAAATTCATAAAATGATATGTGTATATATAACATTCAGAATGTAAAAAGCAGTCAGAAATCTCAGGGCCCCACAGTCTTCATTTATTTGCAGAAGCAGCTCAGGGTTGGTAGTATTGTTTGGGGCTTAAGCACACTTTCAAAGATTGGGGATTAGATTTGATTTTTTTTGTGACACAGTTGAACAGACAGTTAGTTTACAATTTGGGGAGTTAATGCCCGACAGAGGATTCATTTTTTTAGTGTGTTTCCAAGTGGAAACACAAACAGAAATCCACCATGTGACAACTAATAGGCCGACATGACCATGAGAGACTGGTGGCTTCTCTCTACATTAATGCTTCTGGGGGTTCAGCTCTGACTGACACTGTAAATAAAATAGACTTTTTACAAATTTAGAAACAAGTACCTCTCTAGAAAAGAAAAAGGTTTTTGGATGGGCCGCCCCAAGTAACATCACTGGAGGTTTCCTCTTTTTAATCTTCACTCTTTTAATCTGTTCAAATCAAATTAATAAATGAAATGTTGGGAAAAACTATTAGGAACCTTTAGAGTTCATATTTGGACATTATTCATTTTTAATTTAAGTAAAAGTCATTCATCTGTTTTTGGCAGCAGTGAAATTTGACCATCTTTTATTTGGTACTTTTATTTGGCAGACAAAGATGGAGCAGGTGGCCCATAGTCAAGGTAACAAACAACAAAAGCTGTTTATTGTCCTATTTTTTTAAAATCTCCCATAGTTCAGATCACTGATTTTTCCCTGCTAAAAAGTTAAACCTGATTGACGTACTTTTCTAAATTTAATTCACATTTAGATTGGTTGGGCCTTATTTTACAGTAGACTGCTAAGATGAAAACTGTTGCAAATGAACACCTCATTCCCGTATATATCATTAAAGGATCATTTGGGGAAATTTCTAATCCTTTAGGAAGCCCCGCGTTAATACTGGGTTTCCTCGGAGGTTCAGGCGGTTTCCCAGAGATTATCCAGGGGGGTTGTGGGGAGTTAACACATTTTTATAAAAATCACCAGGGGAGCGAAAGAACCAAAGACAGTTTACTTCAATTCAAATAATGTTTTTTATTTTAACAGGAAACATTGATACTTTACAACAACATAAAAAAACTGTTTGCAGTTAAGCCATTTGTTCCTTGTAACTCAGATCAAGAAATGTTTCCATCCCATTCAGGAGATTAAATTCCCGTCATTGACGCAATACAACATTTAAAATGACTATTTGTTAGCACCATCCATTAGGGACAGAAGCAGTCTGTTTGAAAAGTATTTAAGGAGTTTACCCATCATTCCACTTTTTCTAGCATGCCCTCTTTTCAGAAGCTACTTTATGGCCAACATTCACACAATTGTTGATGTAACCCACATAAC
>NW_023340268.1:2877283-2880332 GCF_004916995.1 Morone saxatilis
TGTTTCCAGAGATGAGAGAAAAAGAGAAGAGTTACATTAGAGACTATGATCCGAATTTATTTCTCACTCAGAGTAATGAGTATACGCTAAATAAAGATCTTTGATATGCTGTGAATAGGATTAAGCAAGCCGTGTGGGACCAATCACCGTGACTTGGATGGCAGAGCTGTCCCGCTCATGTCCGCGTCTTCGTGATGGGCGCGTCTGTAGTTCTGCGTTACCTTCCGGTCGTATGAAGAGTAGGAGCGAGATTGAGAAGAGAGACGAAAAATTGGACCCCACAAAATCTGAAAAAACCCGAAAAAAACGGTTAGCGTTACGTTTACGGAAGCGGGCTCGCCCGTTTGTGTTGTTCAGTGAAGTGATTAGTGAATTAAACTAGTGTTAAAACGGACATTAGCAGATGTGCGCTAGACGCAGCGCTATAGCTCTTAGCTTAATGAGCCGTAGCTGAGGACTGGAGCCTCCTTCGCGCGCTCTGTCGTGTACAGGCTCCGAGGGCAGAAAAATTACCCCAACTGAAAAGATCGCTCGTTACAGTTTGATCTATAATTCGCAGTTATTATGGCGATGAGCTCAGATTGTATTTTCTGATTTTTTTATAATTTTAATATTAGTATTTGTGCCCTTGTTATATATTTTTTTGTTTTTAGAAGAGCGCCTGTGTGGAATGGTTTCTGAGCTGCCGCCCTGGTTTGTGTCAGTGCGCCAGCCTGTAACGTGATACGTGCATATTGTCTTTCCAGAAACTTAGTTTTATGTAAATTCTGTATTTGTCACTTTGTACGTTCATTGGGTGATTTTATGCACGTTACTTGCTCACTGGTAAGGCTGTGTAGCTATTTTATTTACATGAAAAGGGGAAGAAATTATTTTACATTTTTGATTAGGTCATATTGGATTATTGTGTGTTGTACTTGTTATTGTTTATTGAGATTTTATATCGCAGTTAATGGTAAAATGAAAGGTTTACAGGACCTAGGCAAACAGTGTAAATGGCTTACAGTGTGGATGGTTAAATTTTGTGTGTTATGGCACTAGCTGCTTACGGACCGCAGATGGGTAGAGAAGTGAAGTTTTAGGATACTGTTTTTTTTTTGGTTGTTTGTTTCCTGGATCTGGATTCTGTCCCAGGAGAGTGTTGATGGCGAGGCCCTGTCCCGACCTTGGATCCTAAAGGGGAAACGTAGTCACAGGATACTACCAGGGGCTAGGTGAATGTATCGCTGATTTGACACAACCTGGTTTGTAGGCCGATGCTGCAAAACACCCTCACATTCAGTCCCCAATCGAATACAACAGCACACACACACACACACCACACACTCCCCTTATGCTTTGACTTGACTTTTGACTTTTGACGGTTCCACGTGTGAACGAGGAACTCGATGGTGGCAGTATTTTATTATTGTTTGGATGCAAGACATGTATTGTTCTGTTGCCGATGTTATGAAAATTGAATTTGATTTTAGATAGAGAGAACTGGAAATTGTACAAAAGTAAATTTAGGTTATACTTAATTTCTTGATAATTAATGTGAAACTGAGCAATTGCAAATGTGATTCAAATATGATATTCTTTTTTTTCTGTGATTTAACACAACTAGTGTTATCAGTGTGAGTGGTACCATTGTTTGTGATTTTGTATGTATTTTTATTTTATTCTTTTTTTACTTTAATACAAAAAGCTGGCATGTTCCCAAGTTCAACCTCTTGCCTCTGAGCTTAATTTAAGCATTTCACTGTGCTCCAGCAGTCGAACCTAACCATTATCTAAAATAGTATTATTGTTTAAAGGGGTGTTACATTGGCAATCAATAACACTGATTGAGGGAACCGGAACTAAGGAATAGACTCAATAAACTGATCAGGAGAGCGAGCTCTGTCCTGGACTGTCCTCTGGACTCCATAGAGGAAGTGGGTGAGAAGAGGATGTTAGTGAAGCTGACATCCATCATGGACAACCCCTCTCACCCCCTACATGACCCTTCAGCAGCAGACTGTTACCCCCTCGGTGTAAGAAGGAGAGGTGCAGGTCTTTCATCCCTGCCGCTGTCAGACTCTACGACACCGGATCATGTTGTAGTTTCTGTTTCCAATTACCACCACTACTCACCATAGCTTTTACATCTGTCTTTTATCTGTATTTACTTTTTCACTCCAATTACTAACCATGTAATATATTATTTATACTATGGCCACTTTACTTTTAGTACTTGTTTTGCTGGTCTTTGCATTTGTTTGTTATTTGTCCGTTTGTTTATCGTATATGTTTCTGTCTGTACGTTGTGTTTGCCCATTCTATTTTATTTCTGTAGTGTATATTACACAACTTTTGCTTCTGTCTTGCTGCTGTGACGAGTGAATTTCCCCGTTGTGGGATGAATAAAATATAATCTGATATAATATAATAAAAAGGATCCAAGTTGAATTTTAAGAAAACAAAGGTCAGAACAATAGCATCAGCAAACTGTTTGCTTGTTGGTGTTTGTTTATTTTCCCTACATAAATCAAATTCATTCAAGTTTGTGCCACTCTTTTTCCCTGGTTATCCTTGTCCCACCTGCAGTGGCTCTATGCCCCCCCCGTTTGAGGGGAGTTAAATCCTGCACTCACCCAACAGCAGGTACGTCGCAGTATGACCCGGCTTCATATCTACATTGTATCTGCTCAGTCTAAAGTACATGTGCTTGCCAAACTGACTTGATAGGCAACTTATAAATGCAATGGCCCGCTCAGTAGTCCAACCACCTTCATTGTCATCTGGCTGCACTCCTGTTAGAAACCACTGTGGAATGAGGAAGTTTTCATTAATTATGTTCCTTAACTGGTCTTAAAAAACAAACACTGGATCAAGATCATAATGAACATAATTTTACTAAACATTTAAACATAGTATTTCAACACACCTGTGACCGCTCTTGTCTTTTAGCATTATACTGTACATCACAATGAGTCGTTCACTTGAGTGCACTGTCTAAACCTCATGGGGGTTTTGTTTGTGTAGGCCTACGTGTTACATACTGTACAAGCCAGTCAGTGATATATGT
>NW_023340268.1:2880409-2880808 GCF_004916995.1 Morone saxatilis
GTTTAGTGCAGTCATTAGTAGAGCAGTGTTTTAAAAGCAGCATTGAAAGAAACATCATACAGAAGTCCATGATGTGACAAATAAAGGGCTGAATATGACTGTGTCTCCCATGACTGGACTTATTCCTAATTACCAAAGAAAGATGACTGACTAATACCTAATGATATAAAATAATTAAGGTCCAAGACATCATTTATTTTTCTCTCTTCAGATGTTCAGTCTCTAATGACGTCCAGACTGTCAGCTGTGACTGACACTTAAATAAGTGAGTAAATAAATAATTACACTTAATCTGTAAGGTTCTGAAAGGGCCTATGAACCTCTCAATGTTACATATAAACACACAAAAAAAGTCTTCGTCCATGATATATATATCAACTCTTTCACTTAGTATATACA
>NW_023340268.1:2880908-2887142 GCF_004916995.1 Morone saxatilis
CCAAACTGGACAAAGCAGAGATCAGAACCAACTGGGGTAAGACTGAGATAAGAGGGTGAAAAATGGGATTGTATGTTTGTGGTTTGTTAACCTGAAGTGCCAGATGGTTTGTTACACATAACCATTTATTTATAAACCATATATATCCTTTCCAATAAGAAAACGTCTTTTTCAAAAAGACAACAGAAAACCCCAGTCAGGAGCTTGAGGTTGGCAGTGAAGAGGTAGGTAAAGGATTGGGTGAGAATAATGGTTGGTATTAACTTGCTGATGATAACACTCATGTCTCCAAATACAGCTGAGCCAGGTGGAACAAAGCCGATGTTGAAACCTATAAAACATGATTTTATTCCATTGTATATACTTTGCTATATAAAAGAGAACTTTGATTGTGATCATCTAAGCTGAAGTATATATGTGACATTTTTAGTTATTTATGAATGTATTTATTCCTTTACAGTATTAGTGCCTGTCTACAATTTACACACACCCCTTTATTGATTATACTATATTAACTTAGTTCATAGCAACAAACCCACATATCTGTATCAATAACTCGTTGGATGGATGGATGGATGGATCCAATTTGGCGCAAATGTCCAGTTGGACTCAAGGATGAACTGAATAGAATTTTGTGTTCAAAGCTTAAAGGTCAAGGTCACGTGACGGTTATTACAAAACATAACTCCAGAATTCACATGCTGATTATAACAATATTTTACACAAATGTTTAATAGTATAAATTATGAAATTATAACATATCAAAGTTCAACTTTACATCATAACATTCTGCGTAAAAAACTGTGGTGGCCATTATTCATCGCTAAAACTCACAAAGAGAAAGGATGATTTGGTCAGTTACTGAACAGGTGACACTAATCTTTGGTGCCCGCCTTGAATCTGTGGTGATTCAGGGTGATTTTATAGATGTTCTGTGATGCTGGGTTCACGATGTGTGTCAAGCGTCCACGTTTTAGAATGTGTAGCATCTTTGCAGCAACATCAAACCTAACATGACTAACCTTTTCCATTAAAGTAAGGGACATTTATGATATTGCGCTGCCTGGTGTTGGCAAGAATTGCATGCATGCCAGTATCTTTATTAAAACGAATTAATGATCACTGATGAATAACCCTGAATTGTTCATCAATAGTAGCCTAATTTGACCCATGAGCCATGATGATGAAGATACAGAAAACTAGAAATACATGACAAAAATAGTATATTGTCAATTTTTTATAGATTTCATAAATCATGGTGTAGTGGAGCCAAGTAAACTGCAACTTGAGTGGTTAGTGGTGGTATACAACTACAAGGTGGTAATTCTGTTTTTTTTATTCAACAGAGAAGCCCAGTGACAGGACCATCCCCATCACTGCTGCAGTGGCTGTTCTTTCTGTCATCCTAATCTCTGCCTGTGGAGTCATCATTTACAAAAGGAAGAAAGGTGAGATAGAAAAACAGATTATCTGCTTAACTTACTTTCAGTTCTTTTATTATTTTAGTCTCTGAGTTAATGCTCTTATCCGCGTTGCCAAATTGAAACAAGCATCAGTTCCCTTCCCCCCACAATCTACATACAACCAACAGCAAGCAGTGTCAGGCTCAGAGCCTGTGAGTCATGATAATATGACTATACCATGATGATGTGGGAGAAAAATAAAATAGGGACTAAACAAAAGGGAATTGATTTAATTTTCACTTTGAGTGAATAGAAGAGGGATGATATTCACTGCTGCTAAAGTGATGAAGATTTTCTGGAGTTTACAACTGGAACTGAAATACTTGTCTTTTGTTTTGATTTCAGCCAAATGCCCTCCATCTCGTAAGTAAAACCTGCTTTTATTTTTTTTCAACTGATCTGACACACACTTTATGCTGTAGCTATAGCGTTTCACAATATTGTGCAGATTAACCTATTGAAGATTGTTTCCTGTGCTGCTGATAAAAGTTCAGTGCAGAATGAGTGGACTTTACTTTGTTTCTGACCTTACAGCTCCTGACAACGGATCTGAGCTCTCTGAGAAACTGAATCCAGAGACATGATTGCCAACGCACTCAGTGAGTTTCCCCATGTGGCATGAGTCACATTATATAGCTTCACAGAACAAAAAGAGATAGACTTTAATGAATGTAATTTCTGTTGTCATTGATGCCTGCTCTGTTCTTTACCCTGTAGGAGGTCTTTCCTGCTGTTCTCACTGCCTTTCCATGTACAGTATGCACTTATGCCCATGGAAGGGCAGGGAGCCAAATAAAGCTTAATGCAATTAAAGTTTTATAAAGTTTTCTTTGACAAAAGTGGTGCTGACTGGATCAAATTAATAGTCTATGGTTTTCCAAGATAGGGACTGCCCCTCCACTTCATTTTGGCCATGTCACTTACTGTGTAGTATTATAATTGTGCCTTTTCCAGTAGTAACAAATAGGATAGCTAATACTTCCATATACAAACCATGTTTATTTAAATATTGTGATTAGAACTACAACTAATGCTGTACCTGGTCTTTTTTTTAGCCCGTTTTTTTTTTGTTAAATAAGATAATCTGTCATTTGTTCAAGTTGTTGATATCAGAATTACATTACTGTCCACTTATTCAGAGTTCATTCATGTTTCGCACAAAATGTATTGTGTGTAATGTGTGTGTAAGAGCTGGCAGTGTTGATTGTCAGTGGAGGAGAGATGCCAGTATTGTCTCATCTAAAAGCCTTGACTCTGGAGTCTAGGAATTATCCAGTGGACTGTTAATTTGCCAGTGTGTCTCCAGGAGCTGCCAGTCTTGGTATAAACTGTGAGTACAGATGCCATTTTTTCTTGAGTTCCTGGATTGGTTTGGTTTTGTGGGGATCTGCAGCTAAATCCAGAGTGGACAATTGAGTTGCTGAAGGAACTGGAAGGTGGAAATGAACCCAGAGGTGCGAGAAATCACAGCCTTCATCTGCCCTCTGGGTCTGCTCCAATTTAAAGTCATGCCATTTGGACTGAAGAATGCCCCCACAACATTCCAACAGATAATGGAGAGATCATTAGGAGAATTAAAAGGTGTCATGTGTTTTGTGTAATTCTAATAGTGGATTGGACTGAACTCTGTTAATAAGTGTGTATATAACTGTGTTATAAAGAGTAGGGTCTAGACCTGCTCTGTTTGGCAAGTATCCTGAGATAATTTCTGTTATGATTTGGCTCTATACAAATAAAATTTAATTGAATTGGATTGTCAATTTCATTGTAGGGCAGACTTTTCCCATGTGGCTTGAACTCTTGGAGCCACGAAACACTCTCTCACACACAAAAGCACACACACCCATATTGCTTTGTTTGCTTTGTGAAAATACACCTATTGAAAACTCAATTGGCTGTGGTCTATTTGTTTTTGGGGACATTTGTTTAATTGCTTATTGCTATTTGCTTCTGGTTTTGTATGGAACAATGACTGACCTTTATGATCATTTCGATTTGAATATACTGCTTTAATTACTGGTTTTATTTACTGCGTCTTTTTACAAGCTGTAGTAACATCCTAATCCAGGGATCCAGAAAGAGTGAGAGAGAAGAATAAATTGGCCTATTATGTTAATCCAGGTGATTTTTATAACAATACACAAAAACTGATTTTTCTAAACTAGTTTCATGGACACCAAAGGCTCCATCTTCTGTTTTACTCTGGTTTTAAATTGAACCAACCTTCATCAGAGCTAAAGATCAAACGTAATTTGAAAGATGAACTTTTATTCAGGTTTAGTTGCTCCATCAGGTCATGCTCTTCACTGGTTTTCTTCCTACTTTATGTTTCCATTCTTTTGGAGTTTTATCTCTGTCCAGACAAAAATGTTCTGAGCAGTTTGATATGGTTCAATCCTTTGACCTTTGCTTTTTAATTTATACATGCTCCCACTTGCTCTGTCAGTTATATGCTGAAAGTACACTGCTGTGTGTTAAACCCCTCCTCCTGTCTTCAGTTCAATAAACAAGCTGCTGAACTGTGCTGGACTCTGAAAGAAATGCCACTGTCTCTGAAATATAATAACAAACACGGGGCCCTTTAAGTCATACTGGACTTTGATCTTTATTTTGAAACTCATGGGAGTAACGTAAATAAAGGCAGCTTTTTCATCACAAGAACAAACATATCATATCAGAATTTGAATCTTAAGCCTTAACAGGTTCATATATTAATCTAAAACAAGTCGGACATCTGTAATGCTTTCTTAGATTGTGCAAATAGGCATAAACAGTTCATTCAGAATGCCACACTTGAACATGCAAAGCCAAACTAACATTATATAGTATATCATTGGCTAAGACACAGAATCAACTTTAAAATTGCACTAAGGCACATTGTGGTTTTCCCCTCAGGTGCATTTCTGACCTGATCACTGACTCTAGTCCAGTAAATGCTTTGAGGCCTTCAGCTTTTCCTGTACCTATAATAGGATCCAAATCTGATGAGGATGCTTTTGCTTTGGTACATCTCTGTGAAATATACAGATTTTGTATGTCTTTCTCTTCTTTTCTCCTCTGCATTTCTTGTATCTTATTTGATATATTTGTCTGTATGTGTTACTTGTTGCTGTGTGAATTTTACTTCTTATAAAGTGTCCCATGTCATTAGAATTGCCTTGCTTTTCTTTTCAGTGCATTTTTAATCTTTCTTTCTTCCTTTTTCTTTAGTTTATTTTATCTTTATAGTGCCGTTATTACGACTAGTGCTCTTACTGGTGAGCAGACCTGTCTGTTCTTGTCCAACACATTTCATTGTTCTGTTGACCCGTGTTAACCTACTTATGGCAAATGAAACTGAACTACATCCTGCATTAATTCATGCATTAAATCATCATGAGTCATGAATTAATTAAGCATTACTTAAGTATAAGAAAAATATTGACACTAACTTATTAATAAACAATTAATAAATTGTTTTAACTATCAGAAAGGAAAGAGGAAAGCAGAGCCAGGTCAAAACAACCGGTACTGCCATACAGCCGTCATAAGATGAAGAGGACAGGGACCTTTCTCTGAATTACAGGCAGTGGTAGTTCAGTGCAGGAGAAGAGGACTAACAGTGTGTTTCTGACCTTGCAGCTCCTGAAAACAGCTCTGAGCTCTCTGAAAAAACTGAATCAAGAAGAATCTTGACCATGTCTTTCCCCATGTTACCACTAGAGAGCAACATAGGTCTGAAATTTCTCAGTTGTGAGAGAAGTTACCACTGAGCCAGAGCATTTTCACACCTTCAGCATTTTAAAGGGTTTCCTTACTTATAATTATTCAAATACAACAAAATTGGTCTATTCTCAAAAAAAGATCAAATCCAAAAGTCCAGTTATGAAATGAAACATTACACTGTATAACTTTTGATACCAGGATTTGAGTACTTCGCATTAATTTAAAATTAAAATTAATTTAAAAATAATTTGCAGTGTCAATTGTGTTGTTTTCAATAACTTAACAGATCTAAATGACTATGGGAAGTGGTAATCTGCAAAATGTTGTATTCTGTAAGTGACATCAGATATCACCTCGTCAGAGAGGAGCCCTTTTACCAAGAGTTCAAGCTTGTTCGGAACATAAAAACCTTTTATTTAATTTTAATCGAAGGCAAATGATGCATCTATCACAAACATCTGGTTTAAGACAGCTTCAGTCTTTATACCACTAGAACTTCCTCTTAAAACTACAACCACAAAAATAGTGACACATATTCAGATCTTCTTGGTTTTTATTTTTGTGACCTTTTTTGTTTGTTTTGTTTGGCTTTTTTTGGTCATACACCACTCTGATGAACCAAACCAAACCAAACCATCTGCAACATTCTGCAACAATATAATTAAAATTGTACAAAACTAGAAGAGGCCAGCATGGTTGTCCAGTGGTTAGCACTGTTGCCTCACAGAAAGAAGATTCTGGGCGTGAACCTACCAATCAGCTGGGGCTGGTGCTCTTGTGCAGTTTCTCTTTCTGTGTTGTGTGGGTCTGATAAATAGTTTTCACCTTTTCCTAAACCTGGACAGGTCTGCATTTCAAGAAAGACCCAAAAAAAGCCTTCAACCTACCATGTCTGTTGGCAGCCATGATGGTGATAGATTTTTAATGGTACAGGTATGAAGCCATTTGGTGTGATACGTCCCTGCTCAACAGATCTGAATTCATTCCAAACACTTTTAACCTTGAAGAAGAACAGCAGGTTGGATGTTTCTGATGAAATATTCAGTGTCAGAGGCAAAGGTTAAAC
>NW_023340268.1:2887174-2892232 GCF_004916995.1 Morone saxatilis
TTCTAATATGTGCATTGCAGCTTGGCATCTATTCCATACATAGAGGACCATTATAAATACATACAGCATGTTCAAGCTTTGAGAATAATGGGTAATGGGCCTAATAATGGGTATGTAACAACAGCATAAAGAACTGAATTATAATTAAGTAGACTTATATTCCACTAAGGTTAAAGTGATTGTTTACAGAACTATTCCATATTCCAGATGGTACCATGTCAATGATAGTGGATACCGTAAAACTTCTAATACAAGCAGTCTGTGTCCATTCTTCCATTATTTATATTCCTTTAGTCCGTAAGGGTCCAGTGATCAAAAAGGGTTTCATCAAAACTAACCCGAGTTGTGAATATTGTCATTTGAAGTCCATTGCTCACTGTCTGTATGCTGGGTGCCGTAAATGTCTGGCTGCTGTACACACGTTCAAGTATCATGTCAGTGGCACAGAAAAAACGACCTGAAATTTACAATAAGCTAATAAGTTAGTTGTTAAATTTGCTAAACAAAACTCAGGAGAAGCAGTACAGTTAGAGAGTATTTCCATCTGTGCTGAGCAAGAGTTTTGTGCTAAAGGAATTAAACGCCTGTCCCAAATAGACGCCTTCTCCCAAATAAAGGCAGGGGTTTTCAGTGATTGAAGAAAAAAAAACGCCTGGTCTATAATTAGAAGTTTTCCGGTGTATAACTCTTAGCCCAATTCTTAATATTATAAGAAAAAAAGTCAGCCTTTTTTTTAAACTAAATTATATCTGTGTGTCAAAATTTTAAAAATCAAACTTGTCAGCAGTAGCTTCTTTATGGCTTTAAGTTATTCAATTAGTCATGCAGAAGCTGTATCATTGGGGGCTCTCTTTTTTTAGAGAAATGACCAAGGTTTCCAGCCTCTTCATTTGAACTGGCTGGTTTTTGTAATCTCTGCCAACTTGAAGGTCCTGTTACTTCTGGAGCCTGTGTTCCTGTGTTGGCTGCTTGAGGAACTGAATCAAGTGGAACAAAAGTTGAGAATTTATGTTGGATAAATGTGCACTGCTGCAAACTGGAGATACTCTATACCTTCTCAAACTGAATCTAAATCCTAAATGAAACAGCAAGTTTTAGTAGCTACACTAAGTTATGAGCCATTTTATCATTGGCTTAAGTACTGTAGGTTCAACTTCTTGATCAACCCACTGTGGATTTAATTTTCAATGAAATATGTAATAGGGCATTATTTAACATATTTATTCTTGAAAGTTAAACTGACTACAAATAAATTAGACCTACCTCTTTATCTGAAGACAAAACATTAACATTGGTTTAAGCTGATTTCCTAATTTTCTCCCTGTAGTGTTTTCAATGACTCATGTGAAACACTTAAATGTGTAACTTTTCAGTCAGTATGCTAGCTCTATTAGGCTTTTGATAAGGTCTGAGCTACGAAGCAGTTTATTACTACAAGAAATTGTAGTGAATTACTTTGCCTAATGGTGTGTCAGTGAAGACAGTAAGGTAGCATCATATGAGTGCTAAAAACATGAACCTGTTCATTCACATAGTATACCTCTAAAGTAAAGTTCAGGCCAATCTCCAAAAATAACAATAATTGTTTATTTCCATTTCATACTTCATCAGGATCTTCACTGGAATGACAGATGTCAGATACACTCCCAGACAGACAGACAGACAAACAGAAATTTGAATCAATCAATATCCTTGTCATTGAATAAAGTCTACTTCAAGTTCACACGTTCTCATGGGCGTCTGCAGCCGGCTGCTCATTTTGTCCGGGGGAACTCCGCTGACCCCTGAGCCACTGCCAGGGATTGTCCTGATGCAAATCAGGAGGGAGAACCAATTCATCGTTGCACAATTCGATTAGACATCTGCATATTGAGCATCTGCACCCCATGAAAATCTGCAGATACCTATCCTCCCTCCTCCCCACTACCCCCACATTCTGTGGCCCACGGGGGTAGCGCCCCACGACCCCAAGGGCAGCCTCTGTCCTTGCTCCCCACCCGCCTCCCCGTCTCCCCCTCTTGTCCCCTCCTGACCCTGTCAGGCCCAGCTACAATACCTGACCCCGCCCCATAGACGGGACGATTGGAGTTCAAGGTAAATGTCCCTTTCGCTGTGTCTGTCTGCCTGGCCCCCGTCCGGCCCCTGTCCGATAATCACATGCACCGCCCTTTTTTTTATACTTTCTCACACACACACACACACACACACACACACACACATACAGAGAGAGAGAGAGACACACACTCATTACAATCTGTTTTTGAATTTTTTGACAAGACATGACTATGCCCTGAAAATGAAGGCTTTCCTTTCTCTGCAGCTTTTCCATTGTAATCAATTCTGACCGCTGGCTCTTATTCAGACATCTCTGCCACTCAGACGATTTCCCTCCTTTTTAACTCTTATTGATTCATCAGGCTCTCTTTCAGCTCTGGGAAGAGAGAGCGAGCATGTCAAGAAGTTTAAAGCAACATGTTTAGCCTTACCACACACAATATAAAGTTGAGATGTGATGCCCGTGCCATAAAATCTACCAGACATTGCTGGTAGAACTGTAAATATATTTCATGTTTAATTTGTGGTGATACAGCATGTTCCTAAGTGTGATATTCACCATTTGACAAAACTGCATTCTCTCCTAGACTTAGAACATTTGAATCAATAAATATAATATGTACAATAGGTTGATGATGCACATCCAATGTCACATCTGAAAGAAACCTCAAAATGAGGATACTTCTAAATATATATTTGCATTTAACACCAGCTACTCTAAATAAAAGATCTTCTAAAACCAATGAAACACATCTTTTTATCAACCTTTATTGTTCTTCAAAAAACTGCAGTATTGTGCTGTTTTTGGGTGGTGTATTTACAGGTCTGTGGTTATTTTTTGTTTACCTGCCCAGGGACAACATATGCAAATTGGCTGTTAGCTAACAGCAATTACTTTTAATTTGGTGCTGTCCCTGCAACAGTAAAAAAATAAATATTGTTCTGCAGTTCAACCTTGGAGCTCTTAGGTGTGAATGAGAGTAACTGTATGATGTGATACTGTATGATAGTGCTCAATCAACATTTGCCATAAATATTGTATTTGTTAATAGTTTGAAAATGAACAATGTAATTCTCTTTAGGAATCATTTCTGCATACAAACAAGGATCACATCTAAGCAGTAAAATACTGTCTAATCCAAAAACTACCCATTGCAATTGTATGGTGGTGGAGCCTGTCCACTGTTTTTAAAGTCTAATGAAGACCGTTTTTCCTGACAAAATCTCTTGTTATATGGTGTGTAAGTAAATGAAACATGACTACTGTATTGACTGTACTTTTTGCCATATATAATAGTATATATAGACATCAACAGTGCTGCTGCATATGATCAGAGCAAACCATCATTATGAGGCCGTTTGTCTGCAGTTTTGCATCCTATCAAAAGTACTGACACGGTTTGAGTTATTTGATTTGAATCAAGAAAATATAACGTATAGAGTAAAATGATGCTGACGGATAAACAAAGAGAGGAAGAAAACTCACATGTTTCTAATTGAATGGTGGAGGAGTACAGGAGGACAGTCTTCCATTTCAAATACCCTTCCCTCACTTCTGAAACAAATATGGTGTTTTCTAATCAGTTTGAACATCAAAGGACAATGAACATAAGAGCTGGTGTGGATATGTGACACAGGACTGAAACCCAATGTATGCAGCTGACACACTCATTGTATTTGAATACTAAAGCAGGAATTTGCTAGTGACGTGACAGTCAGTAAATCCTATGTAATCTACCCGACCCAATCAAGGTTTTGCAGGTGCAACATCAATCTCCCAGCAACCACAGCCTGTCTCTGTTGACTTATAAGAGAACTTCCTCATTTGCTCAGTATAACAACCAAGCTCAACAAAAAGAGACATCTGAGAGGGTTTATCAGTGTGTAAGTGTGGGTCAGAGCAGTAAGTATAAGATAAAGATGAGGTAATGTGTCTGCATATGTAGCTTCTGTAATTCAGTTTCTGTGTTTTTAAGTAACACAGTAACACAGAGTTTTTAATCTCATCAAAATGAGATATTATCTGTCAGTTTCCTGTTTCCAGTTTCTGTGTGTCCATTACAGAAGTAGGTCTAAGACTTGTTTAGCCTAGGTCAGCAGAAAGACTGGAAGCAGTGAAAAGATGCCTCTATACTACTCACTTAGCTCCATCAAAAGTGTAAAAGATATGCTCAACTCCAAAGCTGTCTTATTTACACTTCATTATAATTGAGCTAGCATTCTTCAGGCAGAGCACAACGATCAGACTGGCATCAGCTACTTCATTTGTACTTTACAATCACTGGCTCACCATTATATACCTGATTGGCTACCAGCCGTAATGTCCAATCATATTTTGCATTCATATTAAGTGTGCTGAGTGCAATGCTGAAATAAGTATTCAGACCCTTCAATGCCCTGAAATGTATTGAAAATGTTACTTAAGTACAAGTATTATGAGAAATTAAATTAAATAAAATTAATTAAAGTTTTAAAACTAAAAGTACTCCTTAAAGAGAAATGGTCCCTGTCAGTGTTATGTTGTTACACAGATGGAGCAAACTTTTTAACAGTTTTATAAAGGCATGCAGCTAATTTCTATTATGAATTAACCTGCTGATTTATTTATTATTATTATTATTTGTTTACTGTGGACAAAGAAAATCAGCAAATACTTTCTGAAATCATGAAATGTTTGGCAAGAAAAATGTTTTAGCTTATTGCTGGTGTTTCCGCTCTTATTTGAAATGACCATTACAGACATTACAACAAGCTGTTGTCATCTTTCTTTGTGAAATGAAGCCATGCCTTGGACTGTTTCTTCTTTTCCACCATGACTCCTTCTTGTTGCGAGTTACCAGCCTGCAGACGCAGGACTTTGATGTCGTTGTTTTGAGACAAGCAAAAGAAAAACTTGCCAGCATTGATAACAGGAATTAATAAGCTCGGAACCATATGGACAAGTTGGAACCGGTTCTGAACTGGTACAGGTTGTACTCAACACGCTCTCATTCGTCTGTGGGT
>NW_023340268.1:2892295-2900371 GCF_004916995.1 Morone saxatilis
TTCTTTTAAAAGAGAAGCAATTTGCTTTACTTTTTTGTCTTTCTGTTGTTAAACTCACTTTCCCTCAACTTTTTTTCACATCTACATCTTCTTCTACGTTTCCCAAGATGTCTGTAGACAGCACCCAGAGAACAAGCATGGGCTTGTTACATCCACCTGTTGGCTGTACTTCACTGAAATATCTCCAAACGTCCTTTGACAGAATTATGAAGGATCAGGATTTTAGAAGACATAAATGTTCAGCTGTTCAGGTTTAAGCATGAAATCTGCTAGTGTGAACGCATCCAAAATGAAATCTTATAACATGTGCGCCGAAGGTTCCTCATTGCATGTGTGTTGGTATGTGTGCCGCTGATCACTTTGAACCTCCTCTCTGATTCTTGGCAGGAAGTGGGCATCAGCGGCTCTTGGTCGTAAAACTGCTTTTGGTCGTTCTCCCAGAGTGCACTGGGAAGGGAGAGGACAGAGAATCTCTGTGTCACCTCGCCATGGCACGGGATGTGAGGAGATCGTTGGGAATGTCAATAATCGCTCGAACTGAGGACGAGCTGCTGCCTGCTCTCAGTGCAACACAACCACCTGAATATCAATTTAAGAGAAATTAAAATGCAATTATGCCTTATTTTCAAAATAAAGCAATAAAGCAAAGACACCTATAAAGACCAGGCATGCCCTTTTATCAAGACAGATTTGTTGTTCTAACTCTTAAACATCTGCCAACTGAATATAATAACTCAATATAATGAACATAACCTTTCTTTATGTTTCTTTATGTTTATGATTCTTCTTCAATAAAATATTTTCAATAAAATTTTAAAAGTAAACTCTGTATGATTTGTTTCTTCACTGGTAAAAGGACAAGACAACATTTTATTGATTTCCATGGAGAAAAGCTGGTTTTATCTGACACTTGATCCATCTTAAAAATTGATTGAGTTGTCAAACTCGCTGTCTGTTCATTTTATGTGCTGTGGAACTTGGGGCTCAGCGTTCTCCCATCGTGGTATATTTGTAGCTACAACACAATGTTCAAAGGCCTTTGTCCCTCATCCTATTGCTGTGATCTGCGTCTCAGGGCTTGTGGACAAAAGGTGTCAAACGGAGCGTTGGACTTGGCCTGCCATGTCCTCCCGAGGCTGCTCCTAATCCTATTACTGTGGGCTGTGGAGGAGTATGGATCCTGCAGTCCCTTCATCCCAGCAACTATTAAAGTCTAAGGGGGCCCTGTGTGTTTACTCTGCGTATGTGTGCGTGTCTGTGTGCGTGTTCTTGTGTGTGTAATTGCATTGTAAGCGACTTCTTATCCACGTTGTCATAATGTGTTATCCACTGATGCGGCTCATGGTTTGCCGTCTTTTTCAGTTTGCTACGGGGCAGGTGGACATTTCAATCTCTCGCTTATCATAGTTCAGCACAACTTTAGTCGCATGATACATCTTTGATGAAGCCTCACCTTTACATCTTTCAATTTGAACAGTATTTGATTTTAGTATTTGAATTTCATGTAGTTGGATGTGAGATGTTTCACAGAAATAGGACATATAATAAGTCACTTCAAAAGCCGTTTTTCAAAATCCACACCTGTATAAAATGTTTTTGCAGAAGCAGTAGTTGGTCTCAAGTCTTACATATTTGCACTTTATAAAGATTCATTTTAAACCAAATCAGCTCTATCGTAATTTGAGAAATTGCGGAAAAAAGGTAATGAAGATGTGGATAGTTTAGGTTAGATATCATCAAGAGGTGAGTGGAACAGCACAACTAAAACTATAGATTAAGTGACAAAATAATGTTTCATATTCTCCTTTTCTTTAATTTGACATTTTGATCACAGCATTTTTTATCTACATTTTTAATAATTATTCTTACCCAAAGTATGCAAGCATTGCAAATAGGGGAATCAAATCCAACAGTGATTTGACTTGATTTTTTATTTGACATTTCATCATTAAACAGCACTGTAAATGTAAAATGTAAAAAGTAATTAAATGGTAAGTTTACCATAGTAAGTATGTAAACCATACACGTCTATCTGTAGTGGCTCAATAGAAATAAATGTGATACTTATCAACTTGAATACATTTTTCAAACTTCAAAAAGATGATTCTGTCTTTTTACGTCTTGTAGAAAAGTTATAAGTAAAGATATAAGATGCAAGAAGATTCTGAAAATGTATTTTCCCATGTTGAGAGAAATATTGATTCATTGGCCTCTTTCAGGTTGTCTTAATGTCTGTGAGCACTTTTAAGCTTAAAACGACCGGAATGAAATGTTGTTGAATGGCCTTTTGTTTTCTCTGGGTATCACTTATCTGGATAAAGTGCAGGCTGTGGCCACACAGACAGACACACACGCACATGCAACCGTCCACATCCTCTGAATAGTCGCATTTGCGTGTACATTGACCAGAGTCAATTGCCTGTCAAATGCTATGCGCGATTAGACACCAGTAGGTATAAGGCGAGCCTCCCAAAGCCTGGACGTTGTGGGGGCCTCATTCTGTGAACCCCATGGCCCTTCTCACTCCCCTACACCCTCTACAACCCCCCTCTGTTTTTCATCTCACCGCCCCAGTTCAATGTTAACGTCCAGTGGTGTCCACTCTTCGGACGTCTCCCTCCCAAGCAAAAACCCAGAGAAGAAAGGGCAAAAAAGAGAAAGAAAACCAAACCTTCCCTCCTTCTTTTCTCACCCTGGCCTCCTCTTGTGTGCTGTCCAGCTGGCTGTGACCCTTGACCCCCTGACCCTCACTCCTGACCCCTGGACCCGTTCCCACGCCACGCCTTTTTGTGTCCACCTCACCATGGCAACACCTTGGTCACTGCTGCTGCCACGGTAACAGATGGACAGGGGCCTGGAAATAACTTCATTCAGCTCCGCCTGGAGGGGTGAGCACCATGGACAATCTGCCCTTACTCCCCCTACTCCCTTTCCCTGTCTCACACACATACACATACTTGAACACACACACAGCGCCCCCATCCCAACTTTGACACCTCCTGTGCCACATTCTAACACCCCAATCTCCTTGGATGTATTCCCTCAGCAGGGGCCTCTGGGTATCAGGGCCTGATAGAGTCATTAACACAGTGATCCCAGATTCACCCTGGCATGTACACGGGAAATACATGGGAATAAGAATAAGTTGCCGTGTTGGCACATGAAAGCGCATAAAAAGACACCCCAAAGTCACCCACATATCCCATTTCACACTGCTGGTATTTATGATTCAGGGCGTAGGAGAGCTAACTTCATCACCGTGCTGTAATTATCTCTCTGCTTCTTTTATTAGCCCTATTGTTTTCTCACATCCTCTGATGAGAAAAGGGGCTGGGGGGAGAGTTGTAAAGACACAGAGCTGAGCAGCGGGGGATCTGTTTGCTAACTCAGAGACAAACGACGAACTGAATAGCATCGCTGAGGAGCTCAATAAGGTGCAGCAGGAAAATGAACTGCAACAGTTTTGGTGCTAATCAGTAACTAACCTCTAAACAAGGTTGTGTGTGTTTTGTCCCCTTCTGTGGGGAACACCTCTCGGACAGACACTGTGAATAGATTAAAGGGGGATAGTGTAATTACTAGTGCTGAATGGGGGTCCGCACCGTGCAGAGGAAGAGAGGGTTTACACTGTCGAAACACACTTGTCTTTGTAAAGAGAGCTCTGATCCTCTGGGGCTCATCTTGCACTCCCTGCAGAGAGCAAACAAACAAGTAAACAAACAAAATGGCGACTAGTGACACAACGGAGGTCTCCCATCTCATGGATATTAGGATTCAACTTTGTCTTAAGCAGTTTAAGCAGTTTAAGCAAAACTTTTATTAATTTCATTATTTAATTAAGGAAAAGATGGCTTTATTGTCTTGACGTACTTTTATTGAGATTTCGTGAAAATATTTACTTTAAATAAATGTGTATGTGTGTGTGTTTTTAATTAGACCAACTGGGCTGACTGGGGAGCAGGTGGGGGGGAGAGCACCACAGGCAACCGCCAAAAGACTGACCATTGAGGCGAAATCACACAAGCGAAGCCACTTATTCAATTTTTGGGATTTCGTATCCCCCTTCCATCCCTGCATGCATCTGCATCCCACTATCTTTCCCTCTAGTTTCACTACCCCCCTTCACCCTTCCCTCCCCTCCTGTGTCCAACACCCCCTTATCCTACCCTGCCTCCCCCCTCCCTTTTCTCTCCCCCCTCTCCCCTCTGCCTCTCGCCCAGTTCATTGTACCAAAGGAGATTTTCTCCATTGAGGCCCAGTCTCTTAGGTAACCCCAGCGCTGCATGAAATGAGGAGAGGAAGAGAGCGAGAGACAGGGAATGAGAGAAAGAGAGAGAGAGAGAGTGAAAGAGGGCGGGGAAATTGAGAGAGAGAGAGAGGGCGAAGGAAATGTAAAGGCGGAGGGAGGGCCGGACAGAAAGGGTTGAAGAAGGAGAGGGAGAAGGACGCAGGATCAGAGGAAGCAGAGGCGGAGAGAGTGAAAGATGGAGAAGTAGGACAAGTGCGGTCAGACGTCGACAACGATGCAGCTAAACTCAACCCAGAACTGAGGGAGGAAGAATGAAAGGCGAGGATGTCTGTCGCACATGTAAGGATGAATTCTCTGTGGCTGAGAGGGACTTTATCACGTGCTTTTTGCAGTAATTCTTGATCCAGATTTTAGGCCCCAAAGGGTCCAAATACTGGTCACTGCTGCGCTTTTGTCTTCTTGTCTTTTTCTTGTTTTTCTTGATATTTATTAACTGATTTAAAGGTATTACAACATTTTTTCACTTTTCAACAGGACAAATCTTTTTGAATTGGGATCCAATAGTCTGTGCAGTAGCAGTACCTAAAGTGTAAACCAGATGAGTTGAGCCCTTTAGGCCTCTTGTAAGACCAGCATGATCACAGATTGGGGTGAAAAGGGATCTGTTATGGGTTTTTTGTCAGAAAAACTTTCTACTATTCTACTATAACTACTATTTTAGTTTGAAAATAGATAATAAAGATGTTTTTAATATGGGTTTTAAACAGGGCTAGCCAACTTTATGTCAAAGTTTTAGCTATTATAAAACTTTTCAACCATGTCTCATTGGCATTCATGACTGAACATCAAATGTCCAGTTTACTAATTATTAAAATATAAACATATACTTGTATTTAAGAATTAAGATAACATTTAAGTCTTTTTTCTTTTTTCACTTTTTAAACTATGTGATGGATTTTTGTGTGATTTAAGTGTAAACTTTGTTCTGAACAGAGACTTTAACTGTAAGGAAAGGACCCTCTGAAACGCTGCCATCCTTTGTGGCCATGCTGCTCTGCACCTCAATGGTGGGCACGCAGCACATGGGGTTCCCATGAATAGGCCAGGCCTCACCAAAGACCACATCATTTGGATAAAGACGGGCTCCCACAGAAAGAGAAAACACCTCACAGAGCGAATCAGATAAAGATAAAATGTTGCATACAGCAAATCAGATTAGGGCGAGTCAGAGCTTTACTTTTTCATTTTCAGGTTTTTTTCTCCCCCCCCCTCCACCCTCCTGCCTCCAACTCAGTTAAATTTACTACCTCTGCTCCTCATGCGTCTCATAATAATGTGCTCTACTGCTGCGCTGAGTTATCATCTCAGGCTTTTGTCTTCTTTGATCCGTGTGACCGTTGGGGGACCCACTTCTTCTTTTGTACAGGGTCACATTGCCGGCTTCTTTTGGACGGGCCTGCCCCCGGGTGGTGACCCCTTCGTTCATCATGGTGTCACCCACATAGAGGACAAGCATGAGTTAGAGCTTTCTCCCTCTCTCTTTTCTCCTCTTCCTTTCTCTTTGCCTTCCCGCTCATTCCTCTGTTCTAGTCTGACCATCCTTTCCTTCTTGTCCATCCATAGGCGCTGACCTGAGGCAAGCTGGGGGTCAAATGCTATTATGAAACTGAGCTTCAGCAAATGGAGGAAGTGATATTTGGATGGAATTGCACCAATGACTTCCGTAACCTTAAGTTGACAGCCATTGAACCAGGCTATCCAACTCATCCATCTGCATGTGAGTGTGAACATACTGATGGCTACGAGAAGGATGGAGGTCCGGAGCTGATTGTCCAAACGCAATTCTTGCGTCTGCCTTTGTGAAACCAGGAGTTGTGGATGGACATCACGCCCCTGACCTCTGAAAATCAGCGAGGGATCGACCACCATGGAGGGTATAAAACTCAGTGGCTTTGTGGGTGGATGAGCGAGAGACACTGAAAGACAAACAGAGAGAGGGAAAAAGAGAGGGAGATATTGAATAAGGGAGAGTGTGTGTTTATGTAAATGTAAAGCCTGTAAGAACCTCTCTCAACATTTTTGGAGGTCAGCTAAACTTTATTCCAAACAAAACCAGAATAGTTTCAGATTGGGCCTGTACAAGCTGTCTGCTTTAACTTGCAACAGAACAGGTAAAAAAAAAATTCCTGCTCTTCAGCTCAACTCAGGTGGACAGTGAAAAGCTTAGGGAAGTGTTCCTTTTACAGGCCAGTCATGGATTACAAGACAGGCTGGTGAATAATTAACATCATCATTGGTTTGAAAAGTAATGGCACCAAACAGAGACAGCAGGTGGACAGCAGCCAAAGGGGAAGTGAAGAGGAAGTCAATTAATTTATTTGGCAATTCATACAACACAAATTGCTCTGTGTCCAATTCTAAAACAGAAACCTTCACATATTTCATGACAAATCAAATTTTTCCCAAAACCTAAAAGTTATTGTAAACTTTATCTTTCACACTGATGTGAAAATGTGAGTTTCAACAAGTTTTGAAATTGACTTGATGCTAAAGTATCCAGAAAGGAAAGGAACAAATAATCCAACTGCCAATGCCATTTATTTTGTACTTTTTTTTAAATTTCTTCTGCTCAGGTGCAAATCCTAACACTCATTCAAGCCTGGTACAGCAGATCAGGGGTGTCCTATTTTGGAAAGGGGGTTAGAGTCTGTCTGTGGAGCAGAAAGGACTGAATAGCTCTCACCATGTTAAGTACAGTTGAATGTGTCCGGTTCGCACTTCAGCACCGGCGTCTAGAGAGGGTCTTGCTAAATTTGCTGTGGAAGGGGTGAGAGTGACAGAAAGGGAGAGTGAATGTGGGGAGGGAGGTGTGTGTGTGTCTGTGTGTGTACTTACCCTCTCTGTGTTTGCCCCTGTGAATTTGCCTCTGCGTGTTTTTTCCTGTGTTTGGCAAAGTTCAGGAGGCCAGACTTGGAGAAAGAAAAGGGAAAATGAGAGAAAGTAAAGGATTTGAATGAGGTTGTGAGAGAAGGAGTGAGATGGTGAGCAAGATAGAAAAAGAAGGCAAAGATCTGACAGAGAGAGAGAGAGGACATAGATGAGTACAAGAGGACATTTTTGGAGGGAAAAGAATACCAGGCTCCTTGAAATTTGTGTGGCGAAATAGTCCACTGCTTCACAGCACGAGTGGCGTAAATTGGTGATATTTATAGATTGAAGCTGCAGGAAGCGACAACTCAGTCTGGGAAATACGTATAGAGAAAGAGAAAGAGTGAGGGAGAGAGAGAGCGGGAGACAGAGGGTGGGAGGGAGATCAAGAGCGAGGCTGCATTAATATGCTAATGGCCTGAGTGAATGCACAACAGGCCCACTGACCAGGCTAATCACTGGTGGACACACACTGAGGCTAATCCCTCACACAGCACTCACACACACGTAGTCACACATGCACATACAGTCCAGGTTAAAATATTTGGACAGTGACATATTTGCATGGCTTTGTCTCTGTAGTCCAGCACAATGGATTTGAAATGAAACACTGGGTATGAGGTTAAAGGGGTGACTTTCAGGTTTAATTTGTAGGTGTTTATGTTCACTTGGGATAATTAATGTATCAGTAATATTCCTTTTTATATTGAATTTTTGGGAAATTGACTGCAAAGGATTAACCACTGCAATATTAATTATGATGACTTAAGGTTCATGCAAAATGTTCAATTAATTTGGTCCCTCAAAGGCAAACAATTCAAAAACATGTAGTTTGATATGGATGCAAAATACACCCTGATTTAATATTTAGTGTGGAGAAGTACAGAGTCAAAATAATA
>NW_023340268.1:2900383-2905071 GCF_004916995.1 Morone saxatilis
ATACAAATGTGTTACTGTCCAAAGACTGAGACACATGAGGGAGAAAACAGGGAGGAAAAAAAAATTAATGCAGGGTCATAACTGTTGCATGTGTGTGTATTTTATACTTATCATGTAATGTAATGTGTGTGTCTGTGGTCATTAATATTGTTGTCATATTGCAGGTTAAAATAATAAAAATAAACTTTCAAAACCAGTTTTGCTGTTTTGGTGTTTTGGATGGTTAAAAATGAAAAAGCTGAAACTTTTTTCAACCTGCAATTTTCAGCTTTTACATCCTACTGATTAACTACTTTGCTTACTTTGTTTGTAAATGGGCCTATCATAATGTAAAAGAAAAAAACCGTATGAGGTAAATTCCACAATCTGTTATCTTAATCAGTGAATCAACATAAACAACAATGTAACATAAAATAAAAGTGGATAATTAATTACATGTCTCTAGAAATTGCTGATGTAAAAAGTTTCATTTGGAAAGTAGTGGGCTTAATGCAAAGTTAAATATCTTTATAAATTGTGTATGGTTACTAAGATAGGAATTGTACATTTATACTGAAAGGGAATTCCAGACAAATTAGGGTCTATGAGGCTTATGTAATGCCATTTTAGCCCCCTTGAGGGTGATAAAGCATCAAAAAACCTGCACAAAGGTTCAACCACAGGAGGTGGAAAGGGACAACCCCCAATCATAAAAGATGTTATGGTCAAAATACTTTTTTCCCCAAACTAACTAGGTTAATAACACAGAATTATATTTTAATACCTCACTGCAAATTGTATCAGTATCAATACAGACAAAAAATGTTCTAGGTAGTGGGTGTGCAACTGGAATTCATTAAGAAAAACAATCACCCCAAGAGAACAAACTGCTGGCTCATGATACAAAGCTTATTGCTCTTAACAGTAGTTAAAACTTTTATTAATTTGTTAAATATTATTGTTGATATCAACTGGTGATGCAAGAAGGACACTTATTGATTATTACTATAATCCTCATTGGTGATGAAAAAATTACATTTGTAATATCTAAACGCTCCTTGTCGAACCCTCCTGATAAGGGAAGCAACACAATTGCAATTCATATAAAGTAAAAGCAAAATAATGAGTAATAATATTAAATATTCGGATAAACGAAACAAGACACTCCATAGCAAGAAGAGAGAGATGGAGAACATTTTGTTGATTCTTTGATGAAAAAAATTTGTCAACAATAAAGTTTTTAGGTTTTCTTCCCTTTTCCATATCTCCGGGGAATCTTTTATTTTACAAGTGCTCTCATAGAAACTGGTGCATTATCTGTCATAATCCTTAATCTACTGTTAGGGTGGCACAACATGATTTATGATATACTATTTCTGGTCCAATGCACACAGCTGAATATGTTGTGCTACATTGCCAGTATCCATACATTGAATGCATCATATATCATATGCACATATTTGTGTGTTATATTTTTCAAGGTGTTGCCTCAAGATAAATACTGTGAACTACAAACCATCTGCTGTCAGCTTGAAACTCCTGATGGACTGTCATATTATGGAACATAACAATCCCCATGCAATAACCCCATATAACACTAAAACATCCACTGTATCTACAAATTACATTTAACATGCATATGGCATCATCATCATTGTCACATGACAATCTAAACACCTTGTTTATACTGCATAGACATGTAAAATACACAACCACCTACTTCATGTATAAAAAGTAATCTATTACATTAATCATTCAATAGCTATACTAGATATCTATACTCTGTACTTCATGTTTACAACTTACAGAAACAGTTTGACTTGTAGATATTGCATGTTGTTGTTCATTATTGCTTATTACACATCTATATTTTCCCCTACTTGTATATAAATAATAGGGCTATGTTTAATTTGCATCTATCTTGTTTAGTTGTGTTATTCTTGTTTTTATCTTTAGATCTATGTCTATGTCTATCTCTCTGAAAAATGATAGCAGTGGAAAAAACCTGCAAACACATTCCTTGTGATCCCATACTGATACAAAACATACAAAGCTGATTCTGATTCCCACATGTTGCTGTTGCTTGATATTGCCACAAAGAAAGAATATGCTCTAAGTCTGAATACTGGATTTAAAAATTGAAAGTGAAGAGATCATATCTGCAGGATTGAAACACTGATATGTTTTGCGATGCAGCAGGTCCACCAGATGCACCAGTGCCCGACAAAAAAAACCTTTTCAGCAATTGACATACTGAGCTGAACTTGTCTTGACCTCTTGACCTCCTGCACTGGCTGCGTCTCTCTCACTCAGTGACATGTGAGGAGCAACATAAGCACACAACCCTTCTCCTGCTCTGAGAAGTCAGGCTGCAGTTGTTTTTGCAGGGTTTCTGAGCCAATGTTCAACTGTAAGGGAGCACTAAGCCAAATCCTCCACCATCATCATGTTTTCATCCTTGCAGGGGGAGGGAGGGTTGACTACGAGGCAAAGTGGGGGGAGAAACAGACACACACGGGGCCTAGTCGCCACATCTTTCATGCGAAGAAGCTGTGCCGCTAAACCGTCAGTAACCCGTATTTATTCGTACTAAATATACATGTATAAGTGTTAGCTAGTGTATGACAAGGAGGACAAGATAGAGGTGGAACAACCAGTCCTAAAGTGGTTTGTTCTTGTTCTCTTTCTCTCCTGCGATGCGTTTGGGCTAACTTAGCTTCCGAGCTAGGCGAGGTGGCTAAACGTAGTTCGCTACAGCGTTGAGCTCGTTTTGCAAACCCAACGCCAGACATTGCATGATTTCAACAACGTGGGAATGCGCAATACATTGATGAGATATGCGATAACGGGTTATTACTCAAGGAGGACAGCTAACACAAGCCGCTTAGCTTCAGGGTAGTCTCAGACCTCTTCGGTAGTAACGTTAGCTGAGCCACTTTACGAGGCTATCGTTGGTTTGTTGCCATTTGTCTGGGCTCTCTCTCTAAATACTGTAATTAAACGCTTTGTTCACTCTGTTAAACCAATATTATATCATCTGTGTTTGGTATTAATATAGTGTTTGTTGTTTATTAAGCAGCCTAACGTTAGTGTCTTTGCCCTGACAGTGCTGGCATCAGCTGAGCAGCTGGCTGCTTTGCAAATTCCTTCTGTAACGTTACATTAAAAAGACAAAAACTGCATCAGATACACAGATATTTCTATTAAAAAGCATACAAACAGCTCATACCCTTCCAATGGGCTGTGAGGTTTTATTTTACATCTTCGTGACTAAATGGGCTTTCTCTGTGCCACACAATTCATCTAATGCGGAGCTCTTCTTGTGTTGGAATTTCAGACCCGTTTTTGGTTTCCCACAACAGCTCCGGCCCGGGCCTCAGTCCGCGGTCTAGAGTTTGATAGCGGGCTGATTGGGACGGAAGCACGTCGGTGTGTTGCTGCCAGCCAGCCCCTGTGACCCAACCACCATCATGGGAGACAGTAGAGGTGAGAAAACAACTGCACTGATTCTGTCATCAGCAATGAAACAACATGAATGTCTAACTAAACGTTGCATCTTTAAACTAATGTTGATATTTATTGATACAACTTTATATTTATTACTCAGTTCAGGCCTATGGAAGATATGGGTTATGATGAAATAAAGACTTGCATACTTCTGTATACAGAGTGGTGTTATAGCTGATTTATAACCCCCTGTCTTCCAGAGCATGCAATCATTTTCACTAAGTCAGGGTCAGTCAACCAAATTACCACCCCACCATCCGGCTGAAGCAAAGTGTATTTTAATATTTTATTTAAATTTTGATGATTTGAAATGCAGTTTCTTATGTGTGTTATCATTGTCTCTTTTCAGCAAGACAGGTGTATTGTAATATACAGCTTATACTACAATAAATTTAAATGGTGCACCATTAAAAAAACAAACTCCTTTAAGATGAGAAATGCCCCAATTCTATATTTTATTTAAAACACAGTAACATCTTAATCTGTTTGTTACTGTGACTGTCTGACGTGCTCTAAGGATAATAGGGAGTTTACTGTCTGGCCTGGTGTTTATTTGTCTTGACCCAAAACACCTTACAGTAACATGAGAGCAATGTAGCAACGGTGCACCAGTAGACTTTGAACCTTTATTCCTACTACCCCAGGAAAGTTGGTGCCATACTCGACTTGTTCAGCTACCCAAGAGTCTCTACACATACCTTACTGTGTATGTTAAAGTCAGTATTCCTTGTGTTGTGCTTATTCCAAAAAAAAATGACAGAGGTGGAGTTTAACCACTGTCAGATATCGATTTATAAGAAAAAATACACAAAACTAGAAATGAGGTGAAAAGAAATGTCCTCAGTATTTAAAAGCGTGATTCCTTGCAATTTTTTGAGTTAAGTATTCACATTGTAGTTCTAGCAATGGCCTCCATGGGCCACAGTAGGTGATTTAGTTGAGCATATGATTGGTTGATGTCTTTCCAATGTGCTTGAGGCAAGAAAAATAGATTAGATCAGACGTACGTTACACAGCCTGAAGCAGTGAAAATGCAGCACACAGTCAGCTGCAGAAGAAAGTGCCAACTAAATACAAACCACAGCATATACCAAAACAAATCAATAAAGCAGCTGGCAAAATACAAATCTCAAGCAATGGAAGGAGGATGGATGATTGGTAAAATCTGCCCCTTGCACGGTTTTCCATTAAGTCCCATCTCT
>NW_023340268.1:2905086-2935005 GCF_004916995.1 Morone saxatilis
GGGGGGGGGGGGGGGGGGTAGTAAAAATGATACAAATTAAAATAGCTTTTATCAACATGAAGTCACTAGAGGTTACAATCAAGACAGCAGTACAGTTAAGTTGTCATTAATTCCTAGCATACTTTTTTTTTTTTCATGTAAAATGCATTAAAATTAGTGCAAACCTGCAATATTTGATTTATGTCACAGGAAATAGACCCCATTGCTACAGAGGGGCTCCAAAGATCCACAGTTTCTCTTGTTAAAACTTAAACTGTATATCCGCTTTAACCTGTTCCAGGCCATTATTATTGTTTTCAAGTTGGTATTTGGTTAGTAATTGAACTACCATATTTGTCTTTGACTGTGGGAATAAATAAAACAATCCTGCTAAAAACACACCTGTATCACCTCTATTAATAAGCTCAGCCTTTTTTATAATAATGACTGCATGAGTTATTTGCATATTCTCCCTCTTGCTATCTCTTAACAGATTCCCGCAGCCCAGACAGCTCGTCTGTGTCCTCCCCACCATCGGGCCAGCGCTCACCTCCGCTGGTTCCCTCAGCTGCATCCATGACCTCCCTGCCTCCCATCACCACCTCCGGAGTCAACAGCCCCATCAGTAGCATCGGCTCCCCCTTTTCCGTCATCAGTTCTTCGCTGGGCTCGCCATGTCTACCTGGCACGCCATCGGTGGGTTACGGCCCCATTAGCAGTCCACAGGTAAGAGAGGACTTACAGAGGACTTGCAGTTGTTTTTCTGTTCCGTCACGAGTCAGATTTTAAAATATTTTTAGGCCAAAGAAGATATACAGTGCAAATGAATGCGCTAAAATTTGCATTCAGCAGCAACTCTTACACGGCAGAAAAGATCAAATGTCACGATTGCACGAAAGTAGAAACTGAGCGTCTTTGAATGATAATCAGGCTTCTTATCTTTTATGGAAATCAAAAAATTAACATAAACGAAAAAATAAAATACAACTCACCAAAACTGTCTATGTTTATCTTTCTAACAATCACCAGCGCTGGTTTGGTTGAAATAAACACTTAATTCACAGGGCTAGCTGTGAAAATATTTGTGAAAAGGGCTGCAATGGCCACAACTTAAGCTAACCTTATTCCTAAGACAAATGAACCTGTCAAAGTACATCCACTAAAAGTGCTTGTTTTTATCTTTTTTTATCAGATTGGTATTCTAAGTGTCTGAAAACAAAGACCTTTTGTTTAACCAGAAACAGCTGTGATCTGGCTTATTGTGACCTGGTGTTTTTTGTGTGGCCTTAGTGACTATGTTCATCATGTCTCATACATTCTTACAGGAGTACAAAATGAATCATAAAATGTATCTAACAAGCCTTGTCATCATTGTGTTCACCTTCTCCTCTGTCGTTCTTTCAGATCAACTCAACAGTCTCCATGTCAGGGCTCCATGCAGTGAGCAGCTCCGATGATGTGAAGCCTCCGTTGGGCTTGAAGCAGCTGTCGTCCCACAGTCCAGGGCCGATGCTATCCCAGAAACGCCTTTGTTCCATCTGTGGAGACAGATCCTCTGGTGACAAGACAACTTCAATACAACTCTCATTTTCTGTGCCTTGCCTTTAAGTTATGCTGAACAATGTAAACAAGCCAGAGGCCCTGAGATCTGTAAAATGTCAGACTTGAAACAAATTGTCATCCCCTTTTCCTTCCTCCTTCCCACACCCTACAGGTAAGCACTATGGTGTCTACAGCTGTGAGGGCTGTAAAGGCTTCTTCAAGCGGACAGTGCGCAAAGACCTGACCTACACCTGTCGGGACAATAAAGACTGTATGGTGGATAAGAGACAGAGAAACCGCTGCCAGTACTGCCGCTACCAGAAGTGCCTGGCCATGGGCATGAAGAGAGAAGGTGAGCAAGCAGGGGCTCTTGTCACCCTGTACATGGCTGGTACTCAGCCTCTTCTGCTCATGACTCCTAAAAAGGAGGCCATTTCACCTTTTCACACTACTCTACGTTTAAATGCACAAAATGCATTTAAACAAATTATTTAATTTTGGTTTTAATAGCCATTTTATTTGATACATTTTATGAAGATGGCTTTTAGCTGACAGAAAGCTCTTAGGAAGATTTCTTAAAACTCGATTTTATAAAATGGTTTAATCATCATCAAGCTATGGTGCATTTGTTATGGATAGACGGTTAAGCGTTTGATCTAGACATAGAGTAACACATGTTAATATAATAATAATGGCTTTATTAAGGACACAAAGAAGAAGGTCCATAGCAAATTATGCAATTATCAGATATCCATTCCAAATCTTGCTTTTAAGTGTATCCAACAGTAGTTGGGGGGGGACAAATATGTTAAGCTCCTATTCTAATACTCATTACTGATGATATTGATTGATCGGTTAATTTCTCTTTTCAAGACCTGGAAGAAATTATTCTCCTTTAAAAATGGCATATTTGCTTTGTTGGACTGACTCAATAAAGATAATTATTTAACCAATCAAACGAAAATATAAACTTTTGCTCCTCCCAACACACTGGCTGTTTCCCCAGCTCAAGGGCTGCCTCGTTTCAACTTAACACTTCAATGCTGGACACGTCATTAAGGGTCTCCCTTTCTAAAGGCCCCTTCAGATGCGTTTGAGAAATGGCAGCCTTCTTTTGCCCAGAACTGGAGGACACAACTAGTGTATACTTTGCAGCCCTCAGTGTTCTATAATCCATTGAATGTCAGTCAAATGTATGGAACATAAAAGGTATTCCACTGCCCCTTTGCGTGTTATACCTTTTTCTTCTTGTCTTTTCTTTTTTTTTGACATTTAAGAGTCTTTTTGCTTTTAATCGGTATCAAAAGTCTTCATTACATCCACAGCATTGATAAACAATAAACCATGAAAAAGTCAAAGTGGGTTAAACACTTTTTATAAGCACTGTGTAATGGTGTGTAAAATTAATCCTTGTCAACACATAGTCTGGAAGTATCACATAACTACGTCACATTTACCAGGTGTTTGTCTTCAGGTGGCCATCAGACTCCATATTAACATCCCGTGATTTGCACTAATGAAAAAGCCCAAACTCCAGTGTGGTCTCTTTGGCAGCTATTAAACTGTAATACTTTTAACCAGATGAACTCATATAGCTCCTTTTTAATCATGTAATGCTCAAAGTGATTTAAATTAAAACATACAAATTTACTACTACTGATCTGTATTCTGCATTGTACAAGTGTCTTAACATCGAAAATCACGTTACATCCATTTTAAGGCAGTCAGTCTGAGATTATCTGTTGCTAAGTCTAAGTCTCTCTCTCATATTAGATTGTTAGATCAGGACTGAATTCCCCTGCACAGTACGATGCTACTTTTATCATAGTTTGATCGTAACTGTATGTGCTGAGATGTGTGGTCACTGTACTATATTGATCACTGTATAATGGAGTTTTAGGTTAATGCAGATGAAAGGAACATTCAAGGCATCTGCTTTCTGTGGCAGGTACTTTCTGCTGTAATCTGCCTCAACTTGTAAATCCTTAGCCTAATTTAAATGGGATCTCATACCTAATCTATAATTAGTCCTAAATGCATCACTAAATTACGGTATTAGTGTTGATATTTTTCCTGTGCAATTTCCACTTTAGTAATATTTGTAGAATAGGGGATAGAAAGAACGAGTACAGAGTGGTAGAGAGGGAGATGGGGGTGGGTAAGCCTTGTAAACACTAACCCCCTTTCCCCCTCTCTTCCTCTTTTTGTTTCCTCTCGTTCTCTCTCTCCCCCCCTCCCTCCTTCTGTAGTGGCCAAGATGAACGACAGATGTAAGGAGAAGAGGGAGGGAGGGGTGTGTGTCTGTGTCTGTATGAGTGAGCGAAAAGCAGATAAATATTACATTGAATATCTAGCTTGTTTAAGATGTTTTTCCATAGTTTGTTGCCAGTGCTCAGAGGTGGACCAGTGCCAGCCTTGAATCATTCCACCATGTTTTTTTAACCTTTATAGATTCTGTAAAGGTTGCTGAGTATGCACACTTCTTTTAATCATCATCCTACTTTACTTCACAGTTACTTATTGCTTATTCCCCCTTCGTGCTGCCCAGTAAGGTTACAGTTACTACAGTCAGACACAGAGCAGTTCCATTTCTGTTCAGGAACATTAATTTCCTTGTTTAAGAATATTTTGTTGCTTGAAGTAGAGAAAGGATACTTTTCCATTACATTTCCCACCCAGATTTTTCAAGCCAATCTTCCAATGTGGCAGCTTTCAGTCACAAGCCTACTTTTCAAAATTTGTGACCACTGGTGTGACTTTTTTCTTTTCTGTATCACATACAGACACAGTGAATGATGCAGATCAATAGTGATATCAAGTAGATTTAAGCATGACATGTTAATGATTGTTTAATTCATCATAAAAATATTTTTGTTTGAGAAAGGTTTTGTTGAAACAGTTGATAGACGCTGTTTTTGTAGCACAAATTCTGTTTGCTGCTATTCAACAAATGGTAAAAACAATAAAATAATACACAGAACAAATTAATGAAAATTTTGATGAGACTGTTGGGCAATTCAGTGCTGTCTGTACATATTTGGACAGTGACATCCTATGTGTGACGCAATCAGCCTTGATATTAAGGGTGTTCATGTTTGTATTTGGTGAAAAGTGTAGGACTCTTCATCTTTTTTATCCAGATCCTACCAATTTTAAGACAATGGAGCAAGGCAGTTGTAGGGCCTAACAGTGGGATGTTATTGACTGACCCAGTCGCATGACCTCAGTCTGTTTCTACTAATGTCTGTGGGTGGTAGACTTTTGGCAGTCTTTCACTGCGAATGATTTGAAACAAAATATTAAAAATGATGACTAATTATGTTTTTTTCAATTTGTCCAATTATCTTTGGTCCCATAAAATTGGAGTACTGTGTATAAACAAACCCACACAGTTAATCTGAAGTGAAAACGTTCCATCAGAATCAGGTTTATTGCCAAGTATCACATACAAGAACTTTGCCTTGGTATCCATCCATATATTGTTACATGCAAGCTTCTTTAGAACCTCAAGAAAAGGGAGAATGCAGTGTGATTGTACAGTTGTATTCATTGGATTTACAAGCACCTAAATAAACCGGATTGCTGTTGCCTTTCTGCAATAACTTAATTTCTTGAACTTCATGAAAACAAGAAACCTAGTTTCCTTAATCTGGGTAAGGGATTAAGTTAAATTTAGTTCTGGTAGAAGAGAGAGATTTCTTGACAATGAAAAATGAAATCTGTCCAAAATTTCAGAATAACTGTAATATACTTGTAATAATTTATATTGTGAATGTCTTATATGGTCATTACATAGTCCATTTAGGCTTTGGTAGACGGCCTGAAAGAAGTATGAAAGACTGTATGAGAGACTTTGAATTTATCATGAAATGTACATATCTGTGTCTCTTTTCTTTCCCATTGTTTTACACATTTCATGTTAATTTGGTCTTACCCTTTTATCTTTCCCTATTCTTTTTGCTTCTTTCTTTTTGTATATCAACTCCTTACCACTTTCCCTCATTTGTCCTCTTCATTGTCCACACATTTTCTGGTAATTTCCAATTCTACTTCTACTTCCATTCTGTTGTCTTGTGGCACACCTGTCTGTCATTTAATTTTCCACTACTCGTTCTCTTCTTTTTTCTTTTTTTATTTGTTATGTTCTTTACCATTGCCTGTCCAATCCATTTGCTTTTTTGTCCTTGTCCATTCCCTTGCTCTTCCACCTTTCCTGCTCCTCTGTCCTTTCACATCGGCCCCTTTTACCTATCCTTTGCACCCACCCATTTTCTCCTTTTTTTTGTTCTTTATCCCTTCCTCACCTTTCTTGGCCTTCATTGTTTTCTTCTGTGCTCCCTTCTGTGCACCCCAATCCCCCATCCTGCAGCTGTCCAAGAGGAGCGGCAGAGGAACAAGGAACGAGAAGGTGAGGTGGAGTCTACCAGCGCGGTGAACGAGGAGATGCCAGTGGAGAAGATTTTGGAAGCTGAGATGGCTGTAGAGCAGAAGACAGAGCTTCATGCTGATGGAAGTTCGGGCGGTAGCTCTGTGAGTAGTCTAGTTGCTGGAACAGTGAACATATGAGATTCCCATCTTTGTTGACATTATTCAGATATAATTCATCTTGTTTGTTCATAGTTTAACAATTTTCACAGGCTGTTGGTGTAAATATTGTGGTGTTCGATTTGATGAAATAATTACAACAATCCTCTAAATCTGCTTTCTTCAGCCCAACGACCCCGTCACCAACATCTGTCAGGCAGCAGACAAGCAGCTCTTCACCCTTGTGGAGTGGGCCAAGAGGATCCCGCACTTCTCTGAGCTGCCACTGGATGACCAGGTCATTTTGCTACGTGCGGGTAAGCTCTTAGTTTAATGAATCTTCCATTCTTGACGTAGGCTTCAGAGTTTTAACTTGCACTTGCAAATCATGAGTATAAAGGAAAAGTAAGCGGGGCGTATGGTCTGTCAATGTAAAATGAGAGTATGTTTAGCCCTTATACAATCAGACTATTCAGGGCTTTGTGCCGCTCCATCATATTCTCCTTCAACACTATTGTACAACACTAATAATCATTTAGGGTCCCTTGTGTATGAAAATGAGGGTGCAAAACATTACACACTGTTACACATTAGACACTATTAGACGCTGTTGTTTAGGGCTGGAGGTAAACGATTATTTATTAACGATTAATCGGGCGATTATTTTATCGATTAGTCGACTAGCTCAGTCCTAACCCGACTAATTGGACCGATTAACTGAGTTAGCTAATCGTTAGATGGCAGATTATCGTAAAAGTCTATCCTGCAGTCTGCTTGCTAGCAGATTCTGTGCACGTTTGGGGTGGTGGCTAGGCTAACCACACGCATTTAGTTCTCCTCTGAAACGGAAGGAGTCGCTCTTTGCCACCTCGCAAAGGAGAACAGACAACCAAGCTTCAAAGGGCCCCCCACGCCAATTCGTGGCCAATCAAATCTCATGCCCGTGCAGCAGCCTGTGCATGCCAGCAAGCTCCACGTGCACCCGGTGGCGTCCCAGCACAACCACTCCTAGCCGCCCGCACAGGCCACAGCCAAAGCCACAGCCAGCCAACGCTAGCTACTATTAATAGGCTGTGTTGCTGCAGCCGTGAAGCAGCATCCATGTCAAGGCCAACATAGATGATCAAGTAGATCGTTGTAAGCTTAAAACCAGCTGTTCTAGGCCGCCCAGTACTAGCCAACGTCTAGACGATATAAGCCGCACCAACCGAGAGCCAAGACAGCCAGCCAGCACCACCGAAGTGCGCAGAGCCCAAGCCACACAACACACGTCTCCCATGTGTGTGTGTCGAGCTGTGGCGAAGCGTCAACGTAAAAATTTGCCGTCAACGTATTTTTGACGTTGACGCGTCAACGCATCGCTACAGGCCTACTGTTGTTAAATTGCATCTGCAATCTTTTACACCTCTGACAACTGTAGTTTTCATCATCGTCTTTTTTAAATGTATATTGTCAGGAAATATGTGGGAGACCTTTGCCTTTTTTCATATAGGACTGTAATTTAAAAAATCCAGCTGTTACATTGGGAATATTTACACATTTTGACAAGAAAAATTGAGACACCAATTCCAACACCAACAGGCTGGAATGAACTCCTGATTGCATCATTCTCCCATCGCTCCATCTCGGTGAAGGACGGGATTTTACTGGCCACCGGCCTGCATGTCCACAGGAACAGTGCTCACAGTGCAGGTGTTGGAGCCATCTTTGACAGGTAATACACAACAACAACAGTGTCACTCTGACAGACATACCACAGAAGTGATTTCCCCAATATTCAGAAGTTTGGGTGGCTGACCCAACTGGAGAGGACCCACTACCATAAAAAACTGGAGAGATTCACTGGAGAGTTTTGGCATTATGTGATCTAAGTGCCTTTTCAGAGGCCTTTCTACTCCACTTTGAAATCCAAACTGTGTAGGATCCCTGCTAATAATAGATCCGCTTCTATACATCATTAGGACCTCCTACACTTAGCCTAAATTAGACCAACCCTGATAAGCCAAGTAAAATCCACAATCCCCCCTGAATTCACCTGGTAAACCCCCAGTCCTGAAAGCTAAATGAAAAAAGGAAGAACACTTGCCTTTATTTATCCATGTGGATTTCTATGGCCCTGATGGTTTCAAACTCACTGTTTTTTTATATTTAAAACACACATATTCCTCATGTTTAGCTGGATTAATGACTGGGGTTTAGGATACTGTGTCTTCATCTTTGGTCGGCTGCAGCTGCTGTGTTCTGCGTTGGCTGTGATTGGCTGAGAGATCTTGCTTCTTTAGTGCTGCCTGTAGGGTGACAGCGCATGCCAGGGAGGCTGGTGACTAATGCTTATCCATAGACATGCATGCATGTGCACGCACACACACTATCAGTGGCATAGCGCCTATTTCAGCATTTGATAATGTGATAATGGCTGGCTAATGTACAATACTAATGTTAATATATTATAGTAATATACTTTAAAATATGTTAATGTAATAGTTCACATCCCATTATTGTGCATAACATTGTAGAGACCATTCGTATAGCTTTTGGTATATATTTTCTTTTCTGCTGACCACAGAATAATTGTTTTGTGATCTCATGTTGACGCAAAGACTTTGTTGTCATTGATCATAAAATAATTCCACAAGAATGTCTTTTCACGATCTTAAGATCCAAATGCGCAAAATCCTTCTAATCATCTGTAATTATTAGCCATCATTAGCCATAAATCTTTATATCTAATCTAAGGCCACCATATTGTAAAATAAGTCATTGGTGGCCACAGATACATTGTCAGTCCAAACAAACTTCAGTCAGTTTGAGATCCCGAAATACTTATTTCATGATCACTGGAATAAAGACAAACAGAATAACAGCCATGGCCTCACTAGCCATGGCCTTTTTAGCATTACTACATCAACTGTCAATTGTTTATTCAAAAGTGAACTTAGAAAATTCAAATTCATTACATGTTGAGATTACTCAAATTATTACATTTCTTTGATGCAAAATATGTTATATATCTATATTTGATTGAGATGTCAAACTTTTTAAATGCTGGTTCATGTCATAATGGGATGTAATTGCATTATCCAGAGTATATTACATCAGCAGATTTTAATACATTTATCCTGCTTCGAGTGAGGCATTTTCTCTGTTCATTACATTATCACCTGAAAATAAAATCTCAATGATTTTTTATGTAAATCCCCAACTACATCACAACGTGTCAATTCACTGTTAATTACACAGTAATTACATTGTTATAAAGGGTTAAGTTTGCCTAGACATTCAGTCAGGTTTAAAGCAAGCTAACTGGGCTTATGGCAAATGGCTCAATGATTTTCTTCTGATACTTTTTCTCATAGCACTGCTCTCTAGCAGCAGGCTTTTGTTTCAGCTTCGCATCAGCATCTGTTTGAAGCAACTGAATCATATTTTATACAGGAGGATGTAAATAATAAAATATAAGGATATCATTTCTTAGTCACGCATTACTTGAGATTGACTTATTACTATGTTGGCCCGAAGTGCAAAACACAACCACCATTAACTAAAGAACCGAACAAAGCAAAAAAATACAACAGCTTTTGCAGAAAACTACACAACAGGAAAACATGATATTTCACAACTCAAATTGACAAAAGAGAAAATACAAAATTTCAGAAGAGTCTGGAAAGGGTGTGTACCTACTATTTTGTCTTTCGGAAGAATCAGGGTGTCTTGTCAACCCAATAACCCTAAAATCCATGTGAGAAGTATGACAACCTGTAATATGTAAGCCAACCAATCAATGACAACAATGACAAAGATAGTAGGCACCTTTCTTTTCAGATTTTTTGTGTTTTCTGAAATGTTTTGTTTTCCTATTATGTTGATTTCTGAGTTGTTAAATCTGTATTTCTGTTTTAAAGTTTTCTATTTTGCATTGTTAATTTGTTATCTTAAATGTTGTTTTTGCCCTTCGAGCCTCTATTTTTCATACAATAGGCTCAGTTCATTGAAACCTGCTTAAAGTCCAACTGAAATCACATTTAGTCATCTCTTTTGTGTCTTTTAAATGTATTAATTTATTTTTGACTCAGCCAGCTGCAGTTGCGTGTTGGTGTTTGTATTTGATTGACAGGAGCTGCCAGAGTGTAGATGTTACACTGTAGGGAACCAGAGACAAAGTAAAGAAACATGCAGCCTTGTAGCCTACATATCATGGGCATGTAGCGTGTAGTTAGTGGTAAGTAAAGACCACACCTTTTTTGTTTAGTTGCTCCTTCAACAAGCTGGGGTTAGATTAGAAGGAGGAAGAGCTAATGTTCAAAGGCTGTGGCACTTGTGTAGCAGGCTGTCGTCATGGTCCGTGTGTCTGCTCTGTTTATGACAGAATGTTGATATTACTGCTTTATGCAAGATTTGATTGGCTGTATTGAATTAAAGTCTCCATCTGCGTAGATGGATAACTGAACAGTATTCTGTGAATTTAATGCAAAACAAGGGGGCGCCATCATGTAACAAAAACATGTCATACATTTTTACCTTTTGGTTTCTGATTTTTTTCTTAAAGGAGAACACAGGTTATGTGATTTACAGAGCAGAAATGAATGCTGGAGCAGACAAAAAAAATATTAATTTCAGTTGGACTTTAAGTTACTTTTAAATTTAGCTAGGAACACTTATTAAAGGTTGAGGGTTAAACGTTTTGTACTTATAAACAATTTCATGTGTACTAATGGTTTTCTTCTGTTATGCATTTGGCTCATAAGATTTATCATAACCTCCTCTCTGCTTATATTAATACAGTGTAAGATACAGTGTCTGGGTGCAGGTACAAGACAGACTTTGAGTCCAGACATGAAAAATGTGAACAATCCCCATGCATACTATTTTACAACAGTTTTAAACATATCAGAAAGTAGTTTGTAACACTACAGATTTTCACCATGTGAAATCAAATGTAAGCACTGACTATCTGTACAGCTGAAGGGCTCAGACAACAGACACAATTCTGTAATAACAGTGTAACTGTGTAATGACATTGTAATAACACATTGTGATTGAATACACAGGGCGCACAATGCCGAGGTTGGGGCCATATTTGACAGGTAATTACGCCACTACACAAACACTTTCTGAAACCCCTCCTCTCAAGTTAACATTGAAACAAACACGGAACCAAAGCTAAAAGGTTAATGCTTTTAGGCTTTTCCACAGCTTTGCAGAAACCAGCCACTACAAGATATTATTCTGAAGAACATCCACTGAGAATTGTTTGACCCGATCACTCAGTGAATTGTAGAGGTGTGGTTTAGATGATGATGTGAAAAACTAGTACTGCATCTTTTGCTTACTGCCAGACCATAATGAGTTAATCAAGATGTCTGTGCTGGCTCCAGTGTCTGTGGTTTACACAGTCAAGTTTGTTTTTAGATGCCCTTAATTTACTAATTTACTGGTCCTCTTAAATAATACTCCCTATGTGATAGGAAGTCCTCATTTTGTAACATTAGTGAAATATACTCTGGATGCATACCCAAAGTCCATCTTACTTCCTTCCACTTTCTCAGCTAAATATGAATAAAACATGTTTTTATTGTGCTGGGTGTGTATAAAAACCTAGTTTTGGCAATTCAACTTTATTGTGAGCTTGGGTGGTGTCTGTTAAAATCAGTCCACATCATTAAAAGCAGACATCCATTTCTGATGATGGCTGATGGAGTAGCAAATATGCTGTCCTTAATGGCCATCACTTTTTCCCCTTGCCCCCAATCTGCAACGTCCTCTCTTCCTTCATCCAAGTCTTATTCCTTACAGGAGAGCAAAGTAGTTATTAAAGATGCACTTATGACCCACATCAAGCCTCTTAAGTCCAAGCTGACATTTTGTGTATTATGACACTGCGCTACACTTTTAATGAAGCATGAACTCCTTTGATTTAAAATGTATTGATATGTTGGTTGGAAAAGTTGATATGCTTTTGGTATTTACTCTGTTTTTGCCATGTGAAGTTTTTCATTCTACTGGTTGCATGCATTGTTCTTGAATGGCAGGAATCTTAGTTCCTTAGGTTTCAAGATTTGTGAAGCATTTTTAAGAATAAATGGACTACATTTAAAGTATAAAGTATAACATCCAAAATCATTATCCCACCTTCGCTCTGCCTTTTTCTTCATTCTTGCTCCAACACAACACATCTCAAGTAAAACAAATCATTAGTTGAGGGCAAGACAAAAAAGTGGAAGATAGACTGTGTGGAAGAAATTAAAATCTGAAGCAAAACAGTAAACTGGTAGATTTCACCATCCCTTTCACACCACCTTTCACACATTTGCTAGCACAGGTAATTCTAATTACAATAAAGACAAACAACCACTAAATCATTACGTAGGACAAACAAGAATCAGTCACTCATAACTTACCACCATTTGGTGGCAGCAGTTTGCCACCCTGGCCAATTTTAACAAGTGTTTTTTCTCCCCCCTGCAGAACCAGCAGTTCAGCCATGCACTAAGTAATTTGGACATAAAGTCATTACATTGAGAAGATACCATAAATAACAATGTGATTATGGAGTCTGGTCCCTCTCTGTTGTTCATACTCTGTTATTCCCTCCCTTTCTTCCTCCTTTTTTATTGCTTTCCTGCTCTCTTTTCTTCTTATCTTCTTATCATCTTCTTCTCCCGTACTTTTCCTTGCTTCTGCTCTCTTTCCTAACTTGGCATTGTCTTCCTGTTTCCAACTGGGATTTCCCCCTGCAAATCTCCTCTCCTCTCCTCTCCTCTCCTCTCCTCTCTGCAGGGTTTTGACAGAGCTTGTAAGCAAGATGAGAGACATGCAAATGGACAAGACAGAGCTGGGCTGCCTTCGAGCCATCATCCTCTTCAACCCAGGTACACAGACATGTGGAAGGTTGAAAATCATGTGGAAAATGTCATTAGAGAAAGTGGACTAATTAAGCTCTGAAAGATCCAATGTTCATATAAAATGTGTTTCATTCCCATATGGAGATCATGTAAATGTTGTCTGTTTTCACCTGAAGATGCCAAGGGTTTGTCCAACCCCAGTGAGGTGGAGCTCCTGAGAGAGAGAGTGTACGCATCTCTTGAGGCTTACTGCAAACAGAAATACCCCGATCAGCAGGGCAGGTAGGCTGTAACATACAGACATACTAAAAAAAGCAAGAGGTCATGCTGTTGACTGGGGCGGGAGGCACTGCTGCTCAGACATATCCCAGCTCTGCTGCTTTAACATGTCACTGCAGCACAGAACAGCTGGATGAAGGCTGCAGTTATGAAAAGACACTCAGAAGGTCTGTTCTGTTTAGGCATTAATCTACCTTTGAGTATGCTTACTTATTGGTTGGTCACTCGACATACACTGGACCTTTTCTTCTTGATAAAAATTACATATTTTAACAAATAACCAACTGTTTTAGAACATAGCTACTCCTGTTGCATACCTGTAGAAATTCGTAATGTCATGGCCAACATAAAGAGTGATTAATTGATTGTTGAAATACTAATAGAAGTGGGGGAAAAAAAGCAAATACTGTAACTGTATTTTTCAACAGTAGTAAGTAATAATGTGTGCATATCGTATCATAAGACAACTTTCAAGACTTTGTTGACACACAGATGAGATATTATCATCATCATTATCAGATATTATGATGATAAGGAGGGCCTTTTTGTGACGTATCCCAAGTCCCATCTTTGCAACAATTTGAAGAATTATTCTTTCACATATTTTCTTGCTTAATGCATACTCGGAATTCTCGTTTTCAGTTTACATTGACATATCTATGGTCATTTCTCACTCTACTGTCCTTCTCATCTTTCCTTCTGTCGTCTAGGTTTGCAAAGCTCCTCCTCCGACTTCCAGCACTGCGCTCCATTGGTCTAAAGTGCCTGGAGCACCTGTTCTTCTTTAAACTGATTGGTGACACGCCCATCGACACCTTCCTGATGGAAATGTTAGAAGCGCCTCACCAGCTCACCTAGAGGAGCCAGGTTCGGTCCAGTCAGGATCCGATGTACACCAGGATTACCAACACATCACCCCATGTTGGGTTGCTGGCTCTTCTTGTTGGGCCTCACTTAACTGCAGAACCTGCTGGTCTTAATGTACCGGCAGTTCACTTGTACACACACATAAAAACACACACATATTCCCTGCCACCGGCTAATTATCTTTACACACGCACATGCAAATCTTAACTTGCATACATGACTTGACATACAGCATAACTAATACACAGATAAAATGGCTCTGGATGAACAATATGCTAATACACACAAACTTTCACCATCTTTTCCCATATTCAGTTTTCCATCATAGGGGTAAACTCAAGGAAAATATCCCTTTTTTATCTCACATATACAGTAAATGTCTTAATTTTAAGTTAGCCTTCAGTTTTTAAATCTTCATCTCACAGTGGGTTTTTACTTCTGCATAACTGGTATACTTCCCCTGTTTTTACTTGGGTTGCTTAGTTACACTACTAGCTGCACCTCTGTATATTCTATCCATCACTAGCCGGTTAGTTATTCATGTATGGTTTTAGCTTAAAATCAGGTGCGTGGCATTTCAGTCAACTGTCCACTATAAAACAAAATAATTTCTTATTGGTCAGGAGGTGTCCTATAGTGGATAGGCAGACACACCCTCCCAGTGAGTTCATCCAGTATCGTAAACATTGAAATGTTTTATGCTTTTTTGAATATTCATGCTGAAACTTGTTTGAGTTTCTATTTTGAAGTACTGTACTCATGAAATGAGAGCTTTTTCCAAGGCATTGAAATCCAGGAAAAGGGGGGTGGGAGCACTTTGTTGAACAGACAAACTTTGTCCCTCCCACCCTGATGCGCACAGCGGGCTTTGTAAGACAAGAAGAATGACTTGAATTTTTTGTTTTTTTTGTTTCCTAGTTTTGATTTTATCCTTTTCTCTACTTTGGCAGTTGGTTGGCATTTTAAACAGCTTGAGGCTCACAAAAAGTACAGCTTCATGCAAGACAAAATCGTATTTGTTAGTCTTTTATCTTCCTTCCCCCAAATCCTCCCTTTGATGGTGGTCATTTATGCACTTTGTGAGTTGTAACTGTGTAAATGTTCCTGTTTCCTAGAAATGACCATCTATTCTCAGACACCTAAGATGACCTTGAAGGTACTATGTGTAGGGTTTTCTTAATATTGCATCGTTGTCAAATCAGATGATTTGTTACAGAACTTGCTAAATAATTGGCCGCTTCCTGTGCAGAAGATCACCATGTTTTGGAATTAGCACTATCCACCAGTCACTTTGTTGAAAATGTTGGCTGGCATCAGGTATGTTAGTCTGTCCTAACACTCAATCCAGCAGAAAGTCCATTATTCTTGATAGGTTCCTCTTTATTCTAAAAATCTTATTTGTATCAACTGGCCATGGAAGAGAAAGAAATGCTGTGTTCTTTGAACAATTCTGCATATAATTGGTCAGCCTCTATCTGAGATGTGTGTCCTACTGTTACGTCAGACTATTGAGTAAATAAATAAGTGTGATGTTTGACCCCTTCACCCAGCAGCTATTGAAGTGTCCTTGTACAAGATACTTAAGCGGTTTGAGATACATTGCTTTGTAGTGCACTGCACTCTGTTCCCTGTAAAAGAGGTGCAACAAATAAAGCAGAAGCAGAGATGGGAAATTTAAAAACCATCTGAAACTATCTGACAGAGGCAAGTCATCAAATTTGGCTTATCTGCAATACTTTTGCAGTCCCCCACTACAGATGGATCACTAGCTAATATAGACTGATAAACAATGCACCCATGTTAGAATTGCAAAGGACCTCTTGTGTGTCATGTACTGTAAAGCAATAATGAAATAAGTTAATGCTATATAATGGAAATCCTACACTTACTACCTGTTGCTTTGGAAACTTTATTCAGTGTTTATTGGCTCAATGCTTGCCACTTTTGTACAGTAGATGTAAATAATTAAAAAACAACAACATGGGAGTCATGCAGAAACAAAGGCCTGTTCACACTCATGTGAATGTGAAATATGTGGCTCCAACAAACAAATTTAAAAGCTTTGCTGTTGAATCAACATTAGACTTGTAACAACATCGCCATGAAATTGTTATTGAGCCCAGGGCCAAACCACACCTCACTGCTGCTTTTGCACCAACAACGCCAATGTTTCCTGTTGTTCTTGGTAATTGATTGGCTGGATTTCATTGACAATGGCACTTGACATTTACTGTGATAGAAATTTGTGGGCAACTTAATCTGAGCATTGCAGTGAAAAGTCAAATGCAGCTACCACATGATCAGGAAATATAGAGCAAACTATGAATTAAACCGTCTACATGCTCAAAGGTGAGCAGTACTGGGGTACACAAAGATTTATTACCATTTTTGTTAGTTAACTATTTAAGAGTGTTGCCGTTCTGAGGTATATTTAGCCTTCTTATTAGTCACCACATTTAGTAGAAATTAGAAACGTACATTTTGCAGTATCATTCTACAGGGAAGAGGTACAGCTGTCCTCTACCAGGTGCTAAACAACTAACATAGTCTTTTAGTTTAAGACTTGCACATTTTCATCAATGCAAACACAGTATGCAAGTACACAGACAAATCAGAAAGCCATTCTCCACTATTTCTACAGGTCTGCTTAAAAGATCTGCTTAAAATATAGATTTCCCTCTTTTATTTTTATTATTGTTATTTTATGTCCCCCAACTTTATAGCAGAATCCTGACTATGGAATATGAACACCAGCTAAGTGCTTGTACATTTTGGCTATGGCTGATAAGTCTTCGTACTCTACCAGACACAGCCAGTGTCTTTTGTATTTTAGAAAGCGGTTAGGCTGGTGGAAGCACCAAAAGTAGCTGTTGTATTTTGAGGTCCACCAGTTACTTTGCCCAGAATGAGCTTGCTGTTCTGCAGATAGTCCAAATACTTCTTCTCAGAGAGGATCCTTAGCCTCCCCCATGTAATGTGGACTTGGAGGCTGGCAGTTAGATGACCTGTAAGACAGGTGGTTTTGTTTAACATGTCAGTAAGTTGGTCTAACCTTAGAGTTTGGTGTTGTTTCAGTTTTTCTCCATCCATATGTATGGCCAACACAACAAAGTAGTCTCCAGATGTCAATTAATCTCCGACATGCAGACAAAGGTCAGCCCCTCATGCACCACTGCTTCAACATTTTGATGTTTGAAACACAAGGTGGTGGCAAACTTATGATAGGTGACAAGCGCCAACATCTGCTGACATTCTTGTGCTGTATATGGTGCAGTATGGTCTCAGTGCAGTCTCAGCCTGAGTTTTGAAACTTGAGTGAAAACAATTTTGAGATCTTTGATCTGGATTAGAGCTCTGCTGTCTTATAACAGGGCTGTGGGTGTGAGTGCAACTCAAAATGAGTTTTTCCCCCTTGTCCCTCAGAGAGTAGGCTGACTTGGATGTGTGCTTTTGTGAAGAATCTCATCTTCTGTTAAGTTGACATCTCAACAACGTTCTCTACAGGATTTTATTTTTGGAGCTTCCTCTCTTGAATGTTTAAGCCTGCTGCTACTGCATCATGTTTATAGCTGGGGATGGGAATGGTTACACAATCAGTCAAGTGTTGGTGGATCCACTAGTTGACATTAAAAATACTAGTCACGTACACAGCTGAGCAAACGCCAATCTTTGTTGATGATTCATCGAAAAGTGAAAATATGCAACTTGTATATTCATATTGTGGTAACATTGTCAAACAATTGTCATGCAATATGTGCGTTGTGTTTCTGGCATTCGTAAATTTTAGCTTAGTCTGTTAAGTTAATATTAATTGGCAGTGAAATGTATGAAAATTCCCATCCCTCCATATAACAGCAATGCATTTAAGTTGTGCTATGCCATTTCTATATTTCTTTACATTTTGCTATAAGCTTAGGTCATTTAGAGGATGATAAACAAATACAATAAACAAATAAAAAAGCTATACAGTCAATGCAGGATCTGTATGCTAAGCCACTTTAAGCTTTCCTGACCAGGCAGACTGTTTTAGCAAGAGCTGGTGGTTGGGTATTTCAGTTTTTTTTGTTATAGGGTATATGTGGCCACATGTGTATGCTTTAATGCACATGAGTATGGAGTCTGTCTGCAGCTATGCCTTTTGACTGGCAGATACTATAGCTTTGGCTGTGATGTGCTGAGCGCTGTTAAATTGATTTGTTGAGCAAAATAACGAAAGGATGCACAGTGGAAAAGGAACCAAGCTGGAAGGGTGATTAACTGGCTTGTTGACCTGATATTTTATCAACACAACCAGCCTCCTCCCTTCCTTCACTTTGCCCTGTCTCCACTGCTTTACTTCAAACTTAACAAATGCTTATTCACTCACCCATGTGGGCTGAAAATTACTGGGCTTTGCATTGGAATGGACTTGTAAAATAAACCTTGATTCTTGGACTGTTTGAAAAGGATGTGAAGCTTTTCATGGGACAAGCATTGAAGAGCTGTAAGGAAGGGGTTCAGTGCCGTGTGTCCCTCTTTGCTTACTTTACTTGACGGCAAAGCAGCGACGACGATCTGCGGTTGCCATGGGAGACCCCTGGATCGCACCGCACTGCCCACAAATGTTTGTCGTTGCAACCGTGTGCACTCAAGGCAGACGCATGCTGTGACCTTTTGACTGTGTAGCAGTATTGTTGTCGCCATCTTTGTTACATTTTGAAATTACTCGCTTTTTTGAAAATAAAGACATTGATTAAATATGCTTTTTTTGAAATGGATCACAGGCTGTGACTGAAGAATTGATCATCATATATAGGTAAGATATCAGGGCGGCATTTTAACGTATTGACACAGGCCCCCTGGAGCCAAGGCCCATCCCGTTATGATCAATGAGGCAGTGTGTGCTATGCAGCCTTGAAATCACCACCCTCACTGGTTTATTTATCACTGCCAAGCTGTTTGCGGATGTGGCCATTTTAAATGCAGGGCCACTCAGTCCCCTGTGCTTGTTTTTCATGTATGTTGTGATTATTGTGCTGCGCACTAAAGAGTGTGCGCTAACCGTGGCCTGTGTAGTGCATACTAAAGAGGGGCCCTAATAGGAATGGAATGACAGCTCGTGTGGAGAGGGGAGGACTGGTCACTGGAGAGAGAGAAGTAGACCAGTGTGTGGTCCCCTCTGGGTGCTCAAGCTGTGCATTGGTGCTTTTTATAGGGTCCCCCGGCCTGAAAACGTCTGCTTTGGTTTCCAAGACACAGGGAAATGCATATATGAGTGAAATGCAAATAAGGAATGATTTAACAGGACTAGCCTAGCCTAGCCCTAGACCTGCTCTTCTTCAGTTGCATTTGGTTGGGTGTTTTCTGCAACTGGGTCCACTGCAACCTGTTTTTACTGTTAGAGTCATGTGGCTGTAGCTGGATACTACCAGCAATAAAAACATAGCCTTCAGAATCTGTTTTAGATTGTGAATAAGAAACTGTGGCTCTTATCGTAGACGCACAGTGTAAGGGCCACTAGAATCCACAGGTCTGGTTTGCAGGAGACACCTCTGAGCAGGATCTGGTTGAATGAACTTGATGGGAGGGATCAACTGAATTTGATGTCTCTCTTTAAAGGAGGAGATTGTTGTTGGTGTTTAAGATTGGAGGGATTGTGAAGGGGTTGGTCAGAGAGAGAAGGAGGGAAGAAAAGAAGGGCAGGGACTTGAAGAACTCAGAAGATCAGGTGTTCATTGTCGATCGAGAAGAAAAACAATACCTATTTTCCAGTAGATCTAGAATCTTCCTTAATTGTTTACTCTTCACCATGAAAAAAATTCACACACTGTTTCTTTGTCTGGTTTCTTGTCTCCCTCTTCTCCGACTGTGCTCTTCATCTTTTGTTTATTACAAAGTATTAAACAAATACAAGAACTGTAAAATCAGAATGGAATCTGTCACTCTTATTTTTCTCTCTCTTTCTCTTGTGTCTGTTGTTTGTCCTGTTTGTATCTTATTCCATCATACATGTGGAGCTGATTGACTATTGTGTGCTTCGGGGATTGAAAGAAGAAAAAAAATATGAATAATTTTTTCAGTCATTAATTCTGAATCTTGTTTCTGTTTGTTGTATCATGTCCGAGTAAAGGTTTTAATACTGTACGTGAAGTGTTTTTCATTTATTTAAAAAACTCTGCAAAACATTTTGTTATTAAACAAAGTTGTTCCAAATAATTTCAGATATTGGAAGATGTAAATTGACAATTACTTTGATTACAGTATTTTAAGATATTCTGTGGGTTTAAAAAGATGAGAGTGCACTCATTTCCTTTAGGCTCCACATAAATTGCCCACTCACTGTCCACAAAATGGAACGTCTCAACACGGCTCTCGCTGTCCTGGAGTAATGATGGTACACTCCTCAGTCCAGCAGGACCCCAGGGCCCTGGGTGACCGTTGGCACCACACTCCCCTCTTTCAACCTCTAGAGGGAGCACTGACCTCTTGTCCTGTCCAGGTTTCAACAACCATGATCTCCTTTCGCTCCACCTACTCCCTCCTCCTTCCTAAGTTAGGGCTGTTGGGTGGTGAAATTGTCTTGTATTGCGTCCCTGCCTACTTTACACACCTTGGCCAATAAGGAAGTAGCAGAACTGAGATCAGAAGTTTTATATGTATATTTCACCGTGCACTGGTGGCTCTGTTCCCCCTGCCACATATTTAAATATTAAGAAAAATAGGAATGTCAGTACGAGTTTGTATCTTTGTGGCCATGTGGGACTCTCTCTCTCTCTCTCTCTATTCCTGTCTCTCCTCCCGCCTCCTTAAGTCTGTCTCCTCCCTTGGTTCTGTCTGTACAGGCCCACAGTGCTAGAATGTAAAGCCCTTGCACAGCTTAGCTCACTATTAAAGCCTGAAATCATGTATGGAACTTAACTTCATGAAAAACCTGCTCTTATCTAAGTTCTATAACCTTATTTTTATCACACCCATGGGTCTGAGCAGCTTTGATTATATTAAGTATTTGTTAAACTTTGGGTTTAGGCCACCAAAGTGATTGCTAGCCTGTTTTCAGTAAGCTTGTGTACAGAAAGGCCAAGCAGCAGATTCACTTTCATATGTCAACATTTCACCCTTTAAAACAATCTCATTATGATTTTCCTGGATCCAATTTTGGTACAAACTAGAGGTGGAAGACAAATCAAGCAGACACAGCCGTGGTTACAGTATTATTCTGTTTTTCCTCTTTGGTTGATGTGTGGTTTGCCTAGTTATAGATACCCCAGAATCTTTTGGCCTCGTTTGCAAGGCCAATTCTAACTGGTCATTTATGAGACATAATCGGCTAAACTCTCCATTACACTAGTGCAGAGTAGTAGTAAATAGGCTATAAAACAAGGGTTTGGTTACCCTGACTTGAGTAAGTAGACTAAGTCAAATGAGATGGAGGTTCAGCATCACTTTCCATGTTGCAGATCTCTGAGCCAAGTGTGCCACTGTGAAAGCCACTCCTGTAGTACCAGCAGCTGCCAGCAGAGGGAGCAGGTACAATGAGTTTTCTGTTTAGGACCATGAAGCCCAGTGCAGCCATGTCAGCAGCATTATATTTAGAGAAGACCCTCTAACCTCAGAACTTGGAGTGGTAGACAGTAAGTTGCCCATTCTGATTAGTGCTGGATTTCAAAATAAGATTAACAGAAGTTGAAAGATACTATTTTTCTGCTTAAAGTTGGATTTTTAAAATGTAACCAGTTAATTATAGTTTATTCCTTTTTTATTTTAGACACCTTGTGGTCTGTTTGTCATGCTTCCTAACCTTTCTCAGGCCATTTAGCATCTTGCCAGCTTGCTGTCCCTTCTCCTTTCCCCCATCTTTCTTTTCCTGCCTCACTTTTCCCTCCTCATCACAGTCTTGTCTCACCTTATTGTATTTCCCTCGTCTCCTTTGCTGTATATCCTCCTCTCTCTAATTCTGACTCCCTCCATCCTGTCTGTCAATCAATTTATCAGTGTCTTTCCTGCCTTCTTCTCTCCCCAGCCTCCTTCTGGCTCTAATTCTTACTCTTCCTCCCCTTACCTTCCTCTCTCATGTATCTCATCCCACTCCCTCAACCCTGATCGCTGCACAAAGACATCTTTATACCGAGGGTCAAATTCCTCTTAATTTCTGCTTCATAAATGTTAATCTACACCAGGTGAATGTTATTGGTGTGCACCGAACAAACAAGCCCTGTTTGAAGTCACTTTCCAACGGCGCTTTGGTAGATCCTGTGTGGTAGAAATACCCCACACATCGTGTTCACACACACACACACACACACACACACATACGAGGAAGACAGAGCTTTATTGAGCTTGTGTACTTTCTAGACAGGCAAATACCAAACAGCAGGTAAAGATGTCAGGTGTATTTGCTGCTCACTGGTATTTTCTGTTCTCTTAAGTACAGTTAAATAAATATTATAATCCCTCCTCTGAACTTCAGGGTTGCATAATTTCGCTTGACCATGCCAGAGTACTGTGATTGATTCTAACATTTAAAGGTCCAGTGTGTAAAATCTAGGAGGATCTATTGGCAGAAATGGAATATAATATAATATTACATAGGTATGTTTTCATTAGTGTGTAACGCTGACTCTAGATAGAGCTAGAGTTTCTCAGCCACTGTAGTTTCTCCGACACACTTCGAAAGGCAGGATGAGACAAGGGGGCAGTAATCTGCATCTACACCCGTAGATGCCACTAAATGCTACACACTGGTCCTTTAAACTCTGCCCCAAGCACACAACTTTAAAGTAGCTGTATGGCCATCTAAGCTACACTGCATTTGTCAACCATCAAAAACATATTTATTAAAAACATTATTATTATGAGTCCTACACATAACAATGACTCTTGGGAAGTTTTGTATTTGGCTGGAATTTGTACCAAAAAAGTAAAAAAAACTTAATGAAAGATGGCAAATACACAAAATTCAGACTACAGTCAGACAGTTTAAGTTGAAACAACATTTAGCTTGCAGATTAAAACCATGCACTATTTGCAGGCCAAAGTGTTTATTATAATAAATTAAAGACAACATTTCCACGTTTACTTGCATGTCGGATTAAAATGCCATGCCTGTTGGGTGACAATAAATGGGGAAAACATCTATTAGTGTGGACTTTTAGGGCAAATCTTTATATACAGCCATGACTAAATGGTTAATTTATATTTTTTATCCCATAAAGAGGCAAACTACCCGCTACATTGTACAGCTTGTTGTCCCTACAAGGTCCAGACTGTTGGGATGGAAAGAAACTTTGGAATGACTAGTGACAACATTTAGGAAAGCCAAATTACTGGTCAGCCATGGTCCCCATGTTCTTTCAGCTGTAATGATATGCTAGGTTTTGGATCAAATCTAAGCCAGGGTACACTTAGATGACTGAGAGCGGCTCCTGAGCAGAGCTAAATCTGGGAGAAACTGAGAATGGGTCGCACATATAGTATATAATTCTACATTTGAGGGTGGTTGGTCTTGCTTTCTAGTCAAGGGAACATGTAAGATAAAAATATGTCAGACTGGGAGATGTGCTGAAAGAAATGATTCAGAAAGTCATCATCATTGTGCCACTTACAGCAGCACTTATATACTGCACATTTTTGCAGTCATTCAACCACGATACTGATTGTGACTTGAGCTGCAATTATAAAATGATGTGGCTTAGACAAAAACAGCATTTCACAACACATTTAATTAAATGAAGGAAAAAGTATTGAATTTAATTAAGTAAAGCATGCAGGAACTCCATTAGTGACATTTTTTTTGAATGAGCTGTGTACATAGAAGGGGTGAAATATTTTAACCACCACCTCTTAATTTCACTGTCCTGACAAGAGAGAAACTGGGCAGTCTGTGTGTGGGAGGATTAACGAGCTCCTGTCTATGTGCCAGGCGTGAACGTGAGAGGGCCAAAATGTGTCTGTGAGGGGAAACCAGTAGATGGAGAGGAAGAGGGGGCATAAGAAGACAGAAAAAGGAAGAGGGAGGGTGGTATTTTCATTCTGCAGCATAGGAATTATTTATCTTGCCGCCTTGGCATGTGTATGTTTTGTTCATACAGTAATGACCCGGATGGGACTGAACCAAAGGCTGAGATGAAAAGCTCTTTGATAGCTTGAGGACAGACAGACTGGAATGAGCTCATGGCCATAACAGCTCGGATTGTTTTTATTGCTGGTTTTCCCTGACCTCATTAACTGGCTGCTGAGTTTGTGTACAAATACTGTAGGCCTGCATGTTCAGACTCTTTGTTTTGGAAATCAAACATTTGTTTTTCTTTTTTTGATCTTTTGTGCTTCCGTCCCTGGGACAGCCAAGTTTCAAAATCATACTGGGTCCTGATTCTGTCCTCATCCTCCACCCTCATTCCTTCCGCCTTCATCTCTTTGAATCACCTTCGTCTTGCCTCCTACATTCCTCTTGGATGTTTTCAGTATGGCTTCTGCTGTTGTATTTTGTCTGCATATTTTGCTCTAATTTAATTTGTCCTGGGAAGTTTCTGCAACGCCCTGTTCATACACATGGTTTGACACATTCACAGCTGCGCAGTACAACCACAGTCAGATTTGTAGGTCACTGAGCAACTCCAGCTGGAGCAGCTCGCGGTTAAGGACCTTGCTCAAGGGCACCTCAGTTGTGTTTGTAATGGCAGGTGGTGATCCTCTCCCTGCGAGTCTGGGGAATAAACTGGCAATTTTCCAGTCACATGCCCATTTTTATAACCTGTAGGCCACCCTTGCTGAAATTAGACGGATTTCTGACTTCAGTGGACCTGCCTGGTTTAAGGTTTACATCTCATAGTCCGATCACTTGTAATACATTGATAACGTCTGTCAATACAGTCTTCAATTAACTTCTGTTCTGTGAGTTTTTGTCCTACAACTGGTGCATGTAAAACTGAATTGTTTTAATTGTTTTATCCAACAAGCTCAACAAAGTTCAGCCTGTAACTTCACTAACACCATTAACAGTGCTTAAGCTTGGTGATTGGATGTGTTTTATTGTAGTGCTGTTTGGAGCTTTTAGTTGACTGTATTTCTAAAGTTGTTATATATTCAGTTTGACTTTTATACTAGGAACCACACTTGTTAAACACAGTTGCTATTCTAATAATTCCACTGAGATAATTTTACAAGTGTTGGTATGGTTCAAATCCCCTGGGAAAAATAAATATCATGTTAACTTCTTGCCACTCAATATAACTACTTCCACTCCTACACCGTATTTGTACATATCTTCCATCTTGCATCTTGTTCCGTCACTCAGCCCTCTTTCTACCACCTCCCAGGTGTCTTCCTCATGTCCTTCACTCCCTCCTCAGTTAACTTCATCTTCATCCCCTCAGTCACATCTTTCCCATATCCCAGAGTTCTCTCTGCTCCACTACTGTACCCAGAGAGAGGGCCCTGGTCTCAGCAGCTTCCTGTCTCACAAAAGACCCCTCTGTTTCCCCCCTCTGTGTTTCCTCCGCTGCCACCCCACCCCCTTCCTCAACACCCCAGTGGTACATTCCCTCCCTCTCCCCTGGTGCATTCCTTATTGACCTCGGCCGGCTGAGGAGTCCCTCTGTCAGCGGGCTCTGTGAGAGTGGAACTGAGCCTTAAGTGATCTGTTGAAGCAGTTTTTAGGCATTGCCATTACAACACACGTTGTGAAGAACTTGCCTTGATGAGCTGTAAGTTGGACCGAACAAGAAAACATTTAACACAGTATATAACATAAAATACAAAATGGATTATATGCTAATTCATTTTTCTCAAGTTCATCGCTAAATCTAAAAAAAAAGCAATTTGTCAAATCACCTGCCAACATGGAGGTGTGTTGGAGAACTGGTTTGGCTAAAATCTCAGTTTAATGTATAGAAACAGAAGGAAAAGAAGATACACTATCTAAACAAATACACTTTGTAGAAGTTGATCCAGTGTTACACATACAGGTGAGTTTCAGTATCAAGTAATTTAATCTGAACAAAGTTTTGTTGGCTTTCTTTCAACAAAATAATCAGTGTTAATGTGCACATTCTTGCAGCCACTTATACCAACTTTGTAGATATTTTACCTATTGTACTCAGGTACAATTCTGACCGATTGCTGCACTGATGTCGTAGCTAACACACTGGTGCAAAATCAGTCAGAAACAGCACAGAAATAGACCTTTGGATTTGATAATGTCTGCTGACGTGCCCACATATAATAAAAAGGATGAGTAGGAGGTGGAAAACCCTTCAGATCCCAAATGATTTTCTTCAGTTGGAGTCCTCTGACTGTATTTTAATGCCTCTTATGGCCTCTAATGGCCACTTACCAAATTATATCAGGGAGGTTGTTTCACAAATGATGGTTAAATGTTAATGTAGCATGTAGAATCATTATTGTTGCTATTATTGCCTGAAGTGTAATATACCTGGTGGGAAGTAAGCTCTTGTGCAGACCTCTGTTTGAGGTTTTAAAAGATAAGGTTTTATCCTGCAACCCAATCAGACACAAGTGTTTTACATAGCTGTGGTTTAAATTATTTTTTGACAGAGAGGCTTCGATATGTAAACTGGTATTTGTTCTTTTGTCGCTGCATAAAAAATGTCCATGTATTAAAACACCCCTACATATATTGTTAGTTTCCCCATCTGACAGACACAGAGGTAACACTGTTACTGAGTTCAGCTCAAATTATACCCAATTAATCTTAAGTGGTATAAAACAGATTATATTTTATTATATAGATTGTTAGTCAGAAAAACATATTTCCTGTGTGTACTCGTATTAAAATCATTTAAATGGAGAATTTTGTTACTTCAGGCTGAGCACTAAAAAATACTTGCATCAGGTGATCTGCTACTGACATTTAATTAAAGAGGTATACAGGGCAAATATTATAATCTGACAGTTCTTACTTTTACATTACTGTTACCCTCGTGCCACATGCTATTAACTGCTGCAGCTGCCACCACCCCAACCACCTCCTCATCATGCATTATGCTGTAGGTATTGTTAACTTTTAACTATTATTCATGCAGTGTTGTGCTGGGTTATTAGTTATCCGAGCACAAGACTCCCTCTTCTTCATTTTTTATTCAAGTTGTCAGGTTGTTCCTAAGTGTGGCTTTCTCTTTGTAATTAAATGCTTTTCCTTCACAGTACTGTTGTTATTTAATCAATTCCTCTTGATCAACAGACAAATGCAATACTAATAGCTCAGGTCATCTCAGCCTGGAAGAGCCCAGTTAAGCAGCTGGTGTTAAAATGGCCTCCAAGCTCCCGGCTGCTGCTCTGACTCCTCCACAGTTCTTTGTAATGCTCAGCTGGCCCAGGTACAGCAAGGTGTCACTCTACCGGCAAAATGACCCACCTGACCTTCGCCTCGACCTCACAGTGTCCAGCTGACTAGTCTGGGTCACAGCCGGGCTTCGCTGCCCTCTGTCCCTTCACTGTTCAACCAACTGAATACTTTTAATGCTTCACATACTTGCTGCTTCTCCTCTTTCATCCCTTACAAGAAGAAACCTCAAGAAACCAAGTCAGGCTTGTTTTTTAAGTCTGTCGTCTCTTTCTAAAAATGCTCTCCTGTCTTGGTAGAGTCTTTCTTAACCCAAACAATACAGGGTATTTTTACAGACAACCACAGCATGTAATGGAGGGAAGAGTTCACATAGGACGGTCTGTAGAAATTAAATTGGAACATTGGAAGTATCCGAGCTGTATGGTTAGTGCTCTTTCCTTTGTGCGGTTTGATGTCCCTTCTGTGTCCACAGTTCAAAGATGAGCAGGTCAGGTAGACTGAAGGGTCAAAATGTCTGTCTGTTAGGGGAGACCCTGTTATGGAGTGGTGTCTGTCCAAGAAGTTCCCTTCCTTTCAGCCCAGTGAATGCTGACACGAGCCCAGTGACTCAAAGTGGAAATACATGGTAATTAACCCAACAAAGTACTAAACAGAGTAGTTTTATTGTTCCAGGTTTTAGCATGGTGGTACACAGTCTTGCTTCCTTTCTGTTGGGTCTCTAGGTATGTGTTACATTATCTTGCATCAGGATTGTTAAAAGTGGCTCTTTGGGCAGAAAACACACCTGGCACTGGTGATTTGTGCACAGAGATGTGAATTGAATTGAATTGAAATGTCTTTAATTGTCCCCAAGGGGCAATTTGGTTCCACAACAGTAGCCAACACATACTCATTCGCCTACAAACACACAATAAAAAACCATTAATGATGAATAAATATAAGCATAAATACACATGTACATATATATATAACCTATATTATATATTAGACAAATAATAATACAAAAACAATAATAGATAATTAGCTGTGACCATGGGGCAGGATTGAAGATTACCCTATAGTTGTTGAGAAACCCAACAGCGAAGTAGCAAATGATCTCAGGATCTGTTACGACCTGGCAGCTTTCGGGAAGCGGTATACCATCCTTCCTGAATGTAAGAGCAAACTCAGAGTGTAGTGTGTGAGTTGAGTTACCAGAATGGCCATTGCCCTCTGTAGTGCTTCTGCCCATACCATATACCCAATGCCTGTTTAAGGTCAGTGCCAATATTTTCTGACCATATGTACAAATTTTATCCAGTCTTTTTGGTTGATTACCACTCAAAATTGCCAAACCATGCAGATCATAAGCAAAAAGTAAAATTGACTCAACAAAAAGATGAATAAAAAAGTTTGTCAGGAAGTGATCTGTCAACATTAAACCCTTTCCAACATTTCTAAAAAGAACAGTCTCCTGATGGCCTTTTTACATATATAGTCTGTATTGGTGCAAAATTCAAATTTATCATCTAAAATGTTGCCCAAGTAAACTTGTATGCTAGCACATCCAACGCTGTGCCGTTAATCAAAGTTGAAGCAGTGGTGGGAGGATTGCGACGAAAGTCAATACACATCTCTTTGGTTTTAGAGACGTTGAGTTGTAAATATGAGTCTTTGCACCATGAGATAAAATTAGAGACAGACAGAGTAAGAGAGAAGAAGCAGCTCTCAGCAATGTCAACTAGAAATGGCTGACAATGTTAAATTTATATTAAAGATTTTGTGTTATTTGTTTAAGAAAGCAGCCTTGTGAGGACCTTTTATATGGTCATGTCTATATAGAAAAGAAAAATTCACTATATCAGCTGCCAGATTGGTGAATTTTTCGCCTCTAAAATTGGTTTTGGCCCCTAAATCCCATATTGGTCGGGCTCTGTTCTCAGGGAGTAAGTTTCCTTGTAACAAACCAATCACCAGAAATCTTCAGGTTGTTTACCATACACAAATACGTATACAGTACGTTTGCTGAGATACACTAAATACATGTAATCAGCAAAAGATAATATATAGTTTAGATGTACATTTCATGTTGTTATAAATAGGGCTGCCCAATTCAGACTCAGAACATCCCTTCTGCCATAGCATTACTCCACAAAACTCCCCGGTAGCCGTTATGTGTCAATATCTGAATGTATGTACAAATGTGCTTTGTTTAGATGTCTATCTTGTGTTAATGTTGTGTGTATACGTGTGAGATTATGTACAGACTGTGGCAACACATTTTTCTGGAAAGGACAATAAAGAATCTATCTATCTATCTATAAGTATCAACACAATGTACAGTACATGACATTATACTGTAAGTAACAGTATTCAAGTCACTGCCTCTTTTACAGCATTTAGTTGCTTGTTGATTATACTGTAGGAGTACAGAACATCAGTGTGTTGTTCATAAATGTGTAGTTATATAATGTGTGTGTGTGTGTGAATAATAAATAGACACTGTGCAGACAAAGATGCCAGAGAGAGACAACCCAACAGGTTTTTTATTTTTCATTGTTTTATCAGCATGTCAGCATACTATAAACAGAAACTGGAGGAGGAAAAGAAGGCCAGCCTGGAGCA
>NW_023340268.1:2935105-2951232 GCF_004916995.1 Morone saxatilis
AAACTGGGCCATGGCCCACCTCGTCCTCACACATCAGGTAATATTTATGAGGCATTCATAGTCGAGTCTGTTGATGCTGGTGATGTTGCAGACTGACTACAACCTCCATCCATGTCTCTGACCTGAAGGATTATCTGTAAAAATAAGATAAAAAGACACATTTTCATATATAGTTTAACAATATAACCAGGGAAAAATTCTAACAACACAGAAAAGGTGTTTTTCATTTCATGGGAACTTTAGTGCCACCTTTAAACTGAGGTAACCTTTCAGAGGGAAGCTCAGCTCTAAACTTCACTGTAGCCTACTGTGTACTGCAGTGACAGCTGTTGAGGTGACTTCATTTGTGGAAAAACTGGCGACTTTGAGGATACAAATATGTTGCTGTGTCAAAGATGCCATGGTCCCACCCTGTGTTTTAGTCAGTAGGTCAGTTAGTGATTCTTCTGTCCGTCCATCCATCGAACCACCTTTTTCCTCCCCATCTCAGTTTCTTTCTGGAATCACGAGTAAATACTGTTTGATCCCTCCTCCCTCCCTTTTGCTCTCTCTCTCGCTTTCTCCCTCCCCTCACCTCTGTCCTTTCTCTCCTTCTTTATCAATGGCCCTCATTCATTCCCTCTCACCCTCTGCATGCCTGTGTGCCCCCCACCACCAGCTCTCTGCCCACCCATCCTACCCCCTCCCCTCCACTCTCTCTCTCTCTATTCATTCCTGTGATTTTTCCTGCCTGTACCTTTCCATGGCCCTAACATCCCCTCCCAGGCAGCAGTTTCCTCAAACCTCCATTCGAATCCTATCTCTCCCCTACATCTTTGGCTAAGTTTCATTTTGGGGATTTTGGCATTTAGATGCAGATCTAGATGTGGTTATTTCAGGCTTAAGCAATATTCAGTTGCATTTATGAGAAAAAAATTAATTGCCAGTACTTGTCGGTATACTTTTTACAATTCCAGGTAAGATATGCAGGTTAGATGTGCTTTTTTTTTTTTTTTACTGCTACTGCCTCTGTGTAGCACAATGAGGCTTTTAGTATGGTGGATTTATATATTGGACAAATTCATAAACTGTACTTGAAATCTGCTCCTCACCTATATACTGAAATAATAATTTTTTTGGCTCAGTATAGCGTATTTTCTTTTCTGGTTCATGCTATATCACCAGTCCTTCTAATAGCCTTTTATTAGTACAGCCATTATGCGCCATCTGGGCAAATTACCTTCTAACAGTGAGTAATTGTGCTAAATTGAGCAACAATTGAGTTCACCTATCGCTATATTTAACTCAAAGGGTAAGGCAGCTGCCTTCAAACTCCCAAAAAAGAATTGCTAAGTGTTGAAAGCCACAATTAAACGAGTACGCAAGAGAAATGCTGAGAATGAGAGGTAAGGGAACACACACATTGTATTTTTAACTAAATTCAGTTGATCAAATATCAAAAGACTCCCGTAATAGCTGTGTGCTCATATATAGAACTCCCTGTCTCTCAACAACAGACTGTTATACATCAGTTGGCACGCAAACTTCAGAGCTCCTGAACACATACCCCACACAGAAAAACACACCCACTTAGGTGTACCCTTGCTGTACCTCCCCCTCCCTCGCTCTGCCCCTTCGTCACCCCTTGTCCTCCCTCCTCCTCCTCTACTGCCTATTTCGAGGTATGTGGTTAGCTGGGTGTGTTCAGCGGCCAGATTCAAGATCACTGACCCATTCTCTGTATGAATTCCCTTTTTTACCTGGCTTCGCACACCTCCAGCAGCTTCACCGGGCAAAGAGGAGTGTGTAGTTATCACACACAGATACGCACACTCTTTGACCCCACTGTTAGTGCCGAGAGTATCAGTCCACTCCCTTTCTCCGTTTCCTCCCAGGCGAGCCCCTGCTCTGATCTATTTCTGTGTTTTGTGGCTAGCAGGGTGTGTGTGCGTTTGCGGCCCTGCCCAGTAAAATACAGACTTTTCAAGGAAGTCAGCAATATAATATGGCCGCTTTATTGTAATTACAAGGTTCTCCTTTTGGAAATAGCGCACAGAGAGAGAGAGCTGCCCACAGGCACTTGCTGAGTCCGTCTCCAAGAGTTAATGCCATCTTTTGCCATCCTCCAGCAGGCGCCTTTGTATCGGTCTCATCCATTCTTGTCTTCCTTGCTTGCATTGACCCAGATAATGCCACACCAGGCAGCTCTTTCAGCTGGGTACTAGTCACCCTTTGACATTACACCCAGTTAAGATTCCAGTGCCATCTGACTGGAGTGTCAGAAGTCAGTTACGTGGGTGGCCTCATCTGATGGAGCTTTCCTTTAAGGAAATCTTGTGGTCTCTGGGTTCTTATAACCCTTAAATTACTGCCCAGCAAATTATAAGGCTTTATTAATTCAAATATGGCTGACATTGGAACTTAATTGTGTAATTAAGGGGTTCACATTGACCTGTTACACAGATTTTCTTCTGGACTAGACAAGCGGAAGCACCTGCCTTTTGATGTCAGGATTTTTTACCCCATCATAACATTCTAGTAGCCTCACCTCTTGTGGTCACCGCAATGTGCTATAAGTCTGTTTCGGGATGATGAAGTCATGTTGCTGGTGGGGGCATACATGCAATTCCTGTCTTTTGGAATTGGTGGTACCTCCATAATGTGGATGCTCAGCAGATTATACTGTTGCTAAGGCAGGGTTGCTTTATGCTGCATTTGGTTAAGGGTGTGGGCACTCAGGGTAAAACACATTGGATACTAAAACTGCACTAGACAAGCCACATTTTTAAATGCTGTAACAGCAAAATAATAATGACATACCTTGACCATATTAAACCAAAAAAAAAGGGGACTCTGTGGCAGTGTAAACTTTTAATTTATTATAAAATGACTTTAATTTTACTAGTAGAATTACAGAAATAAGGGATCTAAACCAAACTTGAGCCATTAAAGGCATGTTACAAGACTAGGCAGCATTTGATGCCCACCAGGCACTCTCCAATACAGGTCTCACTGTCGCCCTGGGGTCACACTACGCAGGTCTGTTCTGTGATAATCTGTCACTGTTTTTACATCCATAGTTCCAGGTTTTGATGTTACTGGTACTTAAAAATGCAACAACCTTTCTAATATATAGAGCTGTAGGGAAAAAACTAACTTTTATTAAACACTTGGGTCAGCACATGCACAGCTATATTATTACTGTAAAGACAAATGATAAGATGCTGGAAGGGGATTACTGTATGGCTTTTTATTATGACTTGGTTCCTGCTGTTTGTGTTTTATGTTTCCATCAGCTTGCTCTCTAAACATCAAACATCCACTTGTAAACTGAATCTTCATCAAGTCTCGTCAGCTGCAGGGTCAAAGCAGATAGAAGCAGGCCTCAGGATCAGATTGAGTAGGCAAGTAGGCACCTGCTACAGCAACTGTTGTGAACCTGCTTTAATATAAAGACACACATACAGTCTTAGTTTGGATGTCAGAAGAAAGAGGAGTGGATGAGAGCAAAGAAGATGCTGAGATTATGCAGAAAGAAACAAAAGTAAAATATCTTTACGTACGTGAATAACACATTTCATATCTTCTCTACATATAAAGTAATTGAATCATAACCAAGTGGCTTTATTTTCAAATCTGACCTGTATGACCATATTTTACACTTTCATTGCATTATTTTCCATCCAATACCTATCGAGTGATCGAGGTGCTTATGGTCAATATTTGTAAATCAAGTGTGATATCTCAGATACAGCTGGTCCAAATTAAATGAGACTTGAAGGGTAGAACACTTTGGAACTGCCACTTCAGTGGTTTGACAATATTACAGTTGGCTTAATGAGAATTGGGCACCAAAACATTCTCTCTTGAAGCAGAAAGATTCACTGCACCTGCTCTTGGTCTATGTAGGGCAAACTGGCCAAATTTAACAATAATATTAAATTATATTCCAAAAGCACAATGAGACACAAGGGGCTTTAATAAAAACCCAAATATGATCAAAACAAAACAAAGGTAAACACAATTAAGTACATTAAATACATTAAAGAAATATGAAAAGATAAAATAAATATTTGGTAAAAACACTTTAGGAGAAAGCAAAGAGAAAAAGATTTTGTTGAAACGTATGGATAGATTTATATTCCTACCTTTGAATGAAAATCTTATTTACCAAAGATAGTCATTAAAGAACTGATTCTAATTGATATGTAATATGTAATAAGTTCAAAAATGTAATTAAATACACACACACACACACACATACATACACACACAGATACACCAATACCACCACAGTTTATGGGAACTAAAGCAGTGATTGATCCTTGACATTTTGGCCATACCACCACTTTCTGTCTCATCTCTGATAAAACCATAGATGCAACAAAAGTGTCTATTACCATCCCTGAATATGAATACTCAAGTTTAAGTGAATAAATATTGTACATACACATGTGCAAAGTCGAGCACAAACACATACCACAGATGTCTCTTGGGGTGTCTCTTTTTATGTCTTGTGGCATCTACTTTCAGAGCACAAGGAGGCCAGAACCAAACAGTCTGTTACCCAAAAACACTCGTTCCACTGTGTCCAGGAAGCCAAAATAAAAACCCAGAGCTGCCGCAGTGAGGGAGCGTTTCCTGGACTTTCTGATTTAGTATGAATAATCCTGCAGTGAAAATAACATCTCAGTGAAGCTACAGTGTGTACAAAAGGAGGAAAATAACTCCAAACTAAGCATTCAGGTAATAAATTTGGGGTTGATATTGATTATACTTTATTGCATTAAATGATCCAGTATCTGGTTTCTTATTTTTTTCTTTCTGATCTTTTCAGAGTTTTTTTTGCTGTTCAGTTCACCTTTTTATGTTTTTTCTTTAACATCTGAGAACATGAAATGCTATACTTTCCTTTTGGTTTCCATATTGTAATATATAGGTATAAAAACGTCCCTAGCCTGGTTTTCCTTATGATTCCTGATGGATAATTGCTGGATGCAGGAGCCTAGTTGATGGTTTCAGAGAATGATCACACAGCGGTCCGCTCCTTCTCATTCTACATACATCAAAGCTCACCCCTGTAGTTTCTTATGAAAAGGCAGAACAATTTTCTTTTTTTGGCAGCTTTGTACGCAAACCCATAGACAGTACATTACCGCTGAATTTAAGCTAAAACATGGCCCTCGTACTTTAAGCGTATCCCTTTTCTGTTTGTCCGGAATTTAGTGTCCAGTGGGCATGTATTCTGGGGAAAAAGATAGTTTCGCCAGGCATCTTAAGAGCCCATGGGTCCAAAAACATCACACAGTGTAAAAGAAAAGTAGTTGGCACTGGCAGAAACCTGGCGAGTATCCACACCAAGGTCTATGGTATATACAGTAGGTCAAGCAGTGTATATGATTTAAGCTATCAGTGGGCTGAGCCTTAAATTTGAGAATATTTACAGCAACAAATTACAAACGTTTCATGTTTCACAAAAGATTTCCTTCTAGTTAAGGTAGCAAAATGTCAAAAACAGTAGACACTAAAAGTCACCACTGACAGTCTAACTAATAAGACAATAAGCAGCTCTTTAAGATAAATATCCAATGCTAAGGAAACCATAGAATATGTTTGACTTTAAATGATGACTTCATTTATCAAAAATAAGATTAAACAGTTAAGTGAATAATATAAAGTATTTCCTTTTTTTAAAGAAAGTTCTTGTGAAACTTGATAAACACACATCCACAGGTCTGAATTTGCTCGATCAAACGGATATAAGCAGCTGCATTTATCCTGTCCTGCCACTGTTTTATCACATTGATGCAAATTTTATCAACCTGATGGATTTTTCTCACTTTTATTTACAATAATGGGTTATAATGATAAAGCCAGTCTCCCCTGTCAGACATTTACTATCCTCCTCACTGCTACACTCAATAACAACGACAGCATTGCTGCACTGGCACAAATGTTTAGTTTTTAATGTATACTTATAGCAGGTTTGTGTTTAGTCTGCTGCCATAGTTTACCTCTTATCTACACTGTAAGTGAGGTCCTTCTTCTGCTTTTTCTCCTGGTGGGTCTGACTTGCAGTGTATTCAGAATAAGTAAGATACAAGATAGGTATGATGAAGATATGAAGTTTGATCAGTTTTGGCCATGATACTGACGATGCATTTAAAATTATTTTTTCTTCTTTTAATTATTGTTAGTATATTTATTTAAGTTTATGTTTTCCACCATGGGGTTGTGCTTATAACCGGTCAACAAGCATATATAATAATACCTTGATGTATAGTGTAGTATACTAGGATGGTGTCAGGCTAACATAAATAATACCTTCCCATACACAAAGAATTTAAAGGTGAAATATAAATTAAAATAACTAGTCTAGTTCTTTAATAGTTATAAGAGTTCTAATAAACTACTAATTTGATTTCTACAAAATAAGATAACTGTATGACCCACCTTACACATGTAGGTCCATTAGGCACACATTACTGTGTTTAACTGATCAAGTCTGTTTTTCCACCAATCTTAGTCAAGTCATTTGAACTTCACACTACTTACCCTATCAAAACTAAGGGATACTAGGAAATTCATTTTCAGTACTTCTAAATCTTTGGGGATTTATTAAACTTTTTACTGTGTTTGCTTTTATTTTTTATTTTTTGTATTGCTGCTGAGCCCTTACAAAGAATGATAGTAAGGGCCGTTAACATAGAAATAGCACAGAATGCAAACACATCCCGCTCCTTATCCCCTCAGAGAAATCAGACAGACATGGGGAAGAAATGAAGGGTACTGAGAAAGAGTGAGTGGTATAGAGCATCAAGGGATAATTATGGTTAATTACTGCTTTCTGGATGTGGAGTCTGCAGTCAAAGAAAGTGACTAACCATGGGCTGTGTGAGTGCAGAAACATTTACAAGGCAGACAGGGGGTAGCTTTGAAATATAGAAGATGCTGATGGGTGTTTATGACAGGTAGGGATATAAAAGCAACTTTGAAATTATGAAAGGAATGTCTCTTTGAGATTACTACTAAAGTTGGTTTAAAGTTTATGTCCCAGAGGTTTCATATTTTGTCAGTGGAAAATAGACACTAAACTTGGAAAGGAATGTGGTGTTTATATTGTTTTGGATTTTCAGGTATTCTCTTACAGATATCACAAAAGCACTACATACATACAGTGTTATTACTGTATAATACAATTTAATTCGATAGCTTTAAAGTAAATGGTTTGTTATTGGTAATTTTGAACTAAAAAGCAGTATCTCTTAACTAGAAAGGATTTCTGCTTTCATATGAGATTTCTGAGATAGATACAGTATTTTAATTTATCTAATTTCATTTCACTTCACTAATATCAAATAATCTTGAAATTTATCATCATTTCTTGTAACTAAGTAATAATTTCCTGGTGTATTGCCAGCTGGGCAGCAGGTGAAGGCAGGGTCTTGGCCAGTCAGATCTAAACCCAAGTGGTGCTTTAGACTTAAGGTTTGGAAGGTTGTTGTTGGTGACTGAAGCTGCTTGGCAAACACAAGTTCATTACACACTACACACTGATTTACAAATTATGTTTACTCATGTCTGTTTTTCTTAGGCCTTTCATCTCCCTCTTCCTCTCTATCTGTCCTCTTCCTCTCTCTCCCTTCCAGTCTGTCTCTCTCTTTCTGCGCACCTGAGCTGATGGTGCAAAACAAGGCCACGTGGGACTGACCAATCAGAACCAGATGAGCCCTCCAAGGGTCGAGTGAAAGGGGCGTGGTGAGGAGCGCGGACAGAAGTCTGATTGGCTGTCTGGACGCTCAGTCTTCTGTGCTGGCTCAGCGCGGTGAGTGGTCCTGCTGTCTTATCTACCGTTGACCTGCAGGTTTCTTATGGGTTATAAAGCCAGAATTTTCATGCCACAGATGCAAAAATAATAAAGTAGGAAGTATAAAAGGTAAAGAGAAATACACTGTTTTGTTATTATTGGAATTTTTAGAGAAAATCAGTGACAGAAAATGTTTAAACTGCTGCCATGAATCCAGTGAGCAATATTAAACCACTAACTCACAGCTGAAAAGAAAGACGCCATTGTTGTGTGTGTGTGAGGTGAAATATTTGTATAGGCTTACCATTAAAAACGTTCAATTCACACTCTCAGACGCTTCTCCGTACACGTAGATCTACGTGCGCCTAGGGCGCAATTACGCACGCCCTCTCTCTTCCCCTTTGCCATTTACTCTCTCTCTCTCTCTCTCTCTCTCTCTCCACACACACACACGCTCGCACTCTTCGTGGGAGTAAGTGTGTAAGTAAAGAAGGGGAGAGAGAGAGAAGGGAGAGAGAGCGTGATTCCAGGTCTCTCTCTGCTGCTCTCTCCACTTTGGGTACTCGTACCCAGTTTGACTCAATGGGGCTTTAGCACTAAGGGGTTAAACGTTAAAATAAAAGATATTTATTCACCCCAAACCCCCTTTAGTGTTTAGGTTTTGTGCATTAACATAGACAGACATAGGTAACTCATTAAGGAAAGTCTCCGGGAGAGAGGTAGAGACGTCTCCAGAGGCGTGCCTTTTTGTCTCTTGCCTCGCAGAGGGTTCAGTCGGGTGCCTCTCGTCGGCTGGCTTTCTGTGAGAGGATAACATCCACCATATCCTGCATTTACAGCACAACCAGGCCGGCAAACTACTGCAACACTATGGATACTGGAGATTGTGCCTTCCGGAAGAAACGGAGACCATGGCGCATGGACTTCTCATCCTTCGCCTTGGTAATCGTGGCGCTCGCCCTGTGCCAAACGACCGTGGTTCGGGCAGGTAAGATGGATTCTCTTATTAATAGTTGTGGTGTTTGTTTTGCTTTTTAAACTAGACTTGGTAAGATTACTTTGACACTTTTAGTGTTTTTCCGTTTCAAACGTGGTCATTCTTCGCCGTCTGACTGGAATTACCGTGCGTAATAAACCTCATCCAGTATTGGACACTTGCGCACCTGACATGCTTCTTTACATTGTACCCGAGAAACATTGTCAACATGCTTCAACAACAATAAACCCACAGAATCCAGTAATTTAGATTTTTACATATTTTGAAGTTTATCTCTGCTTTCTGTACTGAGTCAAATTCATAAAGTATCCCAGGGCGACTTGCATTTGCTCCCTGGTTCCTAAAGGAAGTTGGAAAAAACGAATAAGTGATGCGAGGGAAATTAGAGTGTCCGATAATGGACCTAAGATACTTTAGGAGATTTGAGGCGCAGCGTCTGTAAAGATCCATCCCCTAAAACAAACAAAGATAATAATGACACCAATGCCATTTCTGTATATTAAAAAAGTACTTTTTCTTATTGGAAAGTTGAACTCTCACCAGCCTCAACATACCCTGTCCGATAATGGATGTTACAGATGCTACAGGCTCTTTAATAGCATTTTAATCGTTTTTTGTTTTTGTTTTTTGCTGCAGGAAAACTTACAATTGCGTTATTATGTTTCAAATAAAAGTTTTTTGTTGCTTCTCTGAACACAGTTTCTCCCGTTGTCTCCCTCTCTCGGCTTGCATGCAGCCTGCTGACAGGTGTCATCCCATCAAGCGGCTGAGCTCACAGTTTTCCGGCACTCGGGTGCTTTTTAGTCATTTGGAACTATTTGCCTGATATTTACTTTTTCTGTTTATCTTAATGTAAACTTAATTTCACTACTAAGAACCCCATTCCGTTTTGACAGGGTGGTGTCCATTTTACGCACTTCGGCAGGCCCCCCATCCGCAGGGGGGCATGGGGTAGGACGGTGCAAAGAGCCACTGCAGTGGCTTTTGAGGAGGTTTATCGTTTAAACGCCTCGTTTGTGATATTTGTACTAGTATTTTTCTGTATTGAAACTGAATGTCGGCCTGTGAGTAAACTGGGCTGTGGATAGAGGCTGCCAGCAGGGACTGAGAGGTTGGCTGGGTGTTTACCAGTTCAGCCTGTGCACCAGTCCATCCATCACTGCCTCTGCCTGCAGGGAGGAGGGATTTCTGCATCAAGTTTGTGAAATGCGATTATAAGCTTATGGAAAGTTCCCTGCGTAGAACAACAGGCTATATTTGTGGTTTTAAGAACAAAGATAAGAACATTCATAATGAGAAGAATTATTGATTTAGACGTTAGAGTTTAGAAGATCTTTGACATTTTTCACAGTCGACAGTTGTCAGTACTGTTTTACTTTAAGGTTTAACTTCTTGTAAAGTTTATGCCCCCTCCTCTCCCCTCACTCTCTAAAGGTATAGATTAGTTCGCCTGAAAGGAATGATCTGTATGTGCTGCAGTTCCCCCACGGACCACTGGTCGTCTAGAGTTATTTTTAACACAGAGAATCCATTGATTCACCTGAGTCCAGATCAGTTCAGATGTGACTGAAGGCTTTTGATGCGGAATGGCACGCGGCACGTTAATAAAAAAAATTAAAAAAAATATAAAGATAAGTTATTTTAAGTGCAGCAACGCGAGGTGAAATTGTGATGTCTGAATATGATATTTTGTGAGGTTTCAATGAACCTTTGAATTGATGAACTTGTCATTTTCGTTCGACTACAATGGATCTGAAACTGGTTGGAATAAGATTTGGATCTTCTGGCTATTGTTGTATTTATTGTTCTTATAGCAGCGACCTTGGCTGAGACACGTCATGCAGATTTTGAACAGAAACACAAAAGCAGGTTTAGTTTACTCAAACGTTTTTGGACAAATTGATTTGGTTTAGAAGTTTCAGTTGACAGATGGATCAATGGCTCTTTATTCTTCCTGTGGATAACCTGCGGCGACAGCTTACGGACCAAGGGGGCTTTTGTAACATAAATTGCCCTTCTCCAGTGTATTCTTTGGCCCCGTTTCCAATTTCAGATTGCGAGAGGCGATTGCACCTTCCCGTCGTCTCCCGTGTGTATTTTGGAGGCGGAAGCCTCAGACATTTTTGCTTTTTATGAATAGGTTATTATGCGGCGGAGCACCTCGGTCGCAGGGGTTTGGGAGTGAAAGCGTTCAGTGTCTCCCTGTCTGTGTGCGCTTTGTACAGTTCTGTTTGTGTATATGTGTCTTTAAGCTATGGATGTTTTCCCCAGTTCAGGGTGTGGAAATGTATGCCATCAGTGTGAATGTGCCTCTGTGTGCAACACCTCGGGCAGGTTGTATTTCTCATCTTAAAGGATGCCTATAGAGGCGTTGTGCGCCGGGAGGTGTTCCTTTGCTCGTAGAAAAAAGTTTTTTAATCATCTGACGCTGTGATAATGTCAGAGTGACGCAAATAAGCACGCCTTTTACCTGTAAGCGCGTGCCTGGTCACCTACGCGCATGTGCATGTGTAATAGTTCTCACAATGGATTATATGCGCATAGTTGGCCAGATGCACTGGACCACTGCCTGGGCGGTGCGTCTGTATGCGCGTTCCTGTGTGCGCAATGCGGTGCAGCAGCGCAGATGTTAGTGTAAACTATAACAGCGCCCCACCCAAGCAGTGAAAGACCGATTTGGAGAAGAAAGTGGTCAGAATCTTTCATGTTTATTCTCTCTTCCCTGAGAGAATGAAGACTAGAAAAAAAGGAGGAGGGACGGATGAGGTACAGTCATTACCCAGAGAGCAGTGGGCCTAGAAAGGCATGAAAGCTGAGTTTTGTTCAAAGGAGAAGAAAATCAGAGGGCAATATTTTCTTGACATGGATGTTCCTCAACCTCATTTCAAAGCAGAGCGCTCCTCAAAGGGCAGTCTGTCTCTGCCTTGGCTAAACATAACTTAACCCCCCCCCCCCCCCTCTCTCTCTCTCTCTCTCTCTGTCGGTGAATAGAGCTCCTATGTGTGGTGGCAGTGCAGGGTTTTGACAGTTCATTCCTGTGACTGTATGGAAGTGTGTGGTATTTCAGGCTTCTGCTGATCACACGTGACTCAGTCTGGCAGCTTTAACTCTTGTCCCTTCTGCTTTATCATCATTTTCCCATTGGCCTGTGTGGCTCTAGTGATCTACATACTTTCTTCTTTTTTAAATATTCCTTGTTGTCTGCAGTAATGTGTCCATTTCATAATGTTGTACCTGCTAGTGTCAGATGCCTTATCCCCACCAGATGCATTGCACATAATTCTCAACAATCATCATTATGACACTGAAAAAGAGCTAGGAGCCCAAACCAATAAGATTTACTTTTCAGCCATGTAATTTGGGTAGTTATTGTGTAGTTGATCTGCCTTCTCTCCGCAAAATTAGATTTAGCTGATGTAGAAAGACCTTGTATAGCACCAAACCGACACACACACAGGTGTGTTTCAGCTGGATGAAGCATCTTTTTTTGCCCTGAGCTGCACCTTCCAGAAAGACCTTAATCGCATTCTGCATTCAAGATTGACAAACTCCAACCATAGCGTAACCCTAAACTTAACCATGTTTAATGTAAGATTACTTGATTGGTGGCGGAGCACAAGCTGGGAGGACAGGCTGCCTGGGATACTGAATTCATCGCAAATAATTTTATTTTTTCAAAGTGGCATGTTAGCATATCAGTAATGTTCAATTTACTATTAGCAAACAGTACAGCTGAGTCCGTAACACAGGCACAGCTAACACTGAAACAACTTTAGGCTCAGTTTAGTGATGATTTTAAAATATATTCGTTTGAATGGGAAGTGTGAAGTGTGAGGTTCCAATAGTTCTCTGTGTAACTCTGTCTCTTACAGGTTTAGACTGCAGAAAGGTTTAGGTATCTTTTTGGGCAGGAAATTGTAACTGTATACTAGCCATCACCACCATCACTCTCAATCACTCACTGGCTTCAACCACGGATGCAAAATTGCATCATTTGCATGGACAGATAAGAAACAGACTGTGGTTGTAAAATAAAAAACATGCAGAAGTCAAAGAAATCAAAGTAAGATACACATAAACACTTCTGAGGCCACGGTTCTAAACCATGACATCCCCTCAAACTGCGAACTTGTTAAAGCTTTTCTCAGACAAGACCGCGTTAGCACTGCAGACTTAAGTTGTCATACTGTAGTGAGTAGAAGATAGTTCTTTCGTCTTCCTTGGTTTCATAGGTGATGATTTAGTGGTTTGTGTGTGTGGATAGTTAGGCGTCTTCCAAGGCATTTTTCTTTAGCAGAAGATGTACAAGGAAGGCAGGAGAGTGTGCCAACTTTATAATGACAGACTGTCTGTATAGGATGCTATTCCTAGTCACTGTTATTTTGCTGCTTCTAGGAAGTCAGTGTAGGAGGGTGCAGGGACCAGCTGTGTGTTTTTACATGTAATGTTAATGTACATCTCTTCTCCAGACATCAGTACAGTCTATCCATTTGAAAATAGCTTTTAATGTTGGTGTAAGCTAGTTGTTTGCTTTAACTGGGATGACTAGACTTCAGTCCATCATATAATAGAAGACAGTAAAAAATACAGAAAACATGCCAGAAAACATGCCAGAAAGTAATAAATCACATTTTATAACTTATCTGGGACTATTTCAAGTGGCCCATGCAGTAATCCCCAATTATTGAATAATATAAGTATCATGCAACATTCCTTTATTCTTTCTCCATACATTTTTATTTCTAATTAGGCTCACAAGTGGACTGGAAGCCATCCCAGCATGCATTTGGGAGGAAGGCAGGGAAACACCTTGGAGAGATAAAACATGGGAAAAAAGAAAAATGTATTAACATTGCATACTATAATATCTTGACTAGGGCACTTAGTTTATCTTCAGATATGGATAAATCATTTTATCTACCAAATGCAATGAACATAAAGGAATTAGTGTTGGCAGCATTAGTGCAGTAACAAAAAATAAATACAAATACTTGTAACTAATGTAGTGTTATAGTAAAATCCAGACACAACACATGTCGCCCTGCAGTGCTCTTTATCACCATCTCCTGACACTTTTTTTTCTAGCTAAATTGCACCTATAAAATTCTAGGGTAGATTTCTGATGTGGGGATTTCCACACTGAAAAGTATCGCTAGAAACAGTGATGATGATTATTAAGTAATGCAGGCTCACTGCTGTTACACTTCTCTTTATTATAACTCTGACTTGTCACCTCTGGCTAGACTCTGAGATAAATGTAGGTATTCAGATACCACTAGTCACTGATTTTGATCAACATCTTTAGGCTTTGTAAATGTTTTAAGATATTATCTACAAATAATGTATAATCTGCATTAGCACTGACCAGTCTTCAGGTAAAAAGTCAGCTGTAAGATTTAATATCCATTGAACCTTTAGAAAGTTACAGTGACTGTGAACCTGATTAGTGTACTATATGGAAACAGTGTTTTGAGCTTTAAGGTTTTGTAAAGTGCAGTCAAAGCTGACCTGTGAAGTCTCACCATTAAGTACAGACACATCAATGGGTCTAAGACATGTTTCTAATTTGTGCCCTTGCTGACTGACTGTCCAATGTGACAGTACGTTACAGGGAACCACTGACTGTCTCCTGGTCAGGGCCCTGTGGTCCCATGTAGGCCCTGTGGTGTCAGTATCCACCCTCAGATCCAAACTAAGACTGTGGCCTCCAGCCCTGAAACCACACCAGACTCCAGCACGATACACGTTGGCAGAGCACACAGACTGGCACAGACCACATAATGGTATACAGGGGACAGTAGGGGACTTGGGCATGTGCTGGCTGCAGCTCCTCAATGGAGGGAATGAAGAAACCACATAAGGCTGCAATACAGTAAATGTTGGCACTGCCCTGTAGTGACGGATATACCACATGGACTGTGGTATTCATTAGCACTGATACTCTTAAGTTAGTGCTGATAGAAACAGGTGTAATAAGATAAAAGCACAGAATGTTGCTGTTTATATATTTGGTGCATGACAAAGGTGTTAGATTCTACATATCTTTTCTCCTCAGCCCATAATTACATTGCAAGCAAAAGCCCAAAGACTTAAAGTCTATTAAATTGACAAGTAACCCTGCTGTCTGCTTATTGTGCTTTACTTTGATTATTTTTCTCAGTTTTTAAGAAGTTTTGGCAGGGCAGACATTGATTGTCTCATCATTAATCAAAATTAGATCTTTTGTTCAGTAAAAGATGCATTGCAGCACAGTTTGTCTTTGAATTGCATACGTTATGATTGAATTATATGACTTAAACATCACTTCTAACATTATTTTCTTCTTTATTAACTCCTTCAAGTTTCACGTGTCTCTGGTTATTGGGAGGAAATCAGTGAAACATTTGTGATGGCTCCCTCTCAGCTTTCCTCTCACAATTGGATTTTTACTGACATTCATATAGGACAAAGGATAGTTCTGTATTTGTCTTTTCCCTTATGGAGAAACTAGCCAGACAATGTCAAATGATGTGACATCTACATGATAATTAACACCCCACCAATAAACCAAACATTCATTTTATAGCATATAAACAGTGTAAAGTCTAATAACCCCTTTTTACAGCATGGGTACTCATAATAGATTTTCTGTCTGTGTACACAAGGCATTATAAATAAATCGTAACTATAGAGCACCATGTTGAAAATTATAACCTGCAGCAACTCATACGCCTAGCCATCGTGGTCAGCTGGGTGGATGGGGACACAGCTGGGGATTTAGGAACAACTGGAGTTTAGTTTACATGGAGTTTAAATTTTTTAAATTATTTTTATATTTAACTTTTTTAAATTTATGATGGTTTTGGAGCTCTTATGTTAATCTTTTTTCATCTCTGGCCCCTGAAAACCCTGCCATCTTTGTTTATTCTTAGAATTGCCAGAAGACTTGAATATTGGACTGGAAGATTGGTGATTGGTGTACAGATGAATTTGTGTGTCTGTGCATATTTGTGCATGTGTGTGTGTGTGTGTGTGTTAATCTGTGGTCAATATTGCACGTCTTCCTTGTTCTGTGTGTCTAACAATGAGGTCGTTGTGTAAAGGTGATAGGTGAGGGGTCAATGTGTCAGCTGGAGTGTGTGTCTGGTATTTGGCACAGCTGTACAAAAAGAGGAAAGCGCACACATGCATACACATGCAGAAATTGTTACACAAAGCATCTAAGGCAGAATGCCCAGGAGGTGGAATAAAGGTTTTCCTCTGAAGTGAACTGAGAATCACACAGTTGTCACTTCACACAAGTCTGCAGTGATAGTATGACCCAGGGCTCAGTGGGCTGACTAGATGGCTGTGTGTGTGTGTGTG